>NW_008357490.1:223127-242073 GCF_000622305.1 Nannospalax galili
CTTCATTGGACTCTGATATTTGAAATTTGTCCTGTCCTGACTTTTTTTCCAGTTCCCTGTCTAGAACTTGTAATGTTAATTACTCTTGCCTTTACTTCTCCTTCACATCTCCTATTCACCAGTCAAGGACTTTCTTTTCCTCCCCTTAGAGACAAGAGCTATGCAATTTGGGAGTCTTTTAGATAGACCGACTGAAGGGATAGCCCAATTGCCTCACCCTACGTCCCTGTTCAGCATGGAAGAAGCCAGAGTGGTCTGTGTCCCGATTCCCTAACCACAGGTTGGGTAACCTCTTCAGAGGATGGTGTGATAAGAATAAGAGGTAGGATTTGGCTAGGCAGTTAGTATAAAAAGACCCCAAAGATGTATGAAAACCACATACAAAATTTATTACTTTGGAAGTTACTTGAAAATTTTTTTGAACATGCCAGCAAGCTGTCTCAGTAGACAAAAGCACTTGTTGCATAAGTCTGCCAACCTGAGTTCAATCATCAGAACCAGCTATAGGTGTGGCAATAGAGAACTGTCCCAACAGAGCTTTCCTCACACCTCTACATGCACACTATGGTTGTACATGGGTGCCCCTTTCGCATCACACATACACACATACACACACACACACACACACACAAATCATGTAATAACAGCAAGTTAAGTTTTTTAAGTCTTTCTCCAAGTTTCCCCACAAAAGCCATGTTTTTTTCTCTAGATTTCCCTAATCAAGCTTGACTGCCACACTCAGAGAGTACAAGATCACTTTTTCTTATATCTATAGTGGGAATTTTAGTAGTAGATGATAACTGCTTACCATATATCAAGTAGATGCAATGTGCTGGATAGCTTTAGTTGTCAACTTACCACACCTGGGAAAAGGGAACCACAATTGAGGAATTTTCTCTATCAGATTGGCTGTGGGCATGTCTGTGAGTCATCTTGACTTTTGGGTGATGTGGAGGGAGGAGTGAGGCACCTACAAGTGATGCCATCTCTGTGCAGGTGGTCCTGTATTGTATTAGAAAGCAGGCTGAGAACAGGCCAGAGAAGCAAGCCAGTACACAGCATTCCTCCATGGTCTGTGCTTCAGTTTCTGCCTCCAGGTTCCTGCTTGAGCTCCGGCCCTGGCTTCCCACTGTGAAGGACTATACAATAAGCAGAAATAAACCCTTTCTTCCCTAAGGTGCTTTTGGTCAGTGTTTTATCACAGTGACAGAAAGCAACTAGGATAGAAATTGATACCAGAAAGTGGGATATTGCTGTGATGGATCTGACCATGCTGTTTGTGGGGAGGATTGTAGAAATGTTTGGAATTTCAGCTGGATTAGCCATTAGTGCTTGGAGTTTAGTGAGCTGTTTGGTGAGAACCTGGAAGATAATGCTGAAGGAAGGGAGACTGTAGTAACCTGATTTATAAGTTTCTGAGGGAAGTTTGCGAGCTCCTTAAAAACCTTATTAGGGCCATTTGCATGATATTTTGAATGAAAAATCTATGGAAGTGAAACCTTTTGTGCTTTATTGGGACAATGGATACTGGTCAGCTGGGGCTGAAAAATCAGCTGTGAATAAAAATAGACTTGCACCATTGAGGTGGAATCTGGGGTCAGCACAAGGAAGCTGTGGTCCAGACCCAGCCAAGGCTGCATCTCAAGCAAGAAGCAGAACTTGGTAATATGTATGAGTCTCCCATGTGGTACTGGTTTTGGTGATGAAAGCTGCAGAATTGAAGGGGTCATGGAGAAAAGCTGAGACCTGACCTTGTGAGAGGCCAGGAGAGGTCATTGGTGAAGGTGCAGAATCAAATGTAGCAAACACCCTCAGGATTGAAGCCTCATTGCACTGGAGACACCAGTAGATGCCAAGACCATGAGATGACCACCAAGGACAGTGGCAGGTGTGGCATGGAGCCAACCTGAGCCTGTGAGAAAAGCTTTGTGTGTTGTAGATGGCAGAGCCAAAGAAGTGGAGCTGCCCAACCCTTTTGGAGGCCAGAGGATCATGAGTGAATTCCAGATGTCACACACTGAGCTATGCTGTGGACTTTGGTTTTGCTTAAGTGTGCTTTGGTCCTCTGCTTTTGAAATAAAACACTATGAAACATCTTTTAGATTTTCTAAGAGCCCACAGTTAAGAGACTTTTTTAAAAGAGACTTTGGACTTTTAAAGTGTTTGAATTTTATAAAGACCATGGAACTTTTAAAGCCGTACTATGCTTTATATTGTGATGTTAATATTAACATGAGATATTGGGGACAAGAAATAGAAAAGTTATGGATTGATAGTGATGTGTTTGTGTGTTAAGTTGAAAAGGGGCCAACTGTGCAGTATAACTTTAGTTGTCAACTTGACCCACCTGGGAAGAATAAATTTCCTCCATCAGTTTGGCCTGTGGGCACGTCTGTGAGGCATTTTCTTGACTGTTGAGTGATGTGGGAGGGTCCAGCCCATTGTGGGTGGTGCCAACCCCGGGCAGGTGGTCCTTGGTTATATAAAAGCAGACTGAGCACAGGCCAGGGGAGCAAGCCAATAAGTAGAAGCAGTGCTCCTCCATGGAGCTTCAGTTTCTACACCAGTTTCTTGGTTGAGCTCCTGCCCTGGCTTCCCTCTGTAAAGGACTGTACTGTAAGCTCTAATAAACCCCTTCCTCCCCACCCAAAAAAAGACCCCAAAGAAAAGTATCCAGTTTCTCGGCTAAAAGTCAAAATATCCTTGGACCTCTTAGCAACAAACTCTGTTCCAAAAGCCAAAAATGTCAAAAGTATTTGGGAGCTCTTTTCTAATCCTTAAAAGATTTTAGGGTTACCTCTTCAGAGGGGGGAATGTTAGAGTAGCAAAAGGCCCCATTTGGAAAAAAAAAGAAGGTACATGAAGTTATCAGAAAAATGTGATGGAGAGATATGGGAGGAGTTGGGGAGGGAGTGGGCTTGGATTTGATCAAAACACCTTACACCTTATTATGCCTGCATGAAATTCTCAATAAACTATTTAAAAAAAAACCAGTGGGAACCATATTAGTCCAACAACCTACTGACAAATTATACATACAACTAACTCAAGGAACAAAATATATGTGTAGTCAAGGTTTATGTGAGAACATTTGGCTTTTGCTCAAGCTTTATCTACATAGCACATGGTAATTAAAAGTACCAGACTGGTGGAACTAATCTTCTTGGATGTTAAACAGCCATACTTTGAGGCCTATACTAATCTCGTCAGCAGGACTTAAAGGACAGTTTTTGCCCCTTGCTCTCCAAGGTCGACTAAGTTCCAGGAGACTATGGAGCATCTCTCAAAATGTCCTGTAACTGTGGTGAGTCACCCGTCCTCTGGATCAAGGAGGCCACCCCACCAGATGGACTTCAACCAGTGTCCAGTCTACAAAGAAGAGGGTCAACACAGAGGAAACCTTCCCTCCATGCTTCCACCTGCACACTGTGACATGCACACACCTGCACACACAGATGGATAGGTGGATGATGGATATGTAGGTGATAGATAAACCGTGTCTACTTTTTGAAAGAAATTATACTCATTTTATCTAATATATATAAAGTTTTCTTAGTGTCAACACTAAAATTGTATTCTTTGTTTCACATAAATTGCACTAAATAGTAAGGACAATTGCTCCATACTAACTTGTTCTGTCACTGCCATTTAAATCACCTATCAAACTATCAACCAAGAGAAGTGTGTGTGTGCAGTAGTAGGAAATCTGAACAGCAAACAGAGATCACGAGGCTTGCAGGAAGCAGCTTATTGTACTGGTACAGTCCCTGAGAGAGATATTTCTCTAAAGCAGGGCCCTGTACAAAGAAAAGCTTAGCCTTTTATACTCAAAGAACCCCACTTTCTTTGTCTCCCATATATGATAATGCACACCACACATATCCTGATTGGATGCTCTGTGCTACAAGGTCAGGACAGGCAGAGCTATGTACATGCACTCAGGCACAGACCACACTGCATTCCTGTTTCTTCTGTGGGATTCCTGCCACACGTGTGCCTGTGTATTGGTAAAAAGGTCCTCAGATATGCTCAGAGATTTATGGTGTGGCTCCCTATTTCAGAAGGAACACATCAGAGGACAGCAGCTGTTTCAACAGAATAGGCAGTTTGCAGTTGTTTTCTTTATCCTTTTTTTTTTTTGATACAGGGTCTTCCTGTAGCCCCAGCTGGCCTGAAACTCACTATGTAGACCAGGCTGGTCTTGAACTCACAGAGATCCACCTCCCTCTGTCTCCCAAGTGCTGGAATTAAAGGCGTATGCCACCATACCTGGCTCACGGTTACTGTTTTCTTGTTTGAAGTTGGATGTACTTTTAGGTGTTCTATAGTATTGCATAGCTTACTTTTAATATTTAATTTGTTTTACGTGTGTGTGTGGTGTGTGGTGTGGTGTGGTGTGGTGTGTGTGTGTGTGTGTGTGTGTGTGTGTGTGTGTGTGTGTTGTGTGTGTGTAGGAGCCTATGAAGATCAGAAGAGGGTGTCAGATTCCCTGGAACTGGAGTTCTAGGCAGTTGTGAGCTCCCATATTGGTGCTGGGAGCTGAACCCAGGTCCTCTGCAGGAGGAATAAGCACTCTTAGCCTCTGAGCCTGTATTTTTCTGAACACAGGATCATCGACGTTATTCTTGTATGATAATGAACTCAGTTTTAAATTGTGTTTCATTTTGCAGTTTTGTTCACATGTCTTTTCTTGGCCACTCAATTCAAAGATGCACTTCAGAAATGTGTTGTACTCCTTTCTGTGGAGATGTAAACAAATGTGTGTTCATCTCAAATAGGGTATCAACCGCTGACCAAAGAAGCAATTCCATTCAAGTCTAGCCTGGGAAACCAGTGAGTTTTGGGGGTTACTTGCAGGAGCCAGGATGAGGAGTTAATTATAGGAGTTTATGCGACTCCCAGCAGCTGCATCACTGAAAAGCCCTACACAAGACAACTCAGGAAAGCTGCATTAGCTGAAGTTCCTGGTGCAGACTGCAGAAAAGGGAGGGTCTCCTTTCCCCCAGCAATTGTTTGCTGCTTACACAACCTCAAGGGGCCAGAGTTTGTAAGTTCCTATGCTTCCTTGGTCTTGTAAGTCTCTTGATCCTGAATGCCTTCTTCCTCATTTCAATCAGGAGGCAACAGCTATACAGAAAAATGACAGACAAAACTTCGTTATATAAACTTCTTTTTTCTTTTTTTGGTCTTTTTGAGACAGGGTCTCCCTGTAGCCCCAGCTGTCCTGGATTCACTATGGAGACCAAGCCGGCCTCCAACTCCCAGAGATCCGCCTACCTCTGCCTCCTGAGTGCTGGGATTAAAGGCGGACGCCACCACGCCAGGCCATAAACTTCATTTTAGAGAACTGACTCCCACAAGTTGTCCTCTGACCGCCACAGGCATGCCCACACAAACACACACACACAAATGAGTTGTTTTTTTTTTTAAGTTTTGATTACAAAAAATGTGGAAAACAGGAAAATAAAAATACCTGAATTTGATGAGAGAGAGAGAGAGAGAGAGAGAGATCCCCAGCCCTGGGTGTATATAGTATAATTTTAAACACTTTAACATCCATCTCTAAAATGGGAACAAAATTACCTACATAATCTCAATATAATCACAAACAAGAGAAGTCAAGATAACTTTCCTAAGTGTAGTATCCAGTCCACAAGCGAGCTTCCCCCATTGACCCCAAATGTATTCTGCAGCTTGGCAGACTGCAATCAGGATCACCATACTTGCTGATGTCACTACACCCAGAGCCATCATAGACTGTGACAATGAATCCTGTGGACCAACCTGTAGAAGGAGGTGAGCCTGGGTGGAAGGGGATGGGCGACTGTTGGGGTGTGCAGGAAAAGCCACTTCCCTGGAGGGCTTGTCTTCTTACGCCCAAGGCTGACTTGGTAATGTCACCATACCTAGAGCCATCACCATGTTGAACATTGGACTAGCCTATAGAAGGAGGTAAACTGAGTGGAGAGGGATGGGTGACTGTCAGTGTGCACAAGAAAAGCCTGACAGCCGAGGAAGCCAAAAACAGCTACAAATTGAAGAAGCAATCACCAGTTCCGGTACAAACCATTTTTCTCTTGGGGTCTCGTGCCATATCCACCACAGTAGATTTAGGGATGTGCCAAGCATCTTCTCTCCTGAACATCACAGAATGACAACATAGAAAATATTCTATTTTTCTTTTGAAAACTTAAAAACAGCTCAGCATGAGGTAATGGTTTACCCTGGTCTTCTAGAACACAGGAGCAAAGCACAGTGCTACTCAGTCTCCTGGTGAGTCACCAAAAGTGTCTCAGCACAAGTCTTTTTGAGAAACTGTAGCAAGTCTTATTAAAAGACTATGTCATTTTAAATAAATTAGTAGGGAAATGATTTACAGTCACCCATTGAAATACAGTAAGGTAACATCCACGTGATCATTAGAGATGTGAACTGGAGAGACAGCTCAGCAGTTGAAAGCAGGTACTCGTCTTCCAGAAGTCCTGGGTTTGGTTCCAAGCACCCATGTTGAGTGGCCCACAACCATTTGTAACTCCAGCTTTGGGAATCGAGAGGGGGGGGGGATTTAAAATAATAATAAAAATAAATCTCTTTTCGAAAGAGAGGTGCATATATTTGGGAGATGCTGTCCCTGGTCCTTTCTGCCCTTCTGACATTTCCAGGGAGTGTTTGTCCATAGTAAACCTTTCCCCCTCGGATGTCAGTACAGAAGTTCCCTAGACTTATGACTCTTTCCTTACCTCCAGCGGCTCATTCCCTGTGCTCCACTCTTCCACAAGCGAGTTGTTTATTAACAACCCCGTTTGTTTATTGTTTGTTTGTGACAGAGTCTCACACTAGCCCAGACTGACCTGGTACTTTCTGTGATCCTCTTGCCTCAGCTTCCCCAGTGCCAGGATTAGAGGCATGAGCATGACACCCAGCAACACCCTTCTTTTTTTCATAGATTTTATAGGTGTTTAAGCATCCATCCACTAATATGGATAAGTAAAAATAAGAATGGATCAGAATCATTCAGGGAAGATGGAGAAACACAGAAGTGGGCACAGTGGAGTTGGTGTGTGGAGTGCCATACTCTGGTGATTGTCCAGTGGAAGCTGCCACTGTCATTCCCGTCTAGCTCACACCCACAGCAGTCAGACCAGCAATTTGCAATCTCTCTCTCTCTCTCTCTCTCTCTCTCTCTCTCTCTCTCTCTCCCACTCTCTCTCTTGCTCTCCCCTCCCCCCATCTATCTCGTGTTTTTGTTTGTTTGGGGGTGTTTGGGTTTTGTTTGGGGGGGTTTAGACAGTGTCTCACTGTGTAGCCCTGGCTGGTGGGGAACTTCATATATAAGCCAGGCTGTCCTCAAACTGGCAGTGATCTTCCTACCTCTGTTTCTTGAGTGCTAGGATTATAGTTGTGCACCACCACATCTGGCTGTAATATTTGTTTAAAGATTTGCTTTAATGGGGCTAGATAAGTGGTTCATAGGCTGCTCTTCCAGAAGACCTGGATTCAGGTTCCAGCACCCACCTTGGGCAGCTCAAGCTCCAGGGGGATATGACATCCTTTTATGTCCTCCATAGGCACCTACACTCATATGCCCATACCCCCAATGTGCACATATACATAAATTTTTAAAAATTCTTTTCTTAAAAAAGAAAAAAAAGATTTGCTTTGATGAGAAGTATAAACCACATTTAGTTTTTATTTATGTATTTTTAATTTTATGGGTATGAGTGTTTTGCATGCACATAAAAGTAAGTGCATCCATGTCGTGCAGTGCCCTCGGAGGCCAGAAAAGGGCATAGGATCTGCTGGAACTGGAGTTTGGGATAGTTTTCAGCTGTCACGTGGGTGCCTGGGAACAGAATTCAGGTCCTCCGCAGGAACAGCCAGTGCTCTTAACCACTGAACCATATCTCCAGCCTCATAAACCACATTTAGATTCCTTGTAGGATGCAAAGCCACTAAATTCAGGAAAAATATCTTTGCTGGTCTTTCTGTATGGCACAGTGCTGTTCATTTCAGTAACAAGCTCTGATGGAGAGACAATATGTTGCTTCTCCTTCAAAGGCAGAGTGCCAAAGTGGAGCTTTCCACACAGATTTTTCAGGTAACTAAAGCAGAGGTTGACACAGACAGTTTTTCAAAGAAAGGACAGAGGGATGGTGTAGGCTAAGTTAATCAAAGATGATCACTTGGTCATGTAACACCATCCTTTTAATATCTTTTGGGTTCAATTTGATAATAGTTTGACTACTCTTTTTTTTTTTTTTTTTTTTTTTTTTTTTTTTTTTTAAAAAAAAAAAAAAAAAAGAGGACGATAAATCTTTCACTGTGATATATCAAAATAAGACTGCCTCTTGATCCTCCTGCCTCTGCCTCCCGAGTGTTGGGATTAAAGGTGTGCGCCACCCCGGCCTGAACTCCTCTTTTTAAAATTACTTTGGCTTGGCCTTTGACGGTTTCTTACTGTGTACGGCGCGTTCCTCTTACTTCCCCTCCTAGTCTCTGTTACCCTCTCCCATCCCTTTGGAGCGCTGACAAGGGTAGGTCCTGAAGAACGGGATTTAGTTGCTGCAGAATACAGAGTGCTCTCATATTTCGAGAGAAGACTAAACAGAGCACCAGTCTTAGTCTATTTTCAGCTATAACAGAATGCCTGAAACTGAGCAACTGTTTCATTTTTATTATTTTAATTTTTTGTGGGCCTCACACATTCTAGGCAGCACTCTACCACTTAGCTCTATTCTCCAGCTCCCACAGTTCTACATGTCCAACAGGATGGTACCAGCATCCATTCAACATTTTTTTTCTTTTTTTTTCTTTTTCTTTTTGTCTTTTTGAGACAGGGTCTCCCTGTAGCCCAAGCTGGCCTGGAACTCACTATGTAGACCAGGCTGGCTTTGAACTTACAGAGATCTGCCTGGCTCTGCCTCCCAAGTGCTAGAATTAAAGTCATATACCACCACACCCAGCCTTCAGCATCTTTTTTTTTTTAAGATTTATTCTGTGTGTGTGTGTGTGTGTGTGTGTGTGTGTGTGTGTGTGTGCATGCGCGCATATGTTCATGTCAGTGCAGATACCCATGGAGGCCAAGAGAGGGTGTCAGGTCTCCTAGAGTCAGAGTTCCTGGCAATTGTAAGCCACCTGATATGGGTGCCGGAAACCAAACAAGTGCTCCTAACCACTGGGCCATCTCTCCAACCCCCATTTGGCTTCTTTTGAGGGGCCAGTTGTTACAAGGGCAGTGAGCCTCCACGGAAGAGGGAGGAAGTACAGGCCCTTTTATGATAGCTCATTTATGCAGGCCCTGTGTTCATTCCTTCATGAGTGTGAGCTCCTATGACCCAATTATTTTTCAAACATCATACCACCTCTTCGTGCCTTGATGCTGGGAACCAAGCCTCGTGAGTTCTGGTGGGGGCAAACCAATTCAAACCACACCAGCATTTGAGAATCTTTGCCGGTTACAGTTTGGACTTCCTCTTGGGGAATAATAATGTAATTTCATTCCTTTATTCTGTTGCAAGCTTTGCATTTTTGAGATGATTCGACCTAATCATGCTACACCATCCCTTTAATAGCTCTTTGGATTCAAAGTAATATTTTTTTTGGTCTTTTTGAGACAGGGTCTCTCTGTAGCCCCAGCTGGCCTGGAACTCACTATGTAGAGCAGGCTGGCCTTGAACTCACAGAGATCCTCCTGCCTCTGCCTCCTGAGTGCTGGGATTAAAGGATTTTAAGTAGCTTTTTTTGTTAATTTAGTTTGTTCTTTGACTTCATCCATGTATGTAATGCATTCTAATTATTCTCTTACCTCACCTTCTCTTCTCTCTCTGTCTCTGTCTCTGTCTCTGTCTCTTTCTCTCTCTCTCTCACACACACACACACACACCTTTTGGTTTGGTTTTGTGACCTACTTAGTTTTACCAGGGCCATCTAGGTAACACTGAATTGGAACTATCCAGTGCCTGGTGGGGTGCCCAGTGGGTACACACCTAATGCCAATGAATCCCTGTCCCTGGTACTTATTTTCAGCACCTGTGTAGCCACGTGTCTCTGCATTCACCACTATTCACTAGAAAGAGAAGCTCTTCTGATTAAGACTGACATTACCTTTGTCAATGAGTATAAGCAGAAGGCAGTTTGATACCCTGTCAATTTAGCTAAACAGCAGTATTAGGATCTCCCCTGCCATTTTTTTTTTTTACCCAGGCTTACAATACCAATCCTTCTTGTGGAAGCAGGCCTTAAACCCAACCAAAGAGCAGCTGTTTATCTCCTTAATAGTAGTACCACTGTTACACACAAGGCAACATCTTGTCTGGCAGGTTGGTCTTGTGGTTCATAGTCACAGGTAGGTAAGACTGTTGATGCCTTTTCTCCCTCCAGCAGCCTGCATAGTACCTTTTGGGACTATGAGGGGTAGCCAGCAGAGAGAAAGCTTCCAGTTCAGTTCCAGCCTGATTCCTCTGTGTCATGCAAGCAAGGTGTGTAGTGTCATCAATAATAGGGTCTTACCATCTATTGTCTTGAAGGTTCGTGTATATTGTGGTATATATTGTGTGCATCATTTCTTTTCATAGCAGTAATAGTCCACATTTTGCTTACCCATTCATCAGTTGACTATTTGGGTTGCTTGTACCTTTTGGCTGTTACCCACAGTGCACCTATTAACACCCATGTATAATTTTTAGTGTGCACAGTTGTTCTCCTTTCTGTTGAGAACAGACCTAACTGGAATTTCTTTGAAAAGAGATACATGATGTTTCCATGTTTTGAAAATTTCTAGAAAACGCAATCTATAGTGACAGAAAACAAATGAGTGCTTACCTGAGGAGGAAGGGATTATGTAGGGTAGAAGATTTCACGCGGCGACAGTGTGTGGAAAGAACATTAGACAGACTCCATGACTTTCCCCATATCTCTGTCTTGAGGCAGAAGAATCTGAGCAGCTCTGTGCCAGGGTGCGTGAGGGAGAAAAATGGATTGTGAGTGAAAAGGTGTGTTTTACATAATTTCAAATGGAAAATGTCAAGAACACAGATTTTAAAACTTATTTGGACTTCATTTTACAACTTTGAAGGGGAAAGGGCTGGAGAAACAGCTCAGTTGGTAAAGTGCCTGCCTCACAAGCATGAGGACCTACGTTCAATTCCCAGACCTGGGCAAAAATACTAGGCATGGAGGTGAGGAAGAGACAGGAAGATCCCTGGGACTCACGCTGGCCTGATTAGTGAGCTATAAGCTAATGAGTGACTCAATCTCAAAGGAGGTGGATGGTGTTTCTGAAGACCACACCTGAGGTTGTCTTCTGACCCACATGTGCACATGCACAGGAGCATGCTTGCACATACACATGCATTTAAAAAACTCAGCCCAGTTATTCCCCTTCATTTGCTATATCGGAGAAGGGATCCGAGTCTGCACAGTATGCAGCTGGCTGTGCTGGCCAGCATGCTGAGTGCTTGTTGGAGATGAACAAGGGCACAAGAGCCCACCCCTGCGGTCACTTCAACCCAAAGATGTCACCCATCGATAGTTACTTTTGCCACATAAACATTTTCCGAAGGCAGAAGTGCTTATTTTTTTTTTCTTATACAACTTAAGCATAGCTGGAAGGGAAAAAAGAGGCATCAGAAAATCTGTGAGGGATGATAAGAAAAGAAAATCCCAAGATATCATTAGTTGAATTGTAAGGGCTAAAAGATGGAGGAAGAAACACAAGAAGGCCATTAGTTCACTGTTGCTGGACAACTGTGCTCTTTTCTGGATACGAGTATAGATCTTCACCCAGAAAGCTGTGTGGCGGAACACACCTTTAATCCCAGGACTTGGGAGCAGAGGCAGGTAGATCTCTGTGTGTTCCAGGCCAGCCTGATCAACATAGTGAGTGCTAGTCCAGCCAGGGCTACATAGTGAAACTCTGTCTAAAACAAAAACAAACAAACAAACAAACAAAAACTAGATCTTCACCCACATCCAGGTTGCTGGAACCATTTACAAAAGACCTCTTCAGATTAACTCAATTGATTGAAAGCCAGCCAACCCTTTTTACAGATCTTCCTAGCCTAAAACTTTGTGTGCTTGGAGTTATCCAGTGCTACTGACCTACAACCAGAGTAAATTCTGTGTGAAAATTAATGTAGTCTTTCCACACACTTTATTCCCCAGATTTCCTTGTCTCCTTAGTCCAATGCACACAGTTACAGTTGTTTTCTGCCCTTGCTGTTGGTAGTTACAAAGTGGTGGCCAGAGCCTGGACCTTCCCGGCACTAGTATGTCACATCTCTATAAGCTTTCAGAGAGCCCTCTGTCTCAGGAGTTTGGTTTAACAAGGATGGTAGTTTCCTATGTGTTTCCTAAGGATGTGTGTGGTCAAAGTTTCTCAAACCATACTTCAAAGTTAATTGTTCGTTAAACCAAGCTTCATCCCACTGATTGAGCAGGACCCAGGTCCTGAGATGAGGCCTGTGGTGGAATCAGAGAATGCTGCATCCTTCTATCCTTCTGTTGGCCCACACCAGCAGCTCCAGAAGAGGAGCATAGGGATCCCATGTTCCTCTCCCCCAGGCTACCTGTGGTCTTGGGCCACATCACAGTTATTTTAGCCACCATGGTGAGATCTTATGAGCAGTGTCTTGGGTTCATGCAGAACTGCCCCTCTCCACCACTGCTTGCCACGCCCAATGCTGCTGCCTCCTTGATGCCTGGTCCACACCTGAGGGCTGAGGCACTGAACCACTACAGATGTGGTGCCACCCACTCCTGTCCCGTCTGAATGACATCAGGGGCAACTTGCCACTTTCATTCACACTGAACTCCACCAGGGAATGGAATTCCTGAAGTGGGAGGTGATTCTGTGTCTCTTTTTTTGGTAACTGTCAAACTTCTCCAAGGTGACCAACACCCTTTACAGCCCTGTCCCCGGTACCGAATGAAGTCTTTGCTCTCTCCACATGATCACCACCAGTAACATGTTTATTGAGAGTTAATATATATAACTCATAAATATATGCAGATTAATTTTATATGTATTTTTACTAATGGAGTACCTACAAAGTATAAGGTTACATTAGATTCAAAATAGGAATTCTTTATATTCATGCTAAGACCTTTATAGAAAGCATAAGAATTGTTTTCATAAGGGTTTTTTTCACCTAATTCTCGACCTTTCAGATTAAATAAAACTGTGTTGTCACAGGCCTCAGTGTCATTGGAGGATGTGACAGTGGAACTCAGACAGGAGGAGTGGTCCCTGCTGAGAGGACCCTATACAGGGAGGTGATCCTGTAGAACTACAGCCATCTTGTCTCCCTGGGTGAGCACATAAGCTGAACTTGCCCTTGAATGTGCCCACAGAGAGACCACTTCCCTGTACATCCACAGAAACACAGCATGAACACTTAAAAATGTTTCATATTATTTAGGCCTTTTTGTTTTGTTTTCACAGAGTCTATCTTTGTAGCCTAGGCTAGCCTCAGACTCACAAGCCTCCTGCTCTGTTGATCACAGGTGCCCCTCTACCTGGCATTAGTCAAATAAATATTTTACAGAAATCCGAAGTAACTAAACCCTTGAGAAGACAACCAGGAATGTGTGTGTTGTCCACTCCCAGAGATGATACTCCTAAGTCTGGATCTCCTCCACTTTTGGAGACCAGAGAGAAAGAAACAAAATAATTTCTTAAAACATTGTTTATGCTGGGCATGGTGGCACAAGCCTTTAATCCCAGCACTTGGGAGGTAGAGGCAAGTGGAGCTCTGTGAGTTTGAGGACAACCTAGTCTACATAATGAGCTCCAGGCCAGCTGGGGGCTACAGGGAGACCTTGTCTCAAAAAGACACCCCCCCAAAAAGACATTGTTTATAGGCTGGAGAGATGGCTCAGCAGTCAAAGAGGACTGGATGTTCTTGCAGAGGACCCAGGTTCGAACCCTAGCACCCATATGGGGGCTAACAGCAGTCTATAACTCCAGTTCCAGGAGATCTGATGCTCTCTTTTGGCCTCTGCTGGCATTGCACAACATGAGTGCGCTTATATACATGCAGGCAGTACATTAATACACATACAATATAAATAAACTTTAAAGTAAAAAAAATCTGTTTATAAAAGGTAACATAAGGGCTGGAGAAATAGCTCACTGGTAAGGCACTTGCTATGCAAGTGTAAAGATCTGAGCTCAGATTCTCAGTACCTACATAAAAAAGCCGGGTATGATGACTTGTCTATAACCCCAACATTTGAAACAGGCAGATCTTGGGAGTTCACTAGCCACCCAAGATGATTAATTTCAGGTTCTGTAAGAGACCCTGTCTCAAAAGAATCAAGCAAATAGAGTGATAGAGGAGGACACCCGATATCCTCCTCTGATCTCTGCATGTATGTGTGCAGGTGTACACACATACCACACATAATACGTGCATGCACAAACAAACCATAAATAAATAAATAAATGCTAAGATAACATTTAGGGGACAAAAAACCCACAGAGTTACAGGATAGGTATATAGGGTTGGTAACCTTAAAGAGATCAGCTTCCTGAAAATGGGAAGAATTTCTATTAGTTGGTATTTGAAAAGGCAGAAAAACTAACTGAAAAGTGGGCGAAGACTGAACAGAAACTTTAAAATAACAAGCAAATCTGAAAATGTGTTGAATCTCATTAGTTTTCATGGAATGCAAAAGAAAATATGCAATGAAATAGCCAGGCATGGTGGCCCATGCTTTTAATCTCAGCATTTGGGAGGCAGAGGCAGGCAGATCTCTCGGAGTTTGAGGCCAGGCTGGTCTACATAGTGAGTTCCATCCAGGCTAGCTACAGGAAGACCCTGTCTCAAAAAGACCAAAAAAAAAATATGCAGTGAACTATAAAGTGAAATAAGAGAGTATCAGGCTAGAGTAACAAATCTGGCAGCTAAATCCTAGTGAGGATTTGGAATATCACTGACAGAAATGGAAACTCAAAACCACTGTGGAATCAGGAGCAAGTTATCCAGTAATGTTTTGCATATGCTATAACCATGTGTCCCTTTGCCACCTGCACACACTACAAAGTTGCAGTTATATTCTCTGGAATATAAAACAGAATTTAAACAAGAATGTTGTTTATATTGGAAAATGTTTGGCTGATCAACAACAGTAGACCGAAGAAATAGTTGTATCCTTTTAGAAAGAATTATATAGCCACATAGAATTTGTGCCATGATTGCAAACATATTAAACAAAAATAAAATCAAAGCTAGGCATGGTGGCACATGCCTTTAATCCCAGCATTTAGGAGGCAGAGGCAGAGGCAGGTGGATGTCTGTGAATTTGAGGTCAGCTTGATCTATATAATGAGTTCAGGCCAACCTTTATATAAAGGTCAGAAATGGGAAAACTCAATTACATTTAGAAATTTTGTATTAGTATACTCATACAGAGTTAGAAAAAACTAATAACAATCAAGGACAGGATTACTCCTAACAAATATTGTGATAGAGGTAAACACCAGCTACTAAAAGTTGTAGCCACAAAAGAACACTTTTTTTCAGCTGTAAGTATTAAGAAGTGAAGTAAGAAGGGCAGGTTATATTGTGCAACAAAAGCAATCAGGACATTTAGATTACGTAAGGAATTCAGACCACTTACCAATTTTTTTTGTCTTTTTGAGACAGAGTCTCCCTGTAGCCCCAGCTGTCCTGGAACTCACTATGTAGACCAGGCTGGACAAAGATCCGCCTGCCTCTGCCTCCCAAGTTCTGGGATTAAAGGCACGTGCTACCACACCCGGCTAATTATTTATTTTTTTTATTTATGTGTGATTGTGTGAGTTTATGTGCACCACGTTCATGCAGATGCCTACAGAGGACAGAAGGTGTTGAATCCTGTTGGAGCTCGAGTTGTAGACAATTTTGAGCCACCTGACATGGATGTAGGGATCCCAATCTGGCTTCTCAGCAAGAACAGTATGCACTCTTAGCTGCTGTGCCATCTCTCCAGCCCCCAATTCAGACTTTTCTTAAATGTTACATTTGCACGAGCCCCTCTGTTATACCCTATTTGAAACTACACCCCTTACACCAGATTCAAATGTGAACACTGAGGGCAATATGGGCAGGTTCACTTCCTGTTCAGTTCTGATAAAATAAATCAAAGGCAACAAACTGGAACTACACCCATGTGGAGTTATAAGGATGGCTTTTCTTGTCAGTATATACTTGTTTATATTTCTGTGAATCACAGCTCTAAGACAAGCTGGAGGTTCAGCTTCACAGAAGTATGTGAAGTTGCTACTGTCATGTGTTTGTTACTGAAGAGTTTGTGCAAATGAAAGACATCAAATTGGAAGAAAGCAAACAATTTAATATTCTATCAATATCATCTAGATAATATTTGGACTTAGTCTGCAATTTCCTTCCAAAATCAAAGCCTTTCTACCCTGGGCCCATTTTGTAAATACCGTCATTGCCTAATTTTCTTATTACTCTAAAGTTTAGGGTATGTGTTGTAGTCATCCTAGTCTCTACTTTCCTTCTGCCTGAAGTAACCACACCATATACAACCCTAATTTCTATTTCTTTCTTCTTTTTTTTTTGTCTTTTTGAGACAGGGTCTCCCTGTAGCCCCAGCTGTCCTGGAACTCACTATGTAGACCAGGCTGGCCTCGAACTCACAGAGATCTGCCTGCCTCTGCCTCCTGAGTGCTGGGATTATAAGCATGCGCCACCACGCCCGGCTATTTCTTTTTCTTTTATCTACCTTCATATTATCTATGGTATTTATTATACACCAATACCTTTCTAAATATTCTTTCCTAGTTTCCTCTCTCATTTCCATTATATCAATATTATTTGATTTTTTTAAATCCAAGACTGCATGTACATGAGCTATGTGACTATAAGCCCTATTGATAGGAAATAGTAATTCATAAGATGTTTTCAACTCTTCTCAGTTCTGGAAGATTAGATTAGATTAGATCATCAAGATTAAAAAGAAAAACAAAGACAAATATGCAGAGCCAGTTACATCCAGTAATAAAACATTGAATAGAAAGGAAGAGAGAATTTCAAGAGAACCATTTAATGTTCACACAACTCCAGTTGGTTCAACAAGGATTTCCTGCAAATGGGGCTCATGGGAATTGAACTTGCAAAGTGCTTCAGAATTTTTTCATTAAAAATACTAATTATTCAACAGAGAAAACAGGTTGCCACAATGGTTGTAAGAATTTGCCTCTCAAAGACATAAACTCTGAAGGAAGGCAATGAATTTAACATGGCTCTGAAACACTGTGATTGTAGTCCACTTGGGAGTAATTTCTTCAGACAGTCACACTTCATTCAACCTCAGAAAACTGTCACAGGACAGAAACCATTAGTATGTACTGACAGGGCACAAACTCATGATAAGTCCTTTAGATATCATATAAATAAGTCCTATTAGACATCTCACAAAATACACCAGATAACTCACAATGATATAAAACCCTATAAATGTAATGAATGTGGGAAATCCTGTCAGAAAGGACATCTCATTCAACATCAGAGAATTCACACAGGTCAGAAACCATTTGAATGTAATGAATGTGGAAAGACTTTCTCCCAGAAGTTACATCTCAGTACACATCAAAGAATTCACAGAGCAGAGAAGCCCTATAAATGTAATGAATGTTGGA
This sequence comes from Nannospalax galili, assembly GCF_000622305.1. Classification (NCBI taxonomy): domain Eukaryota; kingdom Metazoa; phylum Chordata; class Mammalia; order Rodentia; family Spalacidae; genus Nannospalax; species Nannospalax galili. The sequence goes on from NW_008357490.1 coordinate 240,775, forward strand.
AAACATTTGTCCAGAAGTTAGCCCTCAGGGAACATCAGAGAATCCACACAGGAGAAAAACCATAGGAATGCAGTGAGTGTGGAAAAACATTTGTCCAGAAGTCAACCCTCTGGGATCATCATAAAATTCGCACAGTAGAGAAATCCTTTCAATGTAATGAATGCGAAAAAACTTTTGGTCAAAAATTGAACCTCAGAATACATTAAAGAACTCATAGTTGGGTAAAAAAATTACCAGTGTTAGAAATGTGAAAAGTCATTCTGTCGAAAAGATCATCTCCTTCAACATCAGAGAACTCTCACATGAGAGAAACAATTTAAGTGTCACGAGTGTGGCACAACTTTTGCCTGGGCATCAACCCTCAGAGTGCACCAGAGAATTCACACTGGGGAGAAACTATTTAAATGTAATGAATGTGGAAAACATTTGTACAAAAGGCAATCCTTAGTGATCATCAGATAATTCATACAGGGGAGAAATCTTTACAATATAATAAATGTGGGGAAACTTTTAGCCAGAAACAAAATACATCAGAGAATTCATAGTGGGCAGAAGTCTTATGAATGCAGTGAATATGGGAAATTGTATATGTCAACTCTAAATGTATACCAGAGAATTCAAGGAGAGAAGACATCTGATTAATATAATTGGGAAACCTTTCTGACAAAAGGCCCATCTCATTTGACATGAAGATATTGACGGGAAAAAGCATTTGAATGTGTATTTGTAGGAAAACAGCTCTTGAAGTCAACACTTATGGAAAAACAGCATTTACACAGGAGAGGCTATGTTGTTGAATATGAATATAGGAGTAAGTTTGTTCAATGGCTACAAGTAGGAGATATTGAATTCACAGAGGCTTCTATTTCTTTCAGAGGACTATAGAAACTCCTAAATGAAATCATTCCTTGTTAGATGGTTCTTACAAATCACAGAGTCTGTTATTCTGTTCTTCAGTGATAATTTCATTTTTCCTCTAAACACATAGAGAGTTTAAATTTTCCAATCTCCCTTTCATGTAAGTTGGACTTTGTGCCTGGTTGCTGGACTAGGGATGCCATGACACATATATCACAACCAACCAGGTCTGATGAATAACCAACCAGGTCTGAGACACTACAAGTCCTCTTCAGAATAGGGGGACCAGAGTGATGATTCAGCTGGTAAAAGCACTTCCTGCACAAGCCTAATAACCTGAGTTACATCTCTGGAACCCACTTGAAATGCAGAATATGATGGCACACATTTGTCATCCCAGTATGCCTACTGTGAGATGGGAGGTGGAGATAAGAGAATCAG
>NW_008357490.1:242211-254211 GCF_000622305.1 Nannospalax galili
CACACACACACACACACACACGCACACACACACACAGTGTAAATGAAAAAAAAGAATAAAATTAATATGACTTCTGGGTCAACCTTGGTTGCTATGCTTTAATGCTACTTTTAAAGATGAAGGGTGACTGAATAAATATGGGGAGCTAAAATCTCTTCTACACCTTTAGCAACTGAACATTTTGTGAGCAAAAATTAAGTTATTTCTCTGGCCTGTTTTGGTCTGTTTGTTTTTTGTGGGTAGTATAGCTATTACTCTGCTGAGAAGGCTGAAAACTGCTATGTAAGCCAAGCTGAAGTCAGCCAGAAGGTGCAAACCTTATCAGAAGGTTATTGTGTCAAGGAGAGCCTCAAAGATCATCGGAGAATTGATAGAAAACACATCGTTTTGATATAATGAAATAGATGGTACCAACTGATCTGAGGCTTTGGATGAACCTGGAATGCTGAAAATAACATTTTTGGCTGGTTTTCATTGAACGATGAACATCCACCACCTGGCCCAAAATAACTTGCCACTCCCTTCTCAGGTTCTTGACACTTTCTCATACCCAACCACAGCTTTAAAAATACAAGCTTCCCTGTGTCCAGAAGAGACTACTGGCTATTTGCACTGGTATGAGTACTCTCTGGTGGAGAGAAACGCAAATGTTTATGTCTGTACTGGGTACAAGTGTGCAGGTAACATTTTCCCAGTTCCTGAAGAGGTAGTGGGTACCTAGATTTAGCTCATGGGGTTTGGGCAGGGTTCCAAGAAGAGAAGGGAAACAAGTGGAACAATTGGGATTGGGCACTTTGGGCCAGTGCAGTGTGCCTTGGAAACTTTTACATTTGAATGTACAGTAAGAATCAAGTTGAGATCTTGGCAAGGTGGCTCTGCAGGTAAAGTGCCTGCTGCCAAGCATGACGACTGAGTTTGGCCCCTAGCATGCACATGGTGAAGAAGAGAACTGATTCCCACAAGCCATCCTCTGACCTCCACACATGGGCTATAGCATACACACATAAAAAATGTAATAAAGTTCTCAAGATTGCTCTTGTTAAAAAAAAATATGGCATGCTGTATTTTCCACAAGTCATAGAGTCTCTCAGTTAGGAGACTGTGAGTGTTTTATGTGAGAGGGTACCTTTGTGTTCTCTGTTGACTATTTGAGGCCTCAACTGTTTGTAACTGATAATTTTGTTGATTAAACTTCTGGCAAAAATGGGCAGCCCTGGGACTTGAGATAGGGCTCAGGATTAAGAGAAATGGCTGTTCTTGCAGAAGACCTGGATTTGATCCTCAGCACCAACATTGCAACTAACAACCATTGGTAACTCTAGTTCCAGGGGATCTGACACTCTTAGTAGTTACTTTCTATTTCTGTGATTAAAAACCAACTGACCAAAACGAACTTGGGGAGGAAAGGGTTTTTTTTTGTTTTTGTTTTTGTTTTATTAAATTTTGTCATGTTTCATACAGAATATCTCAAACAATCTGAATCACCTTTATAGACCCATCCCCACCAGCACCCTCCCATAGCACCTCAACTGGAACCCATGTGCTCTGTCCTGGGTATTCAGGCCCACTGTGTCAAGTCAGTGTCCCTAGACATTCCCCAGTGCAAGTCCATCCACTTGCAGTTTAGTCAGCTCCCTCTCATCTGTCTATCCAAGCACCTATCATTTTCTTTTTTCTTTTTAACAGAGCATAGGGTGAAGGTTTATTTACAGAGGAGCAGGCTTCCCCCATTTACAGCTACACTGCAAAGTCCACACTCAAATAGAATTCTGTGACTTCCTGACAGCTGCAGAAAATGGTGAGAGGCATCCCCTGGTATTCTCGATTATATATTCTTAGCCCCTCCCCCACATGTCGCTAATGTTGACTGATTGGGTCAGTGGGGTAACTAACTCCCCCCTTGACTCCTTGATGAGCATGGGAAGGAGGTATGACTATAGCTTGCTGGCATAGCGGTTGGAGGACACTTCCAGTTAACACGCCACCCCTTCCTCTGGCTCTTACATTCTTTCCACCAACCTTGTCTGCAAAAGTCCCTGAGCCTTGGAGGGGGCAGTAGGTGTGGGATGATCTTTCTCCTATTGTGGCAAGGGACTGAACTTTTGGGTCTCTGCATTATCAGTTTATCATGGACTGTTGGCTCATTTCAGTGGGATTCCATCTACTATAAAAACACAAAACAGCAAGAAGCAAGAACATCTATATAGTGGCTGTTATAATAAATTAACCTATGGGTGCAAACACAAATGCCTGAATGGTACTTTAGCAGGTGCATCACATCCATCTAACAAAACAATTGCAGTGGCTTCCCACTGGGTCCTATATTCTTCCCTGCTACAGGGGGTTGGCCTGATCTACAGTACCAGATGTGTGTTCCACCCCTGGGGTGGGGGCATTTTATCCAATTGGAAATTTGCTGGTTGTACATACACTAGATGCTCCACTATTGCACCAGCAGGAACATCTTGTTTGATATGTTGGTAATGCAACACTCGGGGTCCAAGGTTGAGCAGAATTATAGGGGATGATTCTCCCCTAGTCATCTGCATATTGCCTTTTGGCACCATGAAAGCCACCCATCCAGTGGCAGGGAGTTTCTGGCTTAGTCTAAGCTTGATTTTCTCCCTCTTCTATGCTCACACCAAGCAGTGTCTTCAGCAATAGGGTCTCTCCATCCACTTTTGGTGTACAACCAACACTATTGACAATGGCACCTCCAGGGCCCCTCAGGCCAACAGCTCATAGGGGGGCAGGAAAGGGATTTTTTTTTTTTTTTGCTTATGGCATAGTCCATTTTCAAGGGAAGCTAAGGCAGGAGTTCAGGGTAGGAACTTGGAGCACAGACCATAGAGATTATGCTGTTTACTACCTTGCTCCCCTGGCCATGCTCAATCTGCTTTCTTTCTCTTTTTCTTTTTTTGGTCTTTTTGAGACAGGGTCTCCCTGTAGTCCCAGCTGGCCTGAAACTCACTATGTAGAGCAGGCTGACCTCAAACTCACAGAGATCCACCTGCCTTTGCCTCCCAAGTGCTGGGATTAAAGGCATGCACTACCATGCCTGACCAGTCTGCTTTCTTTTTATTTATTTTTATTTTTATTTTTATTTTTTTACCATTAGGCTGTGAGCCGGGGTCCCACTGGTGGCCCACACCAGTCTGCTTTCTTATACAATACAAGACCACGTGCCCAGGGGTGGCACTGCCCACAGTGAGTTGGACCCTTCCACATCAATCAAGAAAATGCTCAACAGACATGGCCACCAGTCAATCCAATGGAGATAATTCCTCAATTGAGAGTCTCTCTTCCCAGGTATGTCAAGTTGATGACTAAAGCTATCTAGCACACCTTTTTCAGGCCTCTATGGGCATTGCATGTATGTGGTACACTTATATACATGCAAGCAAAACATGCATACACATAAAAATAAAAAATAGATCAAAAAAATTTCTTAGACATCCCTTCTAAGAGGGAAGAAGGTAAGTTTCACTTGACACCCTGGAAAGACTGTGATGTTCATCCCTTCTGCAAAGCAGCTGTTTGCTTACTCTTTAGTCTTTTGTGCACTAGAAACTTCTAGCCCAAATAGAGGCCTTTAGTCCAAAATTCCGGTCTTGGAGTATGTCATCGTGTACTCAACAAAAAGAGAATGACCCAGCAGCCTCACCTCCTGAGACCAAAGCAGATGGTTCAGGAGTGCAGCTGCCTGGACCATAGTGTATTAGCTATACACAGAACAGTAGCAGCTCTCCCTTAAAAGGAAAATTATCTCTTACTTTGTGAACTGAAGTAAAGTTGCTGGTTTAGTAGAGCCCCCTCTTCATAGAGATTGCTCTGCTTAGATGCAGTTCACTGGTAATTTGGGGAACAGATCTCCAGAAGACAGTCTGCTCAAATTCATTATGTAGATCTGAAAATGAAAATTGGGCACTCCTCAGTGAACAGAGTGCAAGGCCAACACCCCATTTAATGAACATTGTCACATAGTTAATGACCTTTTTGAGCTCTTTCTAGAAGCTATTTGACATTATAACTGGGACTATAGAGCCAGATTAAGAGAATCCCTCTTTGAGCTGGGAATGGTGGCATCTGCCTGTGATCCCAGCACTTCTGAGACTAAAACAGGAGAATCCTGAATTTGAAGTCAGCTCAGGGTTACGAAGGGAGTTCCAGGACAGCTGGACTAAATAGTGAGACTCTGTCTCAAAAAATAAATAAAACAGGTGCTGGAGAGGTAGTTCAATGGTTAGGAGCAATTGTTGGTCTTGCAGAGGGCCTTAGTTTGGTTCCCAGTGCTTACTTCTGGCAGCTCACAGCCTCCTGTACTCACAATCATCTGTAACTCCAGCTTCAGGGGATCTGATGCCCTCTTTTAGCCCTGTGCAGACATCTGCACACACATGTGCAAACATACATATAGACACACACAGGCGCATGAATGTTTAAAAATAAAATTTAATAATAAAAGGATAATAATAAACTTTTTTTTTTTTTGGTCTTTTTGAGACAGGGTCTCCCTGTAGCCCCAGCTGTCCTGGAACTCACTATGTAAAACAGGCTGGACTTGAACTTACAGAGATCCACCTGCCTCTGCCTCCCAAGTGCTGGGATTAAAGGCATGCACCACCAAGCACTGCCGACAATAAAAAACCTTTTAAAAACATTATTTTTTTTTTAATTTTATGTGTATGAGTGTATTGCCTGCATGTATGTGAGTGCACCCGTGTCGTGCAATGCCGCAGAGGTCAAAAGAGGACTTTGGATTCCCCTGGAACTGGAGTTAAGGACGGTTCGTATCTGCCATGTGGGTGCTGGGAATCAAACCTGGGTCCTGGGAATCAAACCTGGGTCCTCTGCAAGAGCAGTCAGTGTTCTTAACTGCTGAGCCATCTCTCCAGCCCCAACTCTCCAGCCCCAACAATAATAAGCTTTTAAGTATCAATAGTGTAGTGATTTGAATGAGAATGTCCCCCATAGGCTCCAGGTATTTGAATACTTTGCTCCAACTTGAAGGCATTATTTTGGAAATTTGAGGAAGTGTGGCCTTGCTGGAGGAAGCACATTACTGGGCGCAGGCTTTGAGAGTTCATAACTTTGTCCCACTTCTTGTTTGCTCCCTCTTCTTCCTCCAAGTGCTTGAAGATGTGAACCCTCAGCTTTTTGCTCCAGCCTCATCTGCTGCAATGGCTCCCTTTCCTGATGGTCTCTTATCCCTTTGGAGCTGTAAGCCAAATAAACTCTTCCTCTATAAGTTGCTTTAATCATGGTGTTTTATTTATCACAGCAACAGAAAAGTAACTAATGCAAATAGTAAATTTCTTTATTCTTTTTTTATTTATGCACAAGTGTATGTGTCTGCTTCTCTGTATGGGCACTACATGTGTGCAACGTTCATGGAGGATACAAGAGAACATTGGATTTTTTGGAACTGGAGTTGCAGGCAGTTGTGAGCTGCCTTTTGTGGGTGCTGGGAACCAAAGATGGATTCTCTGAAAAAGAAGCAAGTGCCCTTCACTGCTGAGTCATCTCTCCAGCCTCATAAAGTCTTTTTCTTAATTCATATAAATTGGACTAAGATACTGGTAACATTAATCTCTTTTTACTTGCTAATTAAAACTTACTCCCTAGGGCCAGTGATATGGTTTAGCAGGTAAAGGTGACTGCTGCCAAGCCTGGCAGCTTGAATTCAATCCCCAGAGTCCACATGATGGAAGGAGAAAACCAACTCTTTCAAGTTGCCCTCTGGCCTACACACACACACACACACACACACACACAAGTAAATAAAATGATTTTAAAATCTCTTTTGGTGGGAAGGGAGGGAGGCTGGAGAGATTTCTCAGAGATTAAGAGCACTGACTGTTCTTGTAGAAGACCTGGGTTTGAATCTCAACACCCACATGGCAGTTAACTGTCTGTAACTCCAGTTCCAGGGGATCTGGTGCTTTCTGTCCTCTGCAGGCACTACATGACATGGGTGCACTTACATGTAGGCATAACACTCCTACACAAAATTTAAATTTTTTTAAAAAATTTATTGAGAATTTCATACATGCATATAATGTGTTTTGATCAAGTCCATGTCCACTCCCTCCCCTCCAACTCCTCCTTTCTGACAACTTCATGTACTCCTTCTTTGGGGGCAGCTTTTTGCTACTCTAACATTTCTCCCTCTGAAGAGGTAACCCTAAAAATCTTTGAGGGGTTAGAGTTCCCAAATGCTTTCCAGTTTCTTGGCTAAAAGTTAAAATGTCCTTGGGTGGGTCTCTTAGTAACATGCTCTATTCCAAAGGCCAAAAACATCAAAAGTATTTAAAAGTAATTAAAATTTTTAAAAGTCTCTGTTTGTTATTGTCCCTTAAGTTATAAGCCATTAACCAAGGTGTGTGTGTGTGTGTGTGTGTACTCATTTTTAAAAGGCATAAAATGTGATCACACGTTCCCAAGTGCTTTTGAATTTAGAAGTTACACAGATAAAGCCAAGGAAGTTCTCTTTGAGAGGTGAATGGTACACATGACCTTTTTGGGGGGCCGTGTACTCATGTATATCGATCAGCTTCTGATTTTTTTTCAAATATAAAACACTTAGAAAAATAGAAATTATCCTCTTAATTATGGACTTCATCGTAGTATATGTTACATTTTACAATTCACAGAAACTGCTTACATAGTTTTGCCTGAAGCTCTGGGTTCAAAGGCATGCTTGTGAAGTCTGAGTCCAACTTACTTTTATAAGTTTCTATTACAAAGCTCTCAAACACACCAAAAACATAATGTCCACACACCACAGGTGGGCATTCTTAACAATTCACCATATTCACTTTTCTATTTAGATAATCATGAAGGCTATTACATAGAATACAATCCTAAGCACTTTAATAAGCATGTCTAAAAGAGTCAAGTTACCTATATAATTAATGTGATCACAATTAACAGAATTCTCGGTGGTTTTCCTTAATATTTGTAATGAAAAATATAAAAGTCAGGAGCCATGAAGCCTCTCAGACAAGTCACGTCTCAGGCAGGTCATGTGCTGGTCAAGAATTCCAACTTGCCGATAAGTAAGCTTCATGGCCAACTCTCTAATTAGTGAGTTTCATGGCTGAGACTGCGTCAACTCACTGATAAGTAAGTTTATGGTTGAAACATCTGGCTTAATGATAAGTAAGCCCCCCCGCTCTCCCTATAGCATTTTGTAATAGTTTAAACTAACCACTAACCACGCTTCTGCTTCTGTAAGCTGCTTCTGCTCTATAAAGACCCCAAACCCCAGACCTGGGGCGCGCTTCTCCCTTTGTCAGGAGTTGTGCCCACAGGTACCTGTGTAAAATAAAAGCCTCTTGCTATTGCAACTCGAGGGCTCGACTTGTCCTTTGTGGTTTCAATTTTACATTTGGAGGCCCCAGCGAGATCAGAGAGTCGAAACCACTGGGACAATTCCCGTCCCTTCGGGGAGGTAAGTGGCCGGCTGTGTGTGTGTGTGTGTGTGTGTGTGTTTGTTATGCGTAAACAAGCTTAGTCTGTTTGGGGCTGAATCGCGCAGCGTTTGGGTTCTGGTTTCTGCTGGGGATCCCTTTGTTTGGGCAGTGCAGGAGCAGGGTGACGATCCTAGAGCTCTGCCTGCCACCCCGAGGGACGCCTCGGGGACTGGGGGCTCACATTTGGGCAAGGGACGTGGAGTCCACTTGTCACCCTCCTCCCTGAGAGAGAGAGAGGAGGGAGGCCAGTTTCGTAGGAGGGTGAGAGATGAGAAATCGTCTCGCCGCCTGACTGGTGTGTGAGCCTCTTTGTGTGGGGGGTGAAAGATCCTCTCATTTGTGTGTGTGTGGGGGGGGGTGAGAGATCCCCCCATTATAAAACGATGTGGGGGGTGAAAGATCCCCCCATTTGTAAAGCGCTGCCCTCAGCCCTAGGCATCTGGATTTTATGTTTTTGTTTGTGTAACGAGCTCTCATTCCTTTTTAGTCGCGACAGCGCCCTAACAGCTTCAGGCGCTAGAGTTTTGTTTGTTTTTCTTTTTGGTCTCGGTGCACCACATCTAAGTGAGGGACACGTGTCACTAACCATCTCCTCCCCCAACTCCGCCTTTTGTTTTTCTTGCAAAACCGTGCCCAGCGACTCCTGACAGCAGGACTCTCTCTCTTTCTCTCTCTCTCTCACCTTGCCTGCCTCATACTCTTTCTTGATAATTTTAAAATGGGACAACAACTAACCACCCCATTAAGTCTGACTATAGATCACTGGAGAGAAGTTAGAGGCAGAGCCCACAACCAGTCGCTGGAGATCAAGAAGAATCAATGGATAACGCTCTGCTCCTCAGAATGGCCATCCTTCAACGTTGGGTGGCCACGAGATGGGACTTTTGATTCAGATGTCATTTTACAGGTCAAAGCCAAGGTATTTTCAGAAGGACCAGCCGGTCATCCTGACCAGGTGGCCTACATCATAACCTGGGAAAATCTGTCACTCGACCCCCCACCATGGGTGACCCCCTTTCTAACTAGGCCGGGGGTGACCCCCTCTGCTCCTCTTACTCCTGGCTCTTCCAGCTTATTGCCAGTGGTAGTAAAGCCTAAGCCAGTTCTGCCTCCAGATGAAGACGGACCCATGGACCTTATGAACGAGATTCCCTCTCCATTCCATCCTCCCCTGCAAGCCGCCGCTGCAGCTCCAGAGATCGGCTCACAGGAGGAGGGGCATCCAGAAGCAGCTCCCTCCCCCATTGCGGGACGCTTGCGAGGCCGCCGAGGGCACTCAGATCCCGCCCATCTCTTTCCCCTTCGTTTGGTGGGAGGGGAGGAAAATCAGTACCAATATTGGCCTTTTTCTGCCTCAGATTTATATAACTGGAAAACCCATAATCCCTCTTTTTCTGAGGACCCGCAGGCTCTGACGGCCCTAATAGAGTCAATTCTTCTGACTCATCAGCCCACCTGGGATGATTGCCAGCAGCTCTTACAGGTTCTCCTGACCACAGAAGAGAGACAGAGAGTATTCTTGGAGGCCCGGAAGCATGTGCCGGGCCAAGACGGGAGACCCACGCAGCTGCCGAATGAAATAGATATGGCCTTCCCTCTTAACAGACCTGCATGGGATTTCAATTCAGCTGAAGGTAGGGGACACCTACGTCTTTATCGTCAGTTGCTTGTAACGGGCCTCCAGGGGGCAGGAAAGCGCCCCACCAATTTGGCTAAGGTAAGATCAGTTATGCAAGGAGCGGATGAGCCTCCAACTGTCTTTTTGGAGAGGCTCAAAGAGGCCTATAGGAGATACACTCCGTTTGATCCAGACAGTCCAGAACAAGAAGTGAGTGTGTCTATGTCCTTTATTTGGCAGTCTGCCCCCGATATTCGGAGCAAACTGCAGAGGTTGGAGAACCTGCAGGGACAAGGCCTCAGAGATTTGGTAAAGGAGGCAGACAGGATCTATAATAAAAGAAAAACCCAAGAAGAAAAGGAAGAACGAAATAAAAGGGAACGAACCAAAGAGCTAAGTAGAATCCTGGCCACCGTAGTAGGGCAAGAGAAAAAGAGGTATAGGGGTGGCAGGCGAGGCGGCCATCTAGGGAGAGACCAATGTGCTTACTGCTGGGAAAAGGGACATTGGGCAAGGGATTGCCCCAAGAACCCCAAGAGACGAGAAAAACCCAACGAGAGCGGAACCAAGATCCTCCAACTTGATTAGGGGGGTCGGGGCCAGGACCCCCCACCTGAGCCCAGGGTAACTCTCCGAGTGGGGGGAGAACCAGTCACTTTTATGGTGGACACTGGGGCACAACATTCTGTCCTCACCCAGACGACTGGCCCGCTTAGTAAGAAAACAACATGGGTAGAAGGAGCTACTGGGGCCAAGCGCTACCGCTGGACCACAAACAGGGAGGTTCAGCTTGCTTCAGGAACGGTGACTCATACCTTCTTGCATGTACCAGACTGCCCCTACCCCCTGCTAGGACGGGACTTACTAACCAAGTTTGGAGCACACATCTATTTTGAAAATAAGGGGGCCAAGATTACTGATTCTAAAGGAGCACCTATACAAGTGCTCACCCTTAAACTAGAAGATGAGTACAAACTTCATGATGACCCAAGGCCAACCCCAGAGAATATAGATCAATGGTTGGCTAAATACCCAGAAGCTTGGGCTGAGACTAATGGCATGGGACTGGCTAAACAGCAACCTCCCTTGGTTATTAGTCTGAAGGCCTCTGTCACGCCTGCCAATGTTAAGCAGTACCCCATGACAATCGAGGCCCAACAAGGGATCAGACCTCACATCAAGAGGCTGCTTGAACAAGGTATACTTATTCCCTGTCAATCTGCATGGAACACCCCCTTGTTGCCTGTAAAAAAACCTGGTGGTACTGACTATAGGCCGGTGCAAGATCTGAGGGAGGTCAATAAGCGGGTTGAGGATATTCACCCAACGGTCCCTAACCCCTACAACTTACTTAGCACCCTGCCACCCAGCCATGCATGGTACACAGTACTAGACTTGAAGGATGCCTTCTTTTGCTTAAAGCTCCATCCCTCCAGCCAGCCGCTGTTTGCCTTCGAATGGAAAGACCCTGAGTTAGGGCTTTCCGGTCAACTCACCTGGACGCGGCTCCCACAGGGGTTTAAGAACAGCCCGACCCTCTTTGATGGGGCCCTACACCAGGATCTAGCTGCCTTCAGGACTCAGTACCCCCATCTAATCATACTCCAGTATGTGGATGACATCTTGCTGGCTGCAGAGACTAAGGAGGAATGCTTGGAAGGTACCGGGGCTCTCTTACAGGAACTGGGCCAATTGGGCTACCGGGCTTCTGCTAAAAAGGCCCAGCTTTGCAAAAAGGAGGTAACCTATTTAGGATACCAACTAAAAGAAGGACAGAGATGGCTGACTAAGGCCCGTCAGCAGACCATCCTGAGCATCCCGGCCCCCAAGGATCGAAAACAGGTGAGAGAGTTTTTGGGGACTGCTGGATTTTGCCGGTTATGGATTCCAGGATTTGCTGAGATGGCGGCCCCTTTATACCCTCTCACCAAGGCAAGTGAAGGTTTTACTTGGGAAAATGAACACCAGCGAGCTTTTGAGAATATCAAGCAGGCCCTGCTGACTGCGCCTGCGCTAGGACTGCCAGACCTTAATAAACCCTTTGAACTATATGTAGATGAAAAGACTGGGTATGCAAAGGGGGTCCTGACACAAAAACTGGGACCTTGGAGGCGACCTGTCGCCTATCTCTCTAAGAAACTAGATCCTGTGGCATCAGGTTGGCCTCCATGTCTTAGAATGGTGGCAGCCTTAGCAGTTCTGGTCAAGGACGCTTTTAAACTCACTCTGGGACAGCCTCTTTGCATACGGGCTCCCCATGCGTTAGAGTCCCTAATCAGACAGCCACCAGACCGTTGGCTCTCTAACACCCGCATGACTCACTATCAGGCCTTGCTACTGGACACCGATCGCATCCAGTTTGGGTCTCCAGTAGCTCTCAACCCTGCTACCTTGCTCCCCTCGACCGAAGAGCCAGATCATCATGACTGTCTCCAGATTCTGGCAGAGGTTTTCGGTACCCGACCAGACCTGAAGGACCAGCCGCTGGACAACGCAGACTACACTTGGTACACCGATGGGAGCAGCTTCCTAAAGGGAAGCCAACGTCGGGCAGGAGCAGCAGTCACGTCAAAAGACAAGGTAATATGGGCCAAGCCGCTACCTGAAGGAACTTCAGCGCAAAAAGCAGAACTGATAGCCTTAACCCAGGCCCTGCGCCTGGCAGAAGGAAAAAGCCTAAATGTCTATACAGACAGCCGATACGCCTTTGCGACGGCCCACATCCATGGAGAAATTTACAGAAGAAGAGGTCTCGACCTCTGAAGGAAAAGAAATCAAAAACAAGGCCGAGATCATCGCCTTGCTGGATGCCTTGTTCCTGCCAAGAGAGCTCAGCATCATACACTGTCGGGGGCATCAGAAAGGAGACCAACCGGAGGCAAGAGGCAATAGACTGGCTGACCAGAC
>NW_008357490.1:256617-271153 GCF_000622305.1 Nannospalax galili
CCCCCCCGCTCTCCCTATAGCATTTTGTAATAGTTTAAACTAACCAATAACCACGCTTCTGCTTCTGTAAACTGCTTCTGCTCTATAAAGACCCCAAACCCCAGACCTGGGGCGCTTCTCCCTTTGTCAGGAGTTGTGCCCACAGGTACCTGTGTAAAATAAAAGCCTCTTGCTATTGCAACTCGAGGGCTCGACTTGTCCTTTGTGGTTTCAATTTTACAGTAACATCTGGTACATACACAAGCTAACTTTTTCAATCCCCAGTGCACTCTGCAGTTCGGCGGGCTGCAATCATAATCCTATTGCATTTGCTCCTGTGTTATAAAATCTAATCCACAGCATCTGGGGCTCTGGTAAACCTTGAGTTCGGGTATCAAGACAGACCGTGTATGGCATATTATTCCGTAAACTTTCCAAAACAAGAATGAAAAAAAGGGAGTTGGGGCGCAGACGCGGAGCATTCTGGGAGATGTAGTCTTGGATGGTAGGGGTTATCGCACAGCATTCTGGGAACGGGTGTTCTGGGCTTTCCTGAGCGCAGGTGCTATAGGCAGAGGAAGGCTGAACGCCAGGCATCTGGAAAGCTTGAAAAGAGGTTTTGCACAGCGTTGACTGCGAACCTGCCATAGTGGCGTGGTCGGATGAACCTGGGCAGGCTCTGGAACCAGAAAGCCCGGTGAAGCTCAACTCTGTAGTGAAAAACTGCTTCCTGACCAGGTTCCAAGAGGTAAAGAATTGAGCCGCGTACTGGTGAAGAATGAAAATGTTGGCTCCGCCATATTTGGAAGACGCCCTCATCTTTTCGTTTAGTATTTAATCCTCAGCCACCCCACTTACATGTCTTGCTATGTCACTGCAAAACTGTGACAGACCCAGCATCACAAAGGGCGCAGGAGACTGCTGAGAGTGCAGGTGCGATTCCCTCCCCAGACCCAGCCGTGCAGCCTCTCACTAGTCAAGTGACTTGCCCCAAATCCCTAGGTCTGTGAACCCAACTGTTGACAGAATGTCTCAAAGTGCTCGGTGTACTTATTCTGGAGTTCCGGCATGTCCCCAGAACCCTGGGGTCATTCCCCGGCTCTCCACTGTCGGACCACTCTGTCTTCACAGCTTGGCTGACAAACGACAGCCAAGAGAATCACCAGATCCACTTGTGTAACTTTTAATAATCTAAAAGCCACGCGAAACAACAGAAACATTACAGTAATTTTGCGAATACACTGCTTTTCTAAACACATCCGAGATAGTATTTCAAGATGTGGCAGTGGCCACATTTCCAGAGCTCAGTGGTTGGATGCAGCTGATGGCTTTAGTAATAAGTATGCAGCAAGTTCTACCAAGAAGTCCCAAGAGGTCTGCATACTCCACTGGGTGTCTGCTTTTCTTCTGAGAGTAAGGACAGTTGAAATCTAGCTGGGCCTATCAACTGAAACTTAGAATACCCTATTAACCTAACCTGTCTAACCAGCTTTCTTTCCACTTTCAGCTCACACTTTACCACAAGGAAGCTTTACTAATCCCAATTGTAAGCCCCCGGTACCCAGGAGCCTCCTGCTGCAACTTTACCTCTAATGTCCAACCCTACAAGGTCGGGCAGGGGCAAAGAGGGCATTCTCCGTCTAGCTTACTGCTGGGCAGGTCTTTCCCAGACTAGACACCCCAGCTGACTCTCAGTTACACCACTACAGTAGTATAGCCACCCTCCCCAGAGATTTGGCCAGGCTCAGCAAGACCTCACTCTTCTGTGGTGTCTCCAAAGTTCTAGAATATTCCCAGGAGCACATCTGCTCTCAGTGTATATAACTACATAGGGCCAACTCTCAGGAACTCTCCCTAGAGCTTGGTTCTTCCAGTCCTCATTTTCTTATCTCCTTTATCAGGAGGGTTTCCTGGGGGAGCCAAGCATGGCTGTCCGTCAGCATTTCCCACAGAGGGTGCAAAGGACCAACAATGGCCCAGCATGGCGAGCCTCCAAGTTCTGAGCAGAGTTTTCAAGGAACTGAAAAGTCCACTGTCCACTAAGAAAAGCTGACTGCTAGAATCTGTTGACTGACCAAAGACCAAGTGACAGAGTTAGGTGCTCTGAACCATTTTGCCCCCAGATCTAAAATGAGAATGATTAACAAATAAGGAAGTAGGTTTCCTCAAGAAACCACTTTGGGGCTGGAGAGATGGCTCAGTGGTTAAGAGCACTGGCTGCTCTTGCAGAGGACCCAGGTTCAGCTCCTAGCACCTATATGGTAGCTAACAACCATCCCTAACTCCAGTTCCAGAGGATCTGACCTGCTTTTCTGGCCTCTGTGGCCATTACACGTACGTGGTGCACTTACATGCAGACAAAACACTCATACACGTAAAATAAAAATAAATGTTATAAAAAGTAACTATTTTGGATGAACTACTAAAAGCAGTGTCAATGAATGCTGTTTTTCACTTAAAAATGTATATAAACACTGCCACCTAGTGACTATCCCTAGTAACTTCAACAAAATTTTTTGTAAAATATTACATTTGCGTGTGTGTGTGCCCGCATGTGTGTGCCATGCACACGAATGTCATGACATACATTTGTAGAAGTCAGAGGACAACTTTCAGGAGTCAGTTCTCTCCTCTTCATCATGTGTGTCCCAGGGACTGAACTCAGCTCATCAGGCTTGGCGGCAACTGCTGAAACAAGTCTTGTAGTTAAAAGATTGTACTGTAGAGATACGTGTACATCCATGTTGCTGCTCTCTTCACAATAGCTAAGAAATGGAAACAACCTAAATATCCCTCAACTGACGAATGATGAATGAAAATGTGGTACATCTACTCAATGGCGTTCTACTGAGCAGTAAGAAGAGATGAAATTTGCAGGTAAATGGATGGAGTTAGAGAGTATTATACTAAGTGAAGTAACACAAATGCAGAAAATCAAGTGACATATGTTTTCCCTCATTTGTGGATTTCAGCACCAATCCCTTATATGTGAGTATATAAATTCTGATGTAACACCAGGAGCCAGGTAAAGACAAAGGATACATGGAGGTAAAGGAAAAGAAATAACCTAAAAAGGGGATAGTAGGGAACAGATGTTACCTGACAGAGGTAGAAAAAGTGGGAGTAATTGGCAGGGAGGAGAGGAGGGAGAGACATGTAAGGGACCATAGTGTGGGGGAGTGAGGGATGTCAGGAAAAGAAAGATGGGTGGGAGTCGGGAGGTATTGGGGGGAGGGTAGGGATATGGGGGCCCTGTGACTAGGAAGGGAGGCAGGAGGAAGGCCGGATGGGAGTAAAAAGAGATGAGTGAATCTTGGAGGGCTAGAAAACCTAGAGGGAAAAGTGATGCCCTGGAAACCCTATGAGAAATGCACAAAATGTTTGAACATGAATGCATATGTATACCTAGGAGCTGCTTGGTAGGGAACACAATGCCAGATAGAAGAGACTTCCCTTAACGTGGTAAACATGCCATACAGCACTCATCAAAGAAGTTTCTTTTTGCAACAGATGGAGTTGCACATCTGGTCAGGCACAGAGAACATTTTATACACACACACACACACACACACACACACACACACACACACCTGGGAGATGCCCAGTACTAGGTAACACATCTGCAGTCGAATCTCTACAACCAAGGAGCATGGAACATAGCAGAGTAAGGGTTAGAGACAGGGCTTAATGCACCCAATTCTCACCAGTGAGGCTTCCGTGTACATCAGAGTGTGATACACACAGAAGGCCACAACTGGCCGAGTTTTGTAGAATAAGAGACTGTAGCGTATAGGATGGGACTCCTATATGGAACCTCACCCACCCACAGCTCAGGGATCATTGTGGAAGAGAAGGCAGAAAAATTGTAAGAGCCAGGGCTGGTTTATGAACTTAGGTGGAGGCTTCCAGGCCACTGGAGGCTTACTCAAGTGGCACTGAATGTGGGACCCATGTCAGCTCAATTAAACAAGGGCCCAAAGGGTAGGTGAGAAATAGGTGGTGGGCCAGCACTATACTGAGAACTATTTGAGACTGATTGCTGCTGGGTGAGGGAGAGTATGACTTACGTATCACCACTGGATGGGCTGACTAGACTCCAGTGGATGCATTTACACTGAAGGACATTTGGGTACAAATACCTGAATGAATAGAACTCAGCATGTATGGCAGAGTGCATAGGGTTCGTGGGGGGATAGGGGAGGGGGTCTGGACTTGAGTGGGAAACTTACAAAATTTTAAAAGCTCAATAAAAGAGATGGCTCTTTAATGTAGGCTTTTTATCGTTTTATTTGGTGACCCATTCTGATATGTGAAAAAGAATGAGAATTCTGATTTTTTCCAATCCTGCTGGAATAATTTACATAAATTCATGGGCTACTGGATTTTATTTCACTTCTGAACTAATCCCATTCTATATTTGCAACAACAGAGGCGATGAGTTGTGATTTTACTTTGTCCTACTGTGTCAGTTATCTTTGGGAAGGACTTAGCTTTAGGAGCTGGGGTTATAGAGAATGGTGGATAGGACAGGCTCTCCTTCAGAGTTAGGCAACCAAAGTCACCATCGCTGGGGAACCCATATAATTTCTAAAATTAGTCAAATTCTTTGTTTATAAGGAGAACAGGGCCAGCAAGACGGCTCAGTGGTTGAAGGCACCTGCTGTGAAGTCTGATGACCTGAGTTCAAACCCTTGAGACCCAATAGTGGAAGGAGAGAACCAATTCCCACAAGTTATCCCGCCGATCACCACATGCACTGAGGCACACATATGCCCCTCACACAAACACACACAATAAAGAAATGTAGTAAAAAAAAATTTTTAAAGGGAGAACAGCACAAAATGGGCTGTTGTCAGAAAGCAAAATTTATGGAGCTGGAGAGATGGCTCAGCAGTTAAGAGCCCTGACTGCTCTTGCAGAGGACCTGGGTTCGATTCCCAGCTCCTACATGGTGGCTAACAACCATCCGTTAACTCCAGTTCCAGGGGATCTGACACCTTCTGACTTCCTTGGGCATTACATGACACAGGGGCACTTCTACACATGCAGGCAATACACTTATACACATAAAGTAAAAAAATTTAAAAAAAATTTTTTAAAGCAAAATTTGCTACTAAGATTAAAGGTGAGTCACAGAGAACCCAGAGGCCAAGATGCAGCCTGGGCTCAGTGAGGAGCTAGGACAAAAGCCTGCATTAGGAATTCTTATGTAGTCTTCATGTGTGCTTTACTTTCTTAGCAGGATGGGCTTCTGTGTTCTCCTCTGAGACAAAAGATAAAGAAGGGAGTTGTGATACCACCTATGATGATTAGTCCTGATAACCAACGGTAAGTGTACTGCACTCCACAATGGGGGCAAGGAGAGGGTGTCTGGAACACAGGCTGTCGCATAGAATGTACAGAAAGTAAGTGGAAATGATTTTGATCACTGTGTCAAGTAAAGAACCACAACCAGCTGAAGTGGTTGCTATTGAAAAAGAAATACAGAGCAAAGCGGTATGGCACACACCTTTAATCCAAGCACGTGAGAGGCAGAGGAACATAGATCTCTGCGGGTTCCAAGCCAGCCTGGTCTACATAGAGAGTTCCAGGCCAGTGAACTCCACAGACCTGCCTGTCCCCATCTCTCCAGTGGTGTGATTACAAAGACACCACCAAGCCTGACCTTTATATGCCTGCTGGGAATTGAACTAAAGTCCTCATGTTTGCAAGACAAGCACTTCACTGACTGAACTATCTCCCCTGCCACAGATTTTTTAATGTTTTTACAAATTAAGAAAGAAAGTATTCAAGATAGCCGAGATATGCAATCAACCTGGGTGTCTATTGAAAGATGGATAACAAAGAAAATGCGGCACATATACACAATGGGGTTTTATTCAACCATAAAGAAAGACAAAACATGCATTTTCAGGAAAAGGCATACACCTGCAGATCATCACATTAAGCAAAATAAGTCAGACTCAGAAAGACAAATATTCCATTTTATTTGTGGGTACTAGATTTTATATAAATATGTAAAATCTTATATGTATCTAAGACATGAAAGTAGAAGCGAGACTGGGGAATTAGTGGGAATTGTGGAAGGCAGAGGAGTAGGAAGGGAAAAGGGTCATTTTGGTCAAAGTATATGATGTATTTGCCAGGTGTGTTGGTGCGGCTACAGTAGTGAGACCTGACTAAAAAAAAATATATATATATATATATGGTAATATACTTGTATTAAAAAGTCTCGGGGCTGGAGATATGGTTCAGCAGTTAAGAGTGCTGTTGCTCTTGCAGGGGACCCAGCACCTATGCCAGGTGGTTCACTGAAGCCTGTAACTTCAGTCCCAGGGAACTGGACGCCCTCTTCTGGCCTTTGTGGGCACCCACATACATGTGTCATACACACATAGATATACACACATCTACATAAAAAATAAATCTTTTTCTTTTTAAGTCTAAGAAGCTTGGTGTGATGGTGCATGTCTTTAATCCCAGCACTTAGGAGGGAGAGGCAGGTGGATGGATCTATGTGAGATTGAGGCCAACCTGGTCTACATATGGAGTTCCTGGGCCTACAGGGAGACTCTGTCTTAAAAATTAAAAAAAAGTCTATGAACCCATAACTATTTACAATGAATGTATATCAAGAAAAAAATAAGTTGGATGTAGCACTTTGAAATCTGAAAAGAAGAACACCTTTTGTTCATTCCTCCACACCAGGAATTTTTTTAAGCAGATAAATCTGTTGTTGAATTTATGTAAAGAGATTTTAGAGGAGGCCTTCCTTGGGTGGTTTTCA
Source organism: Nannospalax galili (assembly GCF_000622305.1). Lineage (NCBI taxonomy): Eukaryota > Metazoa > Chordata > Mammalia > Rodentia > Spalacidae > Nannospalax > Nannospalax galili. The sequence goes on from NW_008357490.1 coordinate 263,384, forward strand.
TTGGCCACTCTCCATGTTCTTGATGGTTGGTTTGAACTGTCAACTTGACACAACCTAGAATTACCTCAGAAGAGAATCTTTTTTAAAAATTTTATTTTATGTGTATAACTTTTTGCCTGCATGTATGTAATTACACCTATGTCATGCAACACCCATGGAGGTCAGAAGAAGGCATTGGATTCCCCTGGAACTGGAGTTACAGATGGTCATTAGCCACCATGTAGGTACTGGGAATTGAACCCAGGTCCTCTGTAAGAGTAACTAGTGCTCTTAACTGCTGAGCTAACTCTCCAGCCACCAGAAGAGAATCTTAATGAGGAATTATCTATATCAAGTTGGCCTGTGAGTGTGTCTGTGGAGGATCATCTTGATTGATGTAGGACAACCCAGTCCACTGTGGGCTGCACCATTCCCTAGACAGGGGTTCTGAACAGTGTAAGAGGAGAAAGCCAGCCAGCAAGCAAGGATCCATGCATTTAATCTCTCTGCTCTTGACTATGGATACTTTAAGTTCCTCCTGCAGCTTCCCATCAGTAATGGACTGTAACTTGGAATTATAAACCAAATAAACTCTTTCTTTCCCTGTGTTGCTTTTTGTCACAGTATTTGTCACAGCAGCAGAATGAAACTAGAACACACACACATAGTGCTATCTCCATATGTCTTTGTTTTTCAATGTGTTCAGTGGTTGATAAAGAGCCTATTTCTTAGTTATGTCACCAAATATTGACAGAGCATTCCTAAATAATAACAGCATAGAAATGCTAATAGTTCACATTTATATAACTTGATATAGTATCTTGATCATAGTATCATATGTGTTGGGTCAATCATGAGACTGAAATCACACTGTAGGTTAAACAGGCAAAATTCACAATGATGAATTATTAAATCATTTAAGTGTGACAAGCAAGTGTAAAGGCTGAGGGCAAATCACAAGGGAGCCAGTGTTAGAAGGGTCCCCTGCCACACACCTGGGCTCATACCTCATTGGAGCAGGTGCAGCCAAGGTGGCTGAGATGTTTACTAGCTTACCCAGGCTGGGCCTGAGCAGGCAGGAAGCAATTGCTGTGCAGCAATTTCCTGCTAATTGAAACATTCCATCCTGGAGAGAGCTCATTAAGACTCAGGAAGTCCTTGCCCATCATGGAGGTACACACTTTTAATCCCAGCTCTCAGGAGGGAGAGACTGGCATATCTATGAGTTTAAGGCCAGCCTGGTCTACATAGTGAGTTCCAGATCAGCAAGAGATACATATTGAGGTCCTGTCTCAAACAAAAGAGTCAGGAAGTCCTAAAAGGAGGTCCATTAAGACTCAGGAAGCAAACAAATCAAAAGTTTCAGGAAATCCCTGAAATTTACCAAGTGCACAAGGCCCCCTCTATTCCTAAGGTTATATGAGCTGTAAGAACTGCTGAGAAAGACACTCCCCTGCCTCTAGGACTGCCTACAACAGGTGCAGAGAGCTCCAGAGATGCAGCTTCCCTGAGTCCTCACCCAGGCTGGGGTGAGCTTTTTGGTGATGTAGCTAAGTTGTCCCTGTTCCTGTAAGTAGCCCCTTGACCAAAATCCTCACCCATAACCTTGTAAGTAACCCCAGTAAAAAGTCACTGGTTCACCATGTTGGACTTTGGTAATGGTTTTACTTTGGTCTTCATTGGTTCACATAGCACCACCAGAGTGCAGGTGAGGCATAGGCAATGGGCAGCCAGCAGTGAGAGGAGCAGTGGGTGCCGGGAAGCCTCACATAACCCTGTACAGCATGGTGGCTACAGAGGTACCCTGGAATGTGGGGGAAGACCAAGGGTGCTAGTGGAAGGCAGTGAAGGTCTAAAGACTCTGATTTCCAATCAGGCAAGGTGCTGGAAAGTTCTTCTTAGACAAGGTCATTGTTGCACTACATCCTGGATACCTGCCACAGATCTGAGTTCCACCCAAGTGTTTTCCACTCAGGCTGTTGAGCTAAAGAGCAGCAGCTGTTTGAGAGCCCCTTCTCTCCTGAGTGTCATGCTGATACCATCTGCTGAAGATGCTTCACATGGTGCTTACTGTAAAGACTTAAAGGAAATTTGTTGTTATCACAGAGCATATGTTGAAGGCGAACTGCCACAGGCGCTTTATCACTCAGATGCAGTAATGTGTAGTGCTCCTTAGACAATCCCCCTAATATCTGCATTCCTGCTGAGCTGCTATCCTATAAAATGGTTTTTTAATGATGTCTGAAGTCATTGCTCTGCTAAAGTAACAATGACTAAATTGAAATTGTCTGTTCACATGACATATAATCCTGAAAGCAGTCATATTAAAGACTTTTCATGCACAGACACCATTAATGAACCAAAGCTGCCCAAACACCAGCTGTTTTCCTATTTGCTCACCAGTTTCTGCTTGCTAGAACACTATTTACAAAGATTTAGTCACATCTGGAAAACTACCTGTTGTCAGTGCTATTCATCAACTTATTCTTCTATTCATGCATTTATTTCACAAATTCACTAATTTGCTTCTCTGTAGACCAAAGGCTATACCGAGGTCTCCCTGGCAAAGGATTTTAATGTAAACACATCACCCCTTTCCCCAACAGCTGACATAGTGAACCCCCAAACAAGGTAGTGCGTGAAGACACAACAAATTTAAGCCCCACAAACGCCATGGGAATTAGAAGTTTTGAAGTAAACTTGGACTGGTTCCTGGTCAGCATTTGAGGTTCTCTTGGAGCAAAGGGTTGGGAAAACAGGAACTCTTAAGCCCTCCTCTTTCAAGATAAAACTAGGCAGTACAGCTCCTCTACTATGAGTATATCCTCTTGCTCAGAAGTTCCACTTCTAGTAAGCTATCCTAGGCATTTCTAGGACTGTGTCAGTGCAAAAGCAGTGTGTGTACAAGGGTATGAGTCCGTATTCTACCGGCAGGGAAAAAATAGGAAGTATCTACACCATCAGGAAATTCATTATTTTTTCATCAATTCAAAGAAAAACTGTGCAGGAATATTTTAAACTTTTAGTGTAAAATGTTCAAATACGGACCAGCAAATTGTCTCATGAAGGTACTTGCTAGGCAAGCCTGGAGACCTGAGATTGGAACCCACATAAAGTTGGGAGGAGATGGGATGGAGAGGTAGTTCATCAGTTGAGAGTGCTTGGTGCTCTTGTGGAGGACCTGGATTTGGTTCCTAGTACCCACATGGTGGTTCACAATCATCTGTAACTCTAGTTCCCTGGGATCCCATGCTTTCTTTTGGCCTACTCAGGTACCAGGCACGTGCATGGTGCTAATACTACATGCAGGCAAAACACTCATGCACATAAAATAAAATTTTTTTTTGGTCTTTTTGAGACAGAGTCTCCCTGTAGCCCCAGCTGTCCTGGAACTCACTATGTAGACCAGGCTGGCCTTGAACTCACAGAGATCTGCCTGCCTCTGCCTCCTGAGTGCTGGGATTAAAGGTGTGAGCCACCACGCCTGGCAATTAATCTTTTTTAAGGCAGAAGGAGAGAAGAGACTGCACAAAGTTGCCCTGATATCCACATTTGTACCATGGAACATGACCCCCACACATATGCACACACACACACACACACACACACACACACACACACATAAAAATAAAAAATTGGGCTAGAGAGATGGCTCAGCGGTTAAGAGCACTAACTGCTCTTGCAAAGGACCCAGATTCGATTCCCAGCACCCACATGGCAGCTACAAACCATCCTTAACTCCAGTTCCAGGGGAATCCGAAGCCCTCTTCTGACCTCCACGGCACTGCACGACATGGGTGCACCCACATGCATGCAGGCAATACACTCATACACATAAAATAAAAATAACAAAATATTTTTAAAAAAATATGAGAAAATAGCACAGAGCTGTTAACCATCATGCACTTCAGAAATAATCACCGTTTTGCAAATATTTATCTAGTCCTTCATCATTTTTTTTTTAATTTTACATGTACGAGCATTTTGCTTGCATGTAATGTGAACCACATGCATGCAATGCCCACAGAGGCCAGATGAGGGCATCGGATCCCTTAGAACTGGAATCATGGACAGTTTTTAGCTGTGATGTAGGTCCTGGAAACCGAACTTGGGCCTTTTGCAAGAGCAGCCAGTGCTCTTAACCACTAAGCCATCTCTCCAGCCCCATAAATAATAAAAAAAATGTTTTGGGGCTGGAGAGAGGGCTCAGCGGTTAAGAACACTGACTGTTCTTGCAGAAGACCTGTGTTTGAATCCCAGCACCCACATGGCAGCTAACAACTGTCCATAGTTCCAGTTCTAGGCGATCCAACAGCCTCTTCTGTCTTCTAAGGGCATTGCACAGCACGGGTGCACTTACCTACATGCAGGCAATGCATGCATACCCATGAAATAAAAATAATAAATAAAATATTTTAAAAATATGTTACTAATTAAAATCTTGAGATAAGATGATTAAGTTCTGTATAGTTATGCCAATTACATTGCATGCATCTCAGCTACAGATCCATCCTTCACTAAGTGCTCACAGTGATAGCACATTGCTCCTATGTGGTTTCTATGGTTCATCCCCGAGAATTTATGTGTGACTGTGTCTGTGTGAGAGAATGAGCACATGTGTGTACTGGGATGCACATGCCTGTGTGGGCACACTGAGGCCAGAAGAGGGTGTCAGGTGTCCTCCTCTGTCACGCTCTGTTCTTTTGAGGCGGGAATTTTCCTGAACCTGGGGCTTGTTTGCTAGATTGGAAGCCAGCAAACCCCAGTGATCCTCTTGTCTCCATTCCCCTCACAGCTGGGGTTATAGGTGTGTGAAACACCTGTCTTGTTATGTGGGTGCTGGGATCTGAACTCTGATTATCATGATTGTGCAGTAAGCACTCTTAACCACTGAGTCATCTTTCCAGCACCCAGACTACAGTTTCTAAATATCATTTATCATAGAGAACCTAGGACTCTGGGCCAGACATGGTGATAGAGGACTGTAATCCAAGCACCCAAGAGGCTGAGGCAGAAGGATTGCAAATTGCAGAACACACACAGGGCTACATAATGAGACCCTGTGAAAGAAGGAAGGAAGGGAGGGAGGGAAGGAGGGAGAGAGGGAAGAGAAGAGGGGGTGCTGGGGGGCTGGGAATGTAGCTTAGTGGTAAAGTACTTGCCTAAGATGCTTGACTTTTGTTGCTTGGTTCCATTCCCAGTACCAAAAAAAGTCAAAAATCATAAAGAGTGAGCTGGGGTGTACCATGCAGGAAATCCTGGCCTTAATTCTCAGCACTTTGTAAACTGGGTGAGGTACCTCCTGCCTGCAATCTCAGCACTCAGGAGGTAGAGGCAGAAGGATTAGAAGTCCAAGGTCATCCTGAGCTACATCCTGAATTTGAGGACAGCCTGAGCTATGAGAGTCCCTGTCAAAAAACAAGATAAGGCACTCATCATTTTGTGCTGCTGTGGCGAAGTCATAATATATGCCTGGATGGAGACTCTTCAGTGCCACCTTAGGAGGGGAGCACCCACCTCCTGTGAGTAAATCCTCATCCATTGCTCAATGTGGAACCCATTTGAGAAATATTAAGTACACATAAAGAAACAGGATAGCTGTGTGTGGTGGTGCACACCTTTAATCCCAGCACTTTAGAGGCAGAGGCAGGTGGATCTCTGTGAGTTTGAGGCCAGCCTGGTCTACATAGCAAGTTCCAGGCCAGCTGGGACCACAGGGAGACCCTGTCTCAAAAAGACTAAAAAAATATGTATATATAACAGGTGCTTCAAAAAAAATAATAATGTGCATAGCATACCAATAACCAGAAGTCAGGAGCCAAGCCTCTCAACCTAGGCTGGAGTATTTGAACTGCCAGCATGTTTGCTCTTTGTCTATCCAGGGATAAGAACTCTGCGGCTATAGTAGCATCTGCTCTTGCTGGTGAACTTGAATAATGTGTAAGCAGGACCAGCTGCGTCTCTGGGTCATTGTCTCCAGGTCTTTGGGAGGAGCATGAAGGAGACGGACCAACCTGGTTGCTCCCAGATCCAACCAGCTTTGGGAGACCAGCATGAAACTGGTTAGAACCAATGGCCAGCAACAAGGCCAAAGCAACTCTGTCATGTGTACTTGGGTGACAGTCATCTCCAGAATAATTTGAAAAGAAATAAAGCTTGTTAAATGTTGGGTTGTTCTCTGGGGATCCTCCACTGAACGCAGTTCAGTCTCTCCCTTTTGACTTGTAGTTCTGAAAGATTACTGAAGAATGTGCTGGGACTATAATGTCCTGAAATGAGGAGAGCTAGGCAGAGTCACCCAGCTTTCATTCCCACACTCCTAGAAACAGGACATCCTTTGATTCTTTGGCTCACTGTGTCATGTGTCCATGGGGATAAAACCTGGGTAGGCTGCTTTCTAGAGAAACTGTCTGTTTTGAGAATTCCTTACCTGGAGAGATGAAAACAAACATCTACCCCTTCTTATAAGACCCCAACAACAAACCAAAGTACAATTCCACCACAGTCCAACTTGGGAAGACATTGAGTCCACTGGGCTTGGCTTGCTCACAGAGCATGGGTAGAGGTTTCTTACAGGAGTATGGGTGACCCCGAAGCAGCTGCACCACCAGTCTCACCCCAGCATGGATGACTGCCCCACAGTTGCATAGAGTGCCCTCTTGAGTTAACCTCTCACAGTCTATACTAATATCTCCTGAGACCAACAGACCATGTGCAATTATGATAGAATTACTTAGAACTGGCCAGGAAGTGTCAAAGAGAGCAGCTGGAATCTCAGGCGAGGCTCCAGTGATCCTTCCCATCTCCTCCTTCTATGAGAGAGCTCAACAGTCAACAAACTGGATCCTGGTGGTCCCTTGAAGGTCGTTGCAGTTGCTGTGATGAAGATGATGGCTGATATGCTAGGGGGTAGAGTACTAGACAACACATAATGAAGGCAAGTTTCTTGGGTCCACAGAGCCTTGGATACCTCAGTAGTTTACTGATCACACATGTAAGCCAAAAGAAATACTCAACAATTGCTTTTATTGAGAATTTATGACCAGATGCAGGGCATGGTGGTGCTCATCTGTAACTCCAGCATTTGGGAAGTGAAGACTAGAGGATCAGGAATTGAAGGCTAGACTTGGCTATATAGAAGTTTGAGATCAGCACAGGTGTATTTGTTGTTTTCCTCATTGCTATAACAAAATATCTGATCAAAACAACTTAGGGAAGAAAGGGCTTATTTTGGCTTGCATTGGAGAGGAAGTCCATCATGGCAGCAAGAGTGTGGGGCTGCTTATCACTTTGCATCTGCAGCCAGGAAGCAGAGCAATGAATGTAAGTGCTCAGCTTGCTCGTCCTTTTTATTCAGTCCAGGACCCCAGCCCATTGAGTGGTACCACCCACAATTAAAGTCAGTTTTCCCACTTCAATCTATCTAATTAGATTATTTATCCAATCTAAATAATCCCTCACAGGCATGCCCAGAAGTGATTCCAGACACAGCCAAGTTGACAATATTAACCAAAATACTGAGCTACCTGAGATTTCGTCTTAAAAACAACAACAAACAAGAGCAAAACAGACATTAGATCCAAATAATACAGTATTTATGTCCTAATATCTTGGTGGTCATTTGAAAAATATAGTACTTACAGGGACTGCAGTTGTAGCTCAGTGGTAGAGCTTGAATCCCCAGTACCAAAAACAGGGATAAAGAAGAGGGAGGGATGAAATGTGAGACTTAGATACATTGAAGGAAATTTTAATGTATTATTTAATTACTAACAACCATAATTACTAATG
>NW_008357490.1:271457-319098 GCF_000622305.1 Nannospalax galili
TTTTTTGGTCTTTTTGAGACAGGGTCTCCCTGTAGCCTCAGCTGTCCTGGAACTCACTATGTAGACCAGGCTGGCCTTGAACTCACATAGATCCATCTGCCTCTGCCTCCTGAGTGCTGGGATTAAAGGTGTGCACCACCACGCCCTGCTTATAGCTATGGCTTTTTATCTCAACTGTTGAAAACCCAACTTTGTGGAGATAGGACATCATCTAAAGACATACAGCGATCTAACATGGAAAGTGAACTATTTCCGGCTCACAATTTCAGACAGATGACCATTTTCCTTAAATATGTAAAATAGTATGCCCTGTGAGTTTGCTGTGGAGTCCAGGCCACCTTGGAAGATCTCAAATTCAGAAATTGTATCTTAATTTAGAAACAAATCTGTGCTTTTCTGAAGCTGCTGCTGGGTTTCTCACACTGGGAGCACAATGGGAGCATACATCTATGGGCTGGGGATGGCTGTCACTTGGTAAAATACTTGCCATAAAAGCATTAGGACCTGTGTTTGGATTCCCCAGAACACATGTAAAAAGCAGGCATGGTGACCCATGTTCATAATCCTAGTGCCAGGGCAATAGAGACTGGATCCCTGGAACTAGTTGGCCAGTTCTTCTATCCAAATCAGTGAGCTTCAAGCTCAGTGAGAGACCATATCTTAAAAAGTAAGACAGAAGCCAGGTGTGGTGGCGCATGCCTGTAATCCCAGCACTTGGGAGGCAGAGCCAGGTGGATCTCTGTGTGTTCAAGGCCAGCCTGGTCTACATAGTGAGTTCCAGGACAGCTGGGGCTACAGGGAGACCCTGCTTCAAAAAGACAAAAATCAAGGAGTATGTGACTCAAAGTTTAAGAGCACTGGCTGCTCTTGCATAAGACCCATGTTCAAATCCCAGCACCCACATGGTGGCTAACAGCCGTCTGTAACTCTAGTTCCAGGGGATCTGATGCCCTCTTCTGTCCTCCGTGGGCACTGAATGACATGGGTGTGCTTACCTACATGCAGGCAATACATGCATACACATAAAAGTAATAAATAATAAAAATAATAAGACAGAGTAATAGAGGAAGATACCGGACATTGACCTCTGGCCTCCACACACACATGCACACACACAAACAGCTACACAAAAGCCAGTGAATGGACTGAGGAGATGGCTCAATGGGTAAAGGCACTTGCTTTCAAGCCTGATGACCTAAGTTCAATCCCTAAACCCCACATGGTGGAAGGAGATGACTGACTCCCACACATTGTTTTCTGACTTCTACACATGTGCTGGCATGTGTGTATGTGCCCTCCACAAATTTTTTTTTTTTTTAAATTAAAGCACAGGCTGGAGAGATAGCTCAGAGGTTAAGAGCACATACTGACTTTGCAGAGGACCCAAGTTGGGTTCCCAGCACCTATGTGTCAGGCAACTCACAGTCTTCTGTAAATTCAGCTCCAGGAGATCTGACATCTCTGGCCTCAGCAGGCACATACACTCATGTGAACACACACACACACACACAGAACTTTAAAATAATAACAATAAAAGGGGATGTAGGATGGATCTCTCCTGCAAGTGGCAGCAGTCAGAATGGTCACAGATGCTGAACTAGTACTCCGCCCCTTAAGGGCTTCAACTAGAAAACTGCTATACATTTTCTGCACCCTCAATCCACTACAAGGGTGAGTGAACTCATGAAGACTAAAGAAGCCAAATGCTATCTGGTACAGCTCTGGAAACCTTGGAAACACAGTCACCAATCTTGAGAAGCTCCAGCAAAGACACCTCCACACCCAGGACAATGGTTGCACTCCTGCCTTGAGAGAATTTTGAGGTGGTGCACAGCAGACTTCTGTAACCGGATGCTAGGTCATCTAACTTCATCATCCTCTTGGCTCCAGCCATCTTTCACACTCACCTTGGCTAGAAACGTTTTGAAGGTAAGTCATGAATTCCTGAAGTGTGCTTCTAAAATAGACATCATAGGAACTGGGGATGTTGTCCGGTAGTAGAGTTCTTGCCTAATGTGCAAAGCCCTGGAATCCATCCCCAGCACCACCAAGAAAGAATAAAAAATAGAAATGACAACTTTCTCATGGATGAAGATGTTTGAAGTTTTCACACGGGTGTAGATGGGCGTGAAAAATGTGGCACTCATCAATGCCACATGTGGATAACCTGGTGGAGTAAAACTGAATGGCACATTCATTGTAAAAAAAATGTTTTCATCTTTTTGATGTCTTAAAATTTTTTCATGATAAAATGTTTTTTAATTGAAGCCAGGCATGGTGCTCAAACCTTTAATCCTAGTACTCCGGAGGCAGAGGCAAACGACTGTCTGTGAGATTGAGGTATGTCTGGTCTCCATAGCGAGTTCCAGGCCAGATGGGCCTACAGGGAGGCCCTTTCTCAAAAAGGCAAAAAGTTTTTAATTGAACTCTAATGTGGGGAGTGGGGAAAGCCAAAACTAGGCGGAAGTGAGATGCGTATGTAGCTCAATTAGTAAAGTGCTTACTTAGCATTCACGAAGACCTGAGTTGCATTCCCAGCACGGTGGTGCACACCTATAGTTCCAGAACTCGGAAGGCACTGCCAAATACATAAAAGAATTGAAGGGAAAACAATCTATTGGGTCATAAGTATAGCTGTCCTGCGTGGGAAATTCGTTTATATTTGCTCGGTCATTAGGAAGGTTAGCATTAGTCCAAGCAGTTATGGGGAACCGGCTGCTTTCTTCTTCAGTAAGGCCTAGGCTGACATCCTACTTCCTACCCTGAGCAACTGAGCCCGAAAACCCGGAGCGCCAATCTTTGGAAGTTTGATAGCAAACGCAACCGAGTAGAAACAGGGACTCACCCAGCTCACCTCCCCATGGCAGCGTCTTACGCCTCATCACTCAAACTGCGCGCCTGGGCTACTGCCTGAGGAAACCCAGCACAGCCCCGCTCCCACCGGCTCCGTGTGTCGCGGAGAAAACGTTCCCCAACCTCGTCCACCAATCCTCCACCCTCAAGCCCCGAAGGGAGTCACCGTGAACCCGCCTCCAGCAGCTCCGGGCCATCCCACCCAGGAGGCCCCTGCGGCTCCGCCCCGCCCCATCCGGCCCAGCTCCGCATCCTGCTGCTCCGCCACACCACATTCATCTTCATCTCCGCCTCCTGCGACTCTGCCCCGCCTCGCTTGGCTCCGCCTCCCCGGGGCTCTTGGCCGGTCGCCGTAGACATGCGCCCCGGTAGCCACGCTGCTATGGCCGCTCCCGTCACCCGGCAGGTCAGCAGCTGCGCCGCCCCGGTCCTGACCGCGGCGGCGGCGGCTGTGGAGCGCGGGCAGCCCCTGGAGGCCGCCGTGGCCGAGCTGCCCGTGCTGGACGTGTCGGGCCGGCGGGTGGCATTCGGCGCGCTGTTCCGTGAGCGGCGGGCTGTGGTGGTATTCGTGCGGGTGAGCGCGGGCGGCGGGGCGGCCGGAGTGAGGACTCGCGGGGTGCAAGGCCGGGGACCGCTGCACAGCCTCGGCCTGGCGTGGCCTGGCCTTCCCTCCGAGCCCGGAGAGGCCTCGGGACCCGGAGAAGGAAAACAGCCTCCGAGCGAGGCCTGCCCGGCCCGACCTGAGCGCGCAGAGGGACTGTGACACCCCCTGGCGCTCCTGCTCAGGACCCAGGCCCTCTGGATCCCAAGGGTGCTGCGTTGCTAACTTGCCCCTTTGGTGTGTTGAATTTCAGCATTTCCTGTGTTACGTCTGCAAAGAATATGTCGAAGATCTGGCCAAAATCCCCAAGAGTTTCCTCCAAGTAAGTAAGTTTCCTGAGTGGGCGGCAGTGTCCTGCTGCAGAGCAGCCTTGTGGGCGAGATGTGGCTGGGTAGCCTCCTCGCACATCTCTTCAGCTCGAGGAGGGAGACCCATTCATTACAGGTTTATTTCTGTCCTGCGTTTGTTGCTCCCTCCCTGTGAACGTAATAACCATCATACATAGTCTCACTATGTAGTTCTGGGTGGTTTGGAACTGGCCATGTAGACCAGGCTATCCTCGAACTCAGAGATTTCCTTGCCTTATTTCTGCCTCTTGAGTGCTGGGATTAAAGGCGGGTGCCACCATGCCCAGCTCTTAACCATCATAATTTTTATGTTGCCTGGTAACCTGACGTGTTCAAACGTTGCATGAGAATATCAAAAAACACAAACTGGAAGTACCTGATTTTTTTCGACCCTTTATTGTGTTACGTACCCCAAACAGTTGTTCCTTACAAGAAAATAACATATCTCAAAGGTGCTGATTTGTATTTGTTAATAAACAGCAAGTTCCACACCTTACTCCCCTGTGTTTTTCTTCAGAAATGGATAGTTTTGGCCCCAGATGAGCTTTGTGAGTGAAGACACTGGACATTTGTAAAACAAATATCAACTGATTTTACAATTAGGACACACTTTTATCAGTTAGGGTGTGAGAAAAAAATTAACTTCCATCTGCTCTTTTATTCCTTTCCTTTATAAACTTTTTAGGTTACATTGTAGAATGATTACATCAAGCTAACGTTGTTAATAATATTGATAATAACATTATTGGTACTACTGTTAATAGTAACATTAATATTGACATTCATCTCATAAAATTCATTATTCTTTTTAATTAACTTTTTGGTTAGCATACCAAGAAACGGGTTTCATTGTGATTTTTCATCCATACATATATATAATTGTACTTTGGTCTTACTTGCCCCTCCTTATAACTACCCCTCCTTGAGGGTCACCTTCCCACAATGGTCCTCTCTTCCACTCTCTTGATACATGTAGTCATATTTCATTGCCCTCTCATTCCCTCCTCCCTCTAGACCTCTTCCTCCCCTCTCAGTCCGCTTTCTACCTTCATGTCCTAGATGACTGATTGATTGATAGATAGATGGTAGGTAGGTAGGTAGGTAGACAGACAGACAGATAGATTCTGCACATGAGAGAAAGCATGCCATGTTTGTCTGAGTCTGGCTTATTTTCATATAGCTATTGGCCATTTGTATATCTCCTGTCTTTTGAGAAATGTCTATTCAAGTTTTTTTTTCCTTGGTTTTCAGTACTGGGGATCAAATCTATGCCCTAGGGCATGTTAAACAACCACTGACCCCTAGCCCACTTTTATCCAGTTTTTAAGCTAGATTATTTGTTTTCTTGCTCTATTTGAGTTCCTTACATTTTATGGATTTAAGTTTCTTAACAGATGGCGCAGTTTGCATGTATTCTCTTCTAATACACTCAGTGGCTTTTCTCTGTTGTTTCCTTTACAGAAGCTTTTTACTTCAATGCAAGCTTTGTATATTTTTGTTTTTGTTGTTCTGTTTTTTATTTGTTTGTTTATTTGTTTGTTTGTTTTGTTGAGGGGCATGCATGCCAGCCACAGCTCATGTGTGGAGGGTGAGAGCTTTCAGGAGTCATGTCTTTCCTTCCACCGTGTGGATTCTTGGGATAAAACTGAAGTCATCAGGCTTGGTGGCACACACCTTACTCGCTGAGCCAATTCATTATCCAAACTAGTGCTGAATAACAGTCCCCCTATGTTTTCTTCTAATAGTTTTGCAGTTGTAGGTCTTATGCTTAAGCCTTGAAATTCTTACATAGCAAAAACCAATCATCTGATTAATAAAATATTTTAGCATGCATTTATTTCCTTCTAGTCATGATTTTGCTGTTTTCTATTCTTCTAGAGTCCTATAGGTGGCATTAGAATGAAATGAAAGAATTGCATTAGGGGAAGTTGTTTAAGACATAATTTCTAATAATATGTAATATCCTTTTTTTCTTCTAAAGGAAGCAGATGTCACCCTTATAGTGATTGGACAGGCATCTTACCATCATATTGAGGTAACTGTCTAGCAGACTGAGGCACAACCATGTTACATCTGTTTCAAATATAAAACAGCAAAATCATGGGGACTAGCTGAGTATAATAAGCCCAATTGACTGACACTAGATTATCACTATTTTTCCTTTATTTGTTCTTTAAAAATTCCAGTTACTCTCTTTTTAGCCTTTCTGCAAACTGACTGGATATTCTCATGAAATCTATGTTGATCCAGAGAGGGAAATTTACAGAAGACTAGGAATGAAAAGAGGTGAAGAAGTTTCCTCCTCAGGTAAGACAGGTTTCCAAAGAAAACAGTAATACTCTCAAACAAGCGTATGTGCATGGGAAAATTGTGCTACTTTTCTCATTACTGTGAGAAAATACTTGACAAAAGGAGCTTAAGCAAAGGAGGTTTTGTTTTGTTAACAGTTTCAGGGTGTCATGGTTGGGAAGGCATAGTGGCCAGGACATAAGGTGGCTGATCACATGACATCATTAGGAAGAAGAGAGATGAGTGCTGGTACTTAGCTCACTTTCTCCTTTTTTCCCTTTTTATTCAGTTTGGGACCCTAGCCCATGGGATGAATGGTGCTGCTCTCATTCAGGGTGGGTCTTCCCCTTCAGTTCAATCTCTGTGGAAACGCTTTGCCCAGAATGTGTCTTCTTGGTGATTGTAAATCCTGTCCAGTTGGCAGTGATGATTATCTATCACAAGCCTAACCCCCTGTCAACTTGATATTCAAACATGTTGCTTTACATCATAAAGGGGATTCTTCAGTGGAACCATGAGTATCTCAGCTTAGATACCCAGAATCTACCTTTCTAGACATAGTAGTGCACACATCTGTCATCCCAGCATGCCCCTAGGGGGAAATGGGAGACAGAGACAGGAGAATCACTAGAAGCTTGCAGGCTAGCTAGGCTGGCATGTGCAGCAGTAATCAAGAGAAATTGTGTCTCACACAAGGTGGAAGTCAAGGACTGACACCTGAGGTTGGCCTCAGACCTTCTATGACATGACACATGTATACCCTCACACACACATACATATGCACAACATACACACAAATAAATAATCATAACTTAATTCCACCCCTGGCCCACATAGGCTCATGACCTTCTCATAATGCAAAATGCACTCATTCCAACTTCAAAGTCCCCATAATCTTGTTTTGTTTTATTTTGTTTTTTGATATAGGATCTCCCTGTAACCTCAACTGGCCTGGAATTCACTATGTAGACCAGGCTGGCCTTGATCTCACAGAGATACACCTACCTCTGCTCCCAAGTGCTGGGATTAAAGGTGTGGGTCACTATGCCCAGAAAAAGTCCCCATAGTTTTTAAGAGTGTCAGCACTATTAAAAAATCCATAGTTTTTTTCTGAAACTTAGGCAGACTCTTAACTGTGAGCCCCTATAAAATAAAAAGTTACATATTTCTAATATACAGTGGCACAGAGTAAACACTCCTATTCCAAGAGGGAGGAATGGAAGGATAGTAAAGAAAGACTGTATTAGTTACTTTCCCACTGTTGTGATAAAACACCATGGCCAAGAGAACTTATAGAAGAGTATTTCGGCTTATAGTCCCAGAGGAATAAGAGCCTATCATGGTGGGGAGGCATGGTGGCAGAGGCAGCCAGAGCAGAAAACTGAGAGCTTACATCTTGAACCACTTGCAGGAAGCAGAGAAAACTAAACTGGAAGGCAAGGCTCTGAACTCTAAAAGTCTGTCCCCAATGATGTGCTTCCTCCAACTAGGCCACACCTCCTAAAAGTTCCATGACTGTCCCCAAATAGTGCCACCAACTGACTATTCAGATACGTGAGCTTATGGGGAATGCCTCTTATTCAAACGGCTACAAAGATCAAAACCCAGTAGGGCAAACACCAACCCTACAGCTCCATGGCCAGCATCTGGGACTCTTGGTAAAATTGTATGTATTCCAACAAACTTGGACAGCCCTGCCCATTGAGTTCCACTGCCTTCAGCATAGGTTGGGTCTCTGTTGGGCTAGCTCCACTCACATTCCTTAGTCCTGACATCTCCAATATCCTGGGGTTCCCATTGCAACTTAGGTTTCATCTTCATAGCTTCATATAATGGCCTACTTACAGGGAATGTGACCCTGCCACACATTGCCTGGCCTTAGTGACTTTGCAGAACCTTGGTACATGCCTTCATGATCCCGTATCTTCTGCACTTTGCATGCCTGTAAAACCAGCACCAGGTAGGCAGTGCTGCCAGGTTCTGCTGCCAATGCAAGATGTAGACTGGCCCCATTCTACCCTAGTGGTAATGACATCTGAACCTTGGTGGTTGAACCAGGGGAAATACTTCCCTAGGCAGTTGTTTTTGAGCTGGGAACCCCTTCAGTGGCATTAGGTCTCTTCTTTCAAATGAATTTCTGTTTTTCACAAGTTTGAGGCTTCATTGGATGGGGTCTTCCCCTCAGGACATCTTTCTTATTGTTCCAATGCAGAACTCAGGTTTCTCTTTAAGACCTCAGTCAATCTCTCCAATAATTACAGCTGGTTTGTCCATGTCTTGGAACTTTCCCACATGCTTTTCCTTGCCATCTTTCTGCTCTCTTTTCCTATAGAGCTGACAAAAAGTAGTGAACAGGGACCATGCCATAGCCTAGATGGTCCACTGACATGAAATTTCCTCTACCAAACAACTTAGTTTGTTACCTTCTAATTCAGCCTCATTCAGATATTCAGGACATGGGGAGAAGGTGGCCAGATTCTTTGTCAGAACATAACACTGATGGCCTGTAGCCCAGTTCCCCAGGCAAGCCCTTCTTCCCCTCTAAACCCAATGAGCTATGCCCTCGGTGTCTGCATTTCTCTTGGCAGATTGGTGTTCTAATCTCATTCCTATAGAGCTGACAAAAAGTAGTGAACAGGGACCATGCCATAGCCTAGATGGTCCACTGACATGAAATTTCCTCTACCAAACAACTTAGTTTGTTACCTTCTAATTCAGCCTCATTCAGATATTCAGGACATGGGCAGAAGGTGGCCATATTCTTTGTCAGAACATAACACTGATGGCCTGTAGCCCAGTTCCCCAGGCAAGCCCTTCTTCCCCTCTAAACCCAATGAGCTAGGCCCTCGGTGTCTGCATTTCTCTTGGCAGACTGGTGTTCTAATCTCACAGCAATGTGGCATGTTGAGCTGTGTCTATAGCAGTCTACTGCTTCTTTGAGACACTTCTAAACCATAGCATGACTTGGGAAGGTGCTGGCAAAGTCCTATTTAATGAACAAGAGCAAGTGGCAGAAAAGTGTTCTCAGTGTATATCAATTTTTGTGAGAACTAGAACAATTTTCTTAAAGACCTCTAGTGTGTATATGTGTGTATCTAATGAAAAAGTTACTGTAGTATTTACTTCAAAGATGTAAAATTGGCCTTTTGAGGGAGTGGTACTGTGTATTAAACCCAGAGCCTTGCATATGCCTGGCGAAAATATACCACTAAGCCAGACCCTTGCATATGCCTGGTGAAAATATACCACTAAGCCGTACCCCAGCCTGACTTTTGTACTTTCTTAAAAAAAATTATTTTTTTATTTTATGTGTATGAGTATATTATCTAGATGTAAGTACACCCATGCAATGCCTGCAGAGGTCAGAAGAGGGCATCAGATCCCCTGAAACTGAAGTCACGGACAGTTGTTAAGCCGCCATGTGGATGCTGAGAATCAAACCCAGGTCCTCTGCAAAGAGCAGTCAGTGCACTTAACTGCTGAGCCATCTCTCCAGCCCCCTGTAATTTAAAAAAATATATATTATTTTTATTTATGTGTATGAGTGTATTGCCTGCATCCAAGTAAGTGCTCCCATGTCGTGTAGTGCCCATGGAGGACGGAAGAGGGCATTAACCCCCCGCCCCCAGGAACTGGAGTTATGCATGGTTGTTAGCCACCATGTGGGTACTAGGAATCAAACCCAGGTCCTCTGCAAGTACAGCCAGTGCTTTTACAGCTGAGCCATCTCTCTAGTCCCTGTCCCTCCGACTTTCATACTTTTTATGAGGACATTTCACTTCTGTTATCAATGTAAGAATATATTTAGTTCGCATGCTTTTGTGTCTGAACACCATGGTGTCAGATACTGCATGTCAAGAAATCCTGCTTTGAAGCCCAGACCGAAGAGGCTCCTAATAACAATTCACACTGCAGGCATTGTTTTCCTCCTTGGACTTTAACAACCTCTGGTACTTCACTGTTACCCTCTTACTGCTCTTAAAGTTGCTGGTAGTGCTGATCATTAGTTGAAGAGTTGTTATTTACTCAACTCTCTATTGTCTACATTCCCTGCTTACAATTCAGATCCACATTCCCTATTCTTGCACCACAACTCCAATGTGATTAGTAGATCTTAGCAAACTTTAGCTAACTTGGTTATTGTTGCTGGAGTTTTTAGACTCAAGTCAGTCATTCTCAACAGTTACTGAGCATTTACCTGTTATACCACTGTGATGAATGCTTCCTGGGGCAAGGGGCTATAAAGGACAGCTCCTGCCTTCCAGAGAGTTGGGCATAGCTTAAAGGCCTGTGATCAAGGAGATGAGGTAGGAACACCCACCTGTGTCAGAAATGCAAGGCAGAAGGCCTGGAAGCAGTTGGCTCCAGAGTGAAGTCCCTGTGAAAGAAGCTCACTGTGAAAGAAGTTACTGGTGCAGTGAGGGTGGGGAAGGGCACTCTAAGACAAAGGACAGGTGCCTACCTGTGGCTGAAGCCCAGGTGCCATGTTTGAGAACTAGTGTGAACAGCTGAATAGATGGGGCTGGTTCACACTGAGTTTGGGGTGACTGGAGTTCAGATTTATCCTGGAAGAGTCCTGAAGTGGCAGCAAAGTGGAACAGTCACATTACCCTTGTGGAAGAGGAAACTTGGCCAAACCAGAGCCAATGGCCGTGACAAAGCTGTCGTTACCCACCAGGAGGGACTGGGAAGCCTTCCTGGAGATGGGGATGGGAGCTGCTGGAGGTGGATTGCCATGATCCTTTATTGGTTGTTTTACTTTATTATTTATTTTATTATTTATTTATTTATTTATTTTTGAGACAGGGTGTCACTGTGTATCAATGGCTAACCTAGACTTGCTATGTAAACCAGGCTAACCCCAAACTCACAGACCTCTGCCTACCTCAGCCTCCTGAGTGCTGGGATTAAAGGCGAGTAACACCTGGCCCAGGCTTGCTGATGGATTTAAAGAATTCAACCTAAACATAGTTAAAACTGGTGATGCCTGGTATTGAATTTTCTCCTCTCCCTGGAGTAGGAAATATCAGCAGTTCAGATCGCAGGCCTTGTATTTTGGTTCACTGTTTTTATGTGCTGTAATGATCTCAGCATGTTTAAGATTTGTTTGTCATTTAACACTTTAGATATAAACTGTGAGTTTCACTAAGTAACACCTCATTTGTTGTCACAACTAATATATGGAATGCAAAGAAAACACGTGAATTCCAGATAAATGCATCCTTATAATTAAGAGAGAGAATATGCAAATCTCTTAAACGCCTTTAATTTAAATGTACTTTATATAGCATATACATTAAGTATAGTTTTACATAACTGTATTTAAATAACAAATGTGATACACAAATATATATACATATACTGAATCATATAAGCTATAATGTACAAATATGAGATATATCGCTATGTACTATATATAATACCTATACATAATTGTATAGTATTATATGTATTTTTGGAGTATTAAAGTACTATATTACCAAACAGAAAATATTGGATTTTGGGCCAGAGAGATAGCTCTGTGGGTAAAGGCACTTGTGACCCTGCCTTACAATCTGAGTTTCTTAATTCCTGAAACCCACGTGGTAGAAGGAGAGAGCTGATTCCCACAAGTTGTCCTCTACCCTCCACACATGTACCATGATGCACACACAATACAGAATAAATAATAAATATTTTTGAAAAAACAAAAATTATTTGATTGTCCGACTATGCCCTGGGACTCTAGTTACAGACAGTTGTTAGCTGCCATGTGGGTGCTAGGATTCAAACCCGGGTCTTCTGCAAGAATAATCAGTGTTCTTAACCGCTGAGATGTCTCTCCAGCCCTAGATTGTCATAAACTACTTTTTAAAGATTCTTTCTTGTAAATCAGTACTCTAAGATTTTTAGGATAGTCATTAGGATTATTAATAGTACAGAAGTTATAGATGGTAGATGGAACTCGTGAGTAGTTGACTTGTCTAATGTTAGGTACATGGCCATGGGTTCAGTTCCCCAGTACTATAAAACAAAAAGAGAAAATTAATAATGATGCCTGTTTTATAAAGCAAAAGAATTTGAAAGTATAGCCAGTAAATGGAAGGGAACAATTGCTGTGTACAAATCTGAGAAGCAGGAATTTTACACATAAGAACTAGATCCAAGCTGGTGAGATGAGGCTGTGTGTGACATCAGATTGCTCAGTTCTGGGTCTGACATCTCCTTTAATTGGATTTCTGACATACTAACCTTTTCTTTAGACTTAAGGTGCTAATATGGATTTCTGAACACTAATTTTAAGTACAGATTTCCATAAAACTGCAATTTGATCTTGTGTATTTGTTAGTGAGCCTGTTTTTTAAATATTTTATTTATTTATTTTATCTTAGTTTATGTGTGTGAGTATATTGCTTGCATGTATGAAAGTGTACCATGTGCATACAGTGTCCACAGAGACCAGAAGGGGGTGTTGGATCCCCTGGACCCAGAGTTATGGATGGTTGTTAGCCACCATGTGGGTCCTGGGAATCAAACCCGGGTCCTCTGGTAGAACAAGTGTTCTTAACTGCTGAGCCATCTCTCCGGCCCTGAGCTTGCGTTTTTAGTGGTGAGATGAGTGTTGATCATAGTACACACACAAAAGAGTTGGAGAGAAGGGAAGTGATGTTTGAAATCCCAGCAGGGCAAAGGTAGCATGGCCATTGTGGCATTCTGATAGGTACAGCCTGCTTTTCCTCTGCAGTTCCTTGTCATGATTCCCTCCCCAAGGGAGCAGGTCATAGAAACTAAACAGTCTTGGTTGTGTAGCTGACTTTAAGGTCGTTCTCTGACCTACATTATTTGGTAGCGTATCAGAAGACCCCATTTCAGGAGTCTTGCCCCATCCATACCCATTAGGAAGGCAGGATGTACGGAGAGGCTGAGGGGATCTGAGTAGCAGACCTCACTGGGTTTCCCCCACTCTTTCGAGACTTCTTATCCTGTCACATGTCTGTGTGGTTGTTTGTGCACATGCAGTGAAATCTCCATAAAACCAAAGGGCAAGGCCTAGAGCCTCCGGACGGGTGACTGGAGGGTGGCACACCCAAAGAGGGCGCGTGAGCTCTGTGCCCCTCCCCTTGCCTTACTCCATGCAGGGCTTTATCTGTATCCTTTGAAATGTTTTTTACCATAAACTGCTAATGTTAAATGACTCTGTCTTAGTTTCATTTCTTGTTGCTGTAATTTGAAAAAAAATAAAACCCTGACAAAAGCAACTTGAAGGAGAAAAGGTTTATTTGCTCACAGTTCCAGGTCAGGGTTCCAGATCACAGGAACTGGAAGCAGCTGTTCCCGTCATATCAACAGTCAAGAAGAGAGCAATGTAATGCATGCATGCCAGTGCTGAGCTTCCTTTCTCCACTCATGTAAGCCAGAATCCCCTGCCCAGGGAATGGTGCCACCCACAGTGGCTGGGTCTTCCCACTAATCCTCTGCAGCCATGCCCACAGGCCAGACTAATCTAGACTCCCTCATTGAGCCTCTCCAGGCGATTCTAGAGTGTCAAGTTGACAATTAAACCAAACCAACCATCACAAACTATGTGCTTAAATTCTGTGAGTAACTCAAGGAAAGTAATTGGACCCCAGGAGGAGTTTATAGGAATCCCAATTTATAGCCAGTCATGGGTGCCCAGGGCTTGTGACTAGCCTCTGAATTGTGGTGGACGCCAGTCTTGGGGCTTAGCCCTATCTGTGGAATCTGACATTATCTTCAGGTAGACTCTGAGTTGAACTGAAGTCGGAAACACTGGTCTGGTGCCAAGCTCAAGTGTCTGTCAGTCACTGTGAAAACAGAAAGTAGATAGGCATCAGCCATGCTTCTGAGACCCAGGCTCCTTCCCTCCTGTGGCTCTGTCATTTCCATCCAAGCTTGCCAAAGATGTAGAGAATCGTCTATGGGAAGTTCCAGGAGCTTGATCTGGAAGTGACCCCTTCACTCACTGGTTAGAACATTGCCACACCTACTGAGGGAAACTGGAAAATAGAGGTTTAGTTATGGGTTCAGAATTAGGAAAAGCAAGCATTGACCACCATTTAACAGTTTCTGCCACAGTGTGTCCTGAAAGAGGGTGTGGCTTCC
This sequence comes from Nannospalax galili, assembly GCF_000622305.1. Taxonomy (NCBI): domain Eukaryota; kingdom Metazoa; phylum Chordata; class Mammalia; order Rodentia; family Spalacidae; genus Nannospalax; species Nannospalax galili. The sequence continues at coordinate 285,651 of NW_008357490.1, forward strand.
TATTAGCAGGTGAGGGATCAAGCAGACTATGAAGGGAAAGTTAAAATGGAAGCAGCAGTAATCTGAGACTGTCATTGACAGCCCAGGACCATCATCACTTTTTTCCTAAAGGCAGTATTCTCAACTGTGATGTTACTCTCCCCCTGAACCTCCCCACCCCAGCACATTTGTCCAAGGCTGGAGATGGCTTCAGTTGTCAGACAGTGAACAGTGTTACTGGCAGCGTTTAGTGGGTGTAGAGGGCAAGGATGTTGCTGATGCCTTACATAGGGCTAGACAACAGGTTGTTTGAAGGCAGAAAAAAAGTTAAGTAGAAAGCTTAGTGTTATACTACACATCAAAGAGTAAGGAAAGGAAGATGGAGCACAATAAAGGACATTTGGGGGGCTGGAGAGATGGCTCAGCAGCTAAGAGGACCTGAGTTCAGTTCCCAGTACCCACATCAGCCGGCTCACAACTGCCTGCAACTCCAGTTCCAAGGGATCTGATGCCCTCTTCTGCCCTCTATGGGCACATGCACTCACTTGCACAGACACACATATACACATAATTTTAAATAAAGTAAAATTTAAAAAAATGTTTTAGGGGCTGGAGAAATGGCTCAGCGGTTAGGAACACTGACTGTTCTTGCAGAAGACCCAGGTTTGAATCCCAGCACCCACATGGCAGCTAACAACTGTTCATAACTCCAGTTCCAGGGGATCCAACAGCCTCTCTGTCCTCTGCAGGCATTGGACAACATGGGTGCACTTACCTACATGCAAGCATAACACATAAAAAATAAAAATAATAAATAAAATATTTTTTAAATATTCCCACATAAAGTCCAACCTGCTCTCGGGAAGCCTTCAGAGCCTATGGCGGGCAGTCACTGGCCCTCTTTTTGATTTCCAAGGAGACCCAGCTCAGCAAGGTGGAACCTTCATTTTAGGTCCAGGTGAGCATCAAGGGCAGGTAACGTTCTAGTACCCTCTACGGTCTAAAAATCACCCACTTTCTTCATGTGATAGACAACTATCTGAAAGTGGGAAGCTTAGCCTAATAATGTGGCATGCTTTGGTAAGGGCATCTTTTATTTTCTGAGACTTCGTATATTGATGTCTATGTTTGATGAGTGTCCCTATCTTTGGTGTCTGAGGGCAGGGATTTGGACATGGAAAGTATGCTGTGAGCTGCTGATTGCTATGACAGTTACACTGTTTAAAACATTCAGTGGGGGTAGACAGATGGCACAATAGTTATGAGCACATACTGCACTTGCAGAGGACCGAGGTTCAGTTCCCAGCCTTCCCATGAAGAGGCTTACAACCACCTATAACTCCAACTGTAGGAGATTCAACTCCATCTTCTGGCCTTCAGGGGCACCTGGACTGAAAGCACAAAGCCCTCCCACCCCCATACACATAATTAAAAATAAATCTTTTTAAAAGTGTTTTGTTTTGTTTTGCTTTGAGAAAGGGTTTCACTGTGTAGCCCTGGCTGGCCTTGGATTCACTGTTTAGACCAGGCTGGACTTGAAATCACAGAGAACACAGAAGTACACCTTTCTCTGCTTCAAAAGTACTAGGATTAAAGGTGTGTGCCACCCTGCCCAGGGACTAAATCTTTTACTTATTTATTTTTATGTGTATGAGTGTTTTGCCCGCATGGAACTGGAGTTAAGAATGGTTGTTAGCCGAACCCAGGGCCTCTGGAAGAACAGGCTAGCCAGTGCTCCTAACCTCTGAGCCATCTCTCCAGCCCCTTAAAACAAACCTTATAAAAAAATTTCAGGGGGCTGGAGAGGTGACTCAGCAGTTGAGAGCACTGGCTGCCTGCTCTTTCAGAGGACCTAGGTTTGGTTTCCAGCACCCTCATAAAGGCTAATAATCATCTATAACTCCAGTTCCAGGGGATCTGACACCCTCTTCTGATCTCCAGGGGCATTTTACACATGGGCGTACTTACATACATGTAGGTAAAAAACTCATACACATAAAATTAAAATCAGTAAATCAACTGGGTGTGGTGGTGCACATCTTTAATCCCAGCACTTGGGAGGCAGAGGCAGGCAGATCTCTATGAGAGCAAAGCCAACCTCGTTTACATAGTGAGTTCCAGGACAGCCAAGGCTACATAGTGAGACCCTGTCTAGAAGAAGAAACAAAAAATTAACCATGAGAATCACCTAGCATGTTCTTTTTGTGAATGAAGGAATCTCATTTTATTTTTCCTAACAAAACCAAGAGACCCTCCCAGTGTCAGAGCAAGTCAGTGCCAGGGACAGCCCATTTCATGAGAATTGCCAGATGCCTCTGGCTACACACACACTGGGAAGTACAGAAAGCTGGCAGTTTCCCCATGCGAGTCCTGCAGTAAGAGACCAGACACTGTGCTGCAGGCTGATTGTTCTTTGTTCTTACGTCTTTTGAAAATTGTACCTGCTAGGGAGCATGTCTTCCAAGAGTAATAAAATAACACTTTTATAAATCCCAGGCTGTTTAAAGAAAGGCTTTTTTGTTGTTTTTGTTGTTTCAGACAGGGTCTCCCTATAGCCCCAACTGGCCCAGAACTTGCTATGTAGACCAGGCTGGCTTCACTCTCACAGATCATTTGCCTCAGCCTCCTGAGTGCTGAAATTAAAGACATATGCCACCTCACCTGGCTAAGGAAAGGCTTTTGTAGGGGGTGGGGTTTCGGCAGGCACACTTGTAGCAGCAGATTAGTTTAAAAAGAAACCCTTTGGGGATGGAGTGGCAGATACATGCTGCCTGGCTCAGTCCCCATGAACAGATAAGTATTTATCTATTTTAGCCTGTTTTATGGGTCTTATAAATTTGCTTAGAATGCCATTGAACCACTTAAGAGCCTGGTTTTGTTCCTGGGATTGAGTCAGGGCCTCATTCATGTTGAGTGTCCATGCTATACCCAGAACTGTACTTTTATCTACCTCCTGAGGGCTAGGGTTTAAAGGCAGGCTCCACCCCAAATAGCTGTTTTAACTTTTTTTTATTTTCTGTGTATGAGTGTTTTGCTTATACATATTTAAGTGCACCATGTGTGCAGTGCCTGTGGAGGCCAGAAGAGAGCATCCAATACCTTGGAACTAGAGTTACAGACTATGGTTAGCTGCCATGTAGGTGCTAGGAACTGAATCCAGGTCCTCTACAAGAGCAGCCAGTGCTCTTAACCACTGAGCCATCTCTCCAGCCCCAATACAACCAGCTTTTTAATTTTTAAGATTTTTTTTTAAACACTTTAGTGTATCTGTGTGTGTGTGTGTGTGTGTGTGTGTGCACGCGCATGTGTTGCTGGGGGGGTGATGCACACGTGTCAAAGAGGACAACTTGTAGGAATCTGTCCTCCCCTTCCATGATATGGAATCAAACTCAGACTGTCAGGCTTGGTGGCAAGTGCCTTTACCAGCTGAGCCATTTCACCAGTCTATGTTTTTCTTTCTCTGTGGTACTGGGTACTGAGCCCAGTGCCTTGTGCACACTGCCCTTGTCACTGAACCACACCCCCAGGCCCCAGAGCCACATTTTTAAATAACTGATTTCCATCCTGAATCCTGAAAGGGTTATTTTGTTTTGTTTGAGTGCCTCATCTCCATGCTGCTGAGTCACTTGACCACATCTTTGGTGGCTTAAGAATGAAGTGCTCATGGAATGACATGTATTGTAATTGATTGTCTTACTGCCTTATCTTTTAATCTCTTAGGTTATAGTTTGAAAACATCCTATGAAATCAGTATTTTTCTTTTATATTTTAGTGATGCAGGGGATAAACCCAGATCCTCAGGAGTGCTGGGCTGGGCAAGCACTTCACCGCTGCGCTGCAACCCCAGCCCCAGGAGGGAAGTTTCTGAAGTGATTTATACTGTGATTGCATATGCTTAGGAAACAAATGTGATTTTCCAGCCTGTTATCTATGTTAGTTAACGTATTGCCTGCCTGACAGGATGCTTTAATTATTTAATGAAAATGAACAGAAGGGTATAATTTAAGAAACTTTCCCCTTGGAGCTCGTAAAGCATTAAGTAATACGCTTACTTAACCAGACCCCTGTCATGCTTTATCACCGTAATACAGAGTTAGGATGGCATTATATAGAGAATATAATGGACTCCGGATAATTAATTTTTCCCTTTGGACTAATTAAAAGTTGAAGCACTTCCTTGATCCTGCTAAGCAGTAAATCTGACAATAATTACGGTGCAATCCTCAGCCTTTGTCCTTGCTCTCTTCTAGGTAACAACATCCACTTTGTACATCACGATAGGAATAGGTTGGATCACAAGCCCATAAACTCTGTTTTACAGCTTGTAGGAGTTCAGCACGTGAACTTCGCAAGCAGACCTTCAGTTATCCATGTGTGACTTAATGTGGAATCTGCCACTTACTCAGGGGCCCTTGAAATGCAAACCAAAATTCGAGGTGTCACAGCCGCATGCCTATGTCCCTTGCTGCGGCTCTTCATAGCCATTGAGGGGTTATGAAAACACAATCTGTTGAACTGCATGCTGAGGGGCATCAGTTGTCAAAAATGTGATAGACCTTTTAAATTTCATAGCACTTAGTTTTATAAGAAAAACTCCAAAAGTTATAAAATTATTAATACCATTGTTAATATTTTATAGTATGGTACATCCATTCAAGAAAATTTTGGCAATTAAATTATAAGAAGGGAGAGGAAGGAGGCCAAGTCTGATGGCGCATGCCTGTAATCCTAACACTGGGAGATGGAGGCAGGAGGCCAGCCTGAGCTACATTGGGAGACCCTGTCTCAGAAAAAGTCAATCAGTGGAAGGGAGGAATGCATAAAGGGAAGGGAGAACAACTCAAGTTTCATTCAGCAGGAAAAAACCTAGAAGGTCAAGTTCTGTAAGCAGCTAACCACTTTTGTGTGCACATATGTAAGTTTACTTTTTTGTATGCTTAGAAGATGGGGAATAAACACACTAACACTGCCAGTGGATATGTCTATGTGGTTACAGGACAGGTGTTTTCTGCTTTCTTTTCCAGACTTTTCTGTATTTCCTATGTTCTCATGTAAGCTTGACTGATTGGGGGATGGGGCAGGAAGAAGCCTTTAAACATTAAAAGGCAAACATCTACCTACATAAAGCCTCCACGGAGGGGCAGGTGACACTGGGGGATGCAGGTGACACTGGTTATCTCCCATGTTTCCAGCCTCATTGATTAAGTAAATGAAAGCCAGACCTCTTACAGACAGTACAGCACCTGGTCAGCGCACACCCACCACCCATTGCACTAGGGGTTTTTGTTTTTGTTTTTTTGTTTTTTGAGACAGGGTCTCACTGTATAGCCTGGCTAGCCTGTACTGTCTCTGTAGACCAGGCTAGCCTTAAATTCATAGAGATCTGCTTGCCTGTGCCTCCCAAGTTCGGGGACTAAAGGTGTGTACTACCATACCCGGCTGCACTAGGATTTTTGTGGTGGAATTGAGAGTTGAGGAAAAGTTTTAGTTTTGGTTTGTTTTTCAAAGACTCTAAATTTTAAAAACTTTGGTCAGGTGTGGGGGCATATGCTTTTTTTTCAGTCTTTTTGAGACAGGGTCTCCCTGTAGCCCCACTTGGCCTGAAACTCACTATGTATACCAGGCTGACCTTGAACTCACAGAGGTCCGCCAGCTTTTGCCTCCTGAGTGCCGGGACTAAAGGCATGCACCTCCACAACTGGCGAACTCAAACTTTTATATAAACCATATTAAGTCACAAGAATATTTTTAATGTATTTTCATCTGTGTATTCATGAATAGTCATGCTTTTAAATCAATAAAAATGAGATTTTCGGAATTTAAAGTTGAAATGTTTTGGGATTTTTTGTTGTTGTTGTTTGGGATGTTTTATTTTTTCTAGCGTTTTTTGGTGGGGGGAAGTGTCTCACTATGTAGAACTCTCTAACCTATGGAGAGGTAGCTCTGTAGTTAAGAGCACTTGGCTGCTCTTGCAGAGAACTCGGGTTTGGTTCCCAGCACCTACATCAAGATGTTCACAGATTTCTGCATCTATGGCTACAGGGGATCTGGCATCTGCTTCTGGCCTCTGAATATGCCTACACATACATGGTGCACATACACACACTCAGACACACACATAAAATTAAATAAGTAAATCCTAAAATACTCTAGCACAGGCTGGCCATGAACTCTCAATCCTCCTGTCTCAACCTTCGAAGTGCTGGGACTCCAGGTGTGTGCTGATACACCCAGCCTGTTCTGTTTTGAACATAAAAGGAAAAGTGGTAACCAATATCCCTTTGCCATATTTAACTAAAATTTATATATTTGTAAGTGTACACATTTTTCTAGATAAATTTCCTTTATGTGGCTCTAGGGAGGTACAGTTACATAAGGACAGTGCAGGAGAGTTGCCACCCAAACAAATACATGTAATACAGTCACCAGCTGGGCAAGGTAGCATGCATGCACCTGTAGTCTAGCTACTGGGAAGACTGAGGCAGGAGATCACTCTGGAGCCTGGACATTTATGTGTGTGTGTGTGTGTGTGTGTGTGTGTGTGTGTGTGTGTGTGTGTGTGTGTGTGTCTTTCTGTCTGTGTATGTGTATGCGTGCATATGTCTGTATGTGTCTGTGTGTGATAAGATCATCTGAAAAGCACACTGTGATCTACATAAACATGCTCCAAACATCCAAGTCATGAATTAGGATTGAAATACTGAAATTCTCTCTGCAAAAAAACATAGAAATAGTAGATAAAAGAATAATATAGGCTGGGCGTGGTAGTGCACACCTTTAGTCCCAGCACTCAGGAGGCAGAGGCAGGCTGATCTCTGAGTTCGAGGAATATATATATATATATATAATATTAGTTTTGGGGATGTGTAGTTCAGTGCTTGCCTATCATGTTCAAGGTGTGGACCAGCACCCACCACCAAAAAATAAAACAACAAGAAAAAGTATTTGTGGTGCTCTGTATTCACCAGACATTACCCTCATGCTATTACCACCATTAGTAACACACATTTCACAGAGAAGAAATACTTGTTTTTAGAAGAGATTCCAGAAGGTCCCAAAACAGACCCAGATGGCAGACTGATGACAATGTGTGAAGCCATGAGCTGCCTGGGAGGCAGGAATTCATCCCAGGGTTATGAGAAAGCTATTCTCTGGCCGGGTCCAACACCCAGGACAACACAAGAAAACTAAGACGCATAAAAACATACCTGAAACCTTCTCAAAACACTTAAGATCTCTCCATGGGCGAAGAAGCCCAATGAGGGAATTCCTTAGGAGTCTACTGCAGTGAGAAAAAAAAGCCCTCAAAGATGCAGGAGTGCAAATTTCAAAAAACAGCTGACAGCCAGGCACGTCGCACACACCTGCACTCAAACAGCCACTCAAGAGGCTGAGACGATTGCATGAGCCCACTAGTTGCAGACAGGCTATGCAAGAGCAGACCCCAATTCATAAAGCAAAATGAAACCAATCAGGCTGCTTTGTAAGCTCAATAACAGTACTTGCACGGTTTATGAGACCCTGGGTTTCATCCTCAGCACTAAGAAAAAAATATGTTCAGGTTTCTGTTTTAGGGTCCATATAGTATGCTTGCCTAGCATGTCCAGGGTCCTGAAGTCCATCCTTAAGAGTAAAAAGTGAGTGAATTAATTCATTAGTGAATTCTTCATTAGAAGAATGAAGTCCTAAGAAGATTTGGGATGAACTAGTAATCTGCAAACTTTTGCTCAAGCTACCAGCTACCGTGTGGCTAAGGTGATGACACTGACCACATGAAACCAGAAAGGAGACTTCCTAAGGACACGCCATATCTGCTTCCATACTTAATTAGAGCAAAGTGTTCCAGGGCTGGGTATGTGACTCAGTGGAAGAGTGCTTGCCTAGCAGCACAGATGAATGGATCCTTGATAATTTAAGATGTATATACATCGTGTAAAAATGGTTTTTGGAGCTAGAGAGGGTTTAGCAGTTAAGAGCAGTGACTGTTCTTGTGGAGGACCTGGGTTTAGTTCCCAGCACCCAGGTGGTGGCTGACAACCATCTGTAACCCCAGGTCCCAGAGATCTAAAGCCCTCTTCTAGCCTTCACAGGCATTACATACATGTAGCGTAGCGTACTTATATAGCAAACAAAATACTCATAAAAATAATTACAAAAAATTTTTTTGGTGTGAGACAGGGCCCACTATGTAGTCCTGGCTGGCCTGGAATATGCTTTGTAGACCAGGCTGGCCTTGAACTCAAAGAGATTCCTCAGCCTCTGTCTTTCCTTAGTGCTGGGATTAAAGGCATCCCCTACCGTATCTGGTCCAAAAAATGATTTTCAATTTAAAGATTTCTTTTTAGCCAGACATGGTGGCACATGCCTTTAATCCCAGCACAGGGGAGGCAGAGGCAGGCTGAGCTCTGTGAGTTTGAGGCCAGCCTGGTCTCCGTATCAAGTTCCAGGCCAGCCAGTGCTACCATATTGAGGAGGACTTGTCTCACACACTCACGAAAAGGCTCTTATTAATTTCATTGATTTTTTAAATCTAATTTTTGACTTAAAAAAAAATCTGTGCTGGAATTGAACACATGGCTTCATTTTGCCACTGAGATATTCTCCCACCCCTTGTTTGCCTTTATTTTAAAATATTCTTAAGTTGCCCAAACTGACTTCAAAAAGCCCCTGCAGACCATGTATGAATTTAGGATAATCCTGCCTCAGCCTCCAGAGTAAGGAAGGTGGAGCACCTTCCCTGGCTCAATTTGAAGTTTTTGGGGGGTGTGTGTGTGGTGTGTGTGTGTGCGCGTGCACATGTGCACACACGCAAATGTGCTATGGTGCTCATGTAGCGGTCAGAAGATAACATTTGCAGGTTGGTTCTTTTCTTCCTTCCACTGTGGGTTCCTGGGATTGAACTCCGGTCATCAGGCTTGCACAGAAGTGCTTCTGCCCGCTGAGACATCTCTCTATCCATATAACTCTTAATTATGTCTAAATAAGTAAACAAAATAAGTTATTGTGATTAGATTTTGCCTTTTTTTTTTTTTTTTTTTTTTTGGCCTTTTGAGACAGGGTCTCCCTGTAGCCCCAGCTGTCCTGGAACTCACTATGTAGACCAGGCTGGCCTTGAACTCACAGAGATCCACCTGCCTCTGCCTCCCAAGTGCTGGGATTAAAAGCGTGCACCACCATGCCTGGCTGAGACCCATATCTAAGAAGGCGAGAACTACCTCCTGCAAGTTGTCCTCTGACTGCCCCATATTAGCATGTTGTACGTGTGATGACAAAATTTTCTTTTTAAGGCTGAATAATATTCCATTATATGTCACATTTTTTCTATTTTATTCCTTGGTCTTTAGACATCTGGCTGTTTCCATCGTGTGTGTGTGTGTGTGTGTGTGTGTGTGTGTGTGTGTCTGTCTGTCTGTCTGTCTGTCTGTCTGTCTGTGTGAATGTGGGCACACACATGACACAATGCACTTATGGAGGTCAAAGGACAACTTTTGGGAGTTGGTTCTCTCCTACCATACGGGTTCTGAGGATTGAACTTAGACTGTCAAACTTGTATGGCAAACAACTTTACCTGCTGAGCCATCTTGCTGGCTCTAAATTATAAATCCTGAGTGAAAATATTCGAAGACTGATGTGCCAAGAAACTAACCTCTGAAGCTTTCAGCCAATTGAAAACCAACCTCATAAAGAGGAAGACATTACAACAGGGCTCTTGAAGGAAGGGAGAAATCTAAGACAAAAGCAAAGCAGTGAAAGCTGAACTACATAGGCTGGGCTACAGCTCAGCGGGTAAAGACGCTTGTCACCAAGCCTGACAACCTGAGTCTGATCTCCAGAATGCACATAGCAGAAGGACAGAACTGACTCCTGCAAGGTGTCTTCCAACTGCCACATGCTCACCATGACACATATGTCCCCCAAACATACATCGTGCACACAGTTTTTAAACACGAACATTGAACACACACAAACACATTTTAGACAAGGTCTCACTATGTAGCCTTAGCTAGACTGGAACTTTTTATAGACACCAGGCAGGCTTTGAACTCACAGAAATCCACCTGCTTCTGTCTCCTAAGTGCTGGGATTAAAGGTGTGACCCACCTACAACTCTTGGCATTGTATGATGGTTTTTAATTTTTAAATTTATTTTTATTTTTATGTGTATGAGTGTTTTGCCTAAGTACATGAAAGTATAATTGTGTGTGCATTGCTCATGGAGGTCAAAAGAGGGCACCAGATCCCCTGGAACTGGAGTTACAGGTGATTGTTAGCCACCATGTAGGTGATGGGAACTGAATCGAAGTGCTCTGCAAGAGCAGCCAGTGCTGTTAACTGCTGAGCCATCTCTACAGCTTTTTTATTCTTAAATGGTACATAGTGATTTTGAAGATTAAATGCGTGCAATGTATTTATGCATATGTATATATGTATGTACATGTACATATATACACATATGTGTCTAGTCACACATTCCTATATACTGTGGCATGCTTTAGAGCTGTATTAATTAACTTGTATCTCACCTTATTCCACAGTAATTGCCTTTGAAGCTTAAATGCTGAGAGGGAAGGAGGCAGCAATTTTGCTGTTCTGTAGAGCCAATGGAAAGATAACTTCTGTGTCTTTAGAATACACAGCTTTAAAAGCTCTACTTTCAGTTCCCACCCAGAATAACACACTGGCGGCTCTTGCCTGGCTTCTATGCTGTGTTTAGCCTTCAGGGTGATATGGTCTGATAATTAGATAAAAGAGAGTTCCAAGGGCCTGTTTTGTCTTCTGTATGATGCAAGGTGTAAGGACAGATGAGGCATAATGTCAGCCTGTAATTATTCATAATATGTATGAGAGGGAGGAGAAATATGGGCAGATATCACAGTACAAAAGAGGGCTAGAAGCCAGCAAGGTGACTCAGTGGGTTAAGGTACCTGCCACCAAGGCTGATGGCCTGAGTTCGATCCCTGGGAGCAACACGACAGAGAGAGAACTGCCTCCCCAAAGTTGTCTTCTGACTTCCAACATCCATGCTGTGGCACAAGGGGGAACCCCCCCACACACACACAAATAAATGTAATTTTTACAAAGAGGAGCCGGGGTTGCAGCTCATCCGGTAGATGCCTGAAGCCCTGATCCTCAGAACTGCATAAACCCAGGCATAGTGGCACATCCCTGTAATCCCAACACTCATGTGGAGGCAGGAGGATGAGGAGTTCAAAGTCATCCTCAGATACATAGTAAGTATGAAGCCATCCTGGGATACATGAGACCCCATCTCAATCATATATATATATATATATATATATATATATATATATATATATATGTCAAAATGAATGACAAGTGTGTCTTTGCATGGGGCAGACTGTCTCACAGGAACTGGAAGGTCTTGGAGCATCACAGTCAATTGAAGCCCTCTGGGTCTACACACAGGGATGCTGCAAAGCAGCTCCCAGAAACCCCAAGTGTAAATCAGCTTTATTCATCCGATGAGGTATTTGATCAAAGCTTGTAGGGAAGTCAAACTTGTTTCTAGAAAAGCATTTTAAATATTTTGCCAATCTTCTTACAATGCCATTTTTAAAAATAGATAGGTAGTCAGAATATTTTAAAGGTTTCTTTAGCAATCATTAGAGCTCACTGTTATTCAGCTGCACTCGAGGAGCAGTCTGGAATCACTGACATTTCCAGACTTCAACTTGCAAGGACTTAAAATGCCACATGTGAATGCATTTACCGACTGGGTGGAAACAGGCCTAGCTTATTTTCCAGCAACGTGCATCCATGTCCCTTAAGCACAACAGCCATCCCGGTCTCTGCTGAAACACATGGCTTTCCACATCAGTTTTCTAGACCTAAAGCACAGGGTTTGTATTTTTTAGCTCAGATCTGTGTTGGCATGTATGATAGCCTCCTGTGAATTAACTGTTTATCACTCAAGAGGAAAACAAAGCACAAGGAAATGCTCTGGGAAGGAGCTAGGTGTGGTACAGGCTGCAACCTCAGCTACAGGGAGGCTAAGCAGAAGGGCTGTAAGTCCCAAATCGGTCTGGGCAACTTAGTGACACCCAGCTCCAAACTGGAGAAGGCCAGGATGTAGCTCAGGGCTCAAGCTCTTGCCTAGCATGTGTGTGGCCATGGGTTCACTCCCCAGCACCTCAAATGCAAACATTAAGACACATGATTGTGTATATGGTATGTTTTTTTGGAAATTAAAACATAGCCCCAGAAACTTCCTGGTAGGGAGACCTGTAGGGAGACCTTAAAATAACCTGAACATTTCTGACACTTTTGCAGGAGAGAAAATGTATAACTTCCACTATGCTAAAAAATTAGTCTACTGACTTAGAATCCTTACCCTTTCAATGTAATCACACACAGCTCCATTAAACTTATTAAAATTGGGGCTGGAGAGATGGCTCAGTAGTTAAGAGTACCCGTCGCTCTTGCAGAGGACTCGGGTTTGGTTCCCAGCACCTTGTTCTAGTTTGATTTCTCTTACTGTGATAAAACAGTGTGGAGGTTTTGAATGAGAATGTCCTTCATAGGCTCCAAGTATTTGGACATTTTTGTCCCCGGTTGGTGGTGCTGTTTTGGGAGGCCTTAGAAGGCGTGGCCATGCTGGAGGAAGTCTGTCACTCAGGGCAGGCTTTGAGAGTTCTTAAGCCTTGACAGATTTCCAGGTGCTCTCTGTTTCCTATGCCAGTTTAAAGATGTGAGTGCTCTGCTTTCTGCTCTGATCACTTCCTGCAGCCATGCTTCCCTGCCGAGATAGACTCTAATTCCTCTAGAACCACAAGCTCAAATAAACACTTCCTTCTATAAATTCCCTTGGTCCTGGTGTTTATCATAGCAATTGAAAAGTAACTAATGCAAACAGAGGCAGGAACTAAAGCAGAGACCAGCTGCTTACTGGCTTCCTTTCCAGACTCCTGTTCAGCTGCCTTTCTTATTCAGCTCAGGCCCACCTGCCTAGGGATGGTATTGCCTACAGTGGGCTGGGCTGTCTACATCAATTAGCAATTCAGAAAATGCCACATGCAGACATACCCACAGGCCAAAAGTTCTGCAGCCTTTAAAAGTTTCAGCATTTAAAAGTCCAACTTCTCTTTAAAAATCCAAAGTCTCTTAACTGTGGGCTCTCATAAAATCCAAAATAAATTACAACTTTCTCACTCCAAAAGGGAAGAATCAGGGCATAAAAGCAATCACATTTAAGCAAACCCAAGCCAGCAGCGTAGCTCCAAATCTTGTAGCTCAATGTCTGACATCTAGGACTCATTCATGATCTTCTGGGCTCCAAAGGGCTTGGGCAGTCCCACTTCTTTGGCTTGGTATCTGCAACACACACAGTTGTCTTGTAGGCTCAAGCTACCTCCACTCCATACCTGTCCTTGGTGGTCATCCCATAGTCCTGGCATCCCATTAGGGGCCTCTACCACAATTGAGGCAGCACCTTCACCAATGTCCTTCTGGCCTCCTGCAAGGAAACTCTGACCCTATCACACAGTGCCAAGCTTCAGCTGTGCTCCATGATCCCTTTATACCTTCAAAACCAATACCATGTGGGAGTCTCTTTCACTATGCCAAGTTTGGTTGCCAGCTTGATGTGCAGCATTGCCCCTGCTCCCACTGGGCCACAGTTTCTGTGCACTGACTGACCCTGAGGTAATATTTCCCAGGTGATTTTTGTCTTGATGCTGTTGTTTATTAATCACAAATGATTTTTCAGCCCCAGCTAATCGATTGTTCCAATAAAGCAAAGGTTTCCCTTCAGTAGTGCTAGTCTCTTGTTCATTACAGCAGACTTTTCAGCCCCAGCTGACCAGAAATCACAGCTTCTTAATTCAAAACATCACACAACTGTCCCAAGAGAACCTTTGAGGGACTCTCCAACTTTGCTCTGGAACTTCACAATCAGGCCTCCATTGTCTGTATTGTGCATTATCTTCTAAATTCCCACAACAGCTCATTAAGCAATTTTCCAGCCCAAAGCTCCAAAATCCTCCATTTTCCTCCCACAAAACAGTCCAAGGCATAAAAGCAACATGGTCACGTCTATCATAGCAACACCCCATGTTCCTGGTACTAACTTCTGTCCTAGTTTACTTTCCTATAGCTGTGGTAAAATACTGATCAAAAGCAGCTTAGGGGAGGAAAGGGCTTATTTGGCTTACAGGTTATAGTCCACGAGGACAAAGGGAGCAAAAGTGATTAACGGGGTTAGGACGGCCAGTGAGCACTGTCGGAAGAAAGCCCTTCTGGGGAGGCAGGTTCAGTGATACAAACAGCTCCAGATTCAGTGAAACAGCTCCGTTTATTCAGTGGTGCTTAGGGAAAATATAGTGTGGAGGCAGTAGCCAATGCTTCAGCTGATAGGTGCTCATAGTATGCATTATTTACATGTGGCAGTAGGCTCCTATTATCCGACTATGGGGCAATGCCTAATCATCATATAGAAAAAACCTGGGGGTAGTTTTTACTCCAGGTAACTATGGCAAAGGTCATGTTTTAAATGAGGTCAAGCATCCGTGCTTGGTGGCACTTTCCAGGTAAGTCAGGCAGGAAGCCCCTGCTGAGAAAGGAGCCAACCTTAACAGCAGGGTTCCCCAACAATAGTCCATCATCTAGGGAAGCCAAAGCGGAAAACAGAGGCAGGAACCTGGAGCATGAACTGAAGCAAACACCATGGAGGAAAGTTGCTTACTGACTTGGCTCCATGCTCATGATCTGCTGCTACCTTTCTTATACAGCCCAGGCCCACCTGCTTAGGGATGGCACTGCCCTGTAGGTAGGCTGGGTCCTCCTACATCAAGTATGAATCAAGAAAATGCCCCACAGACATGGCCACAGGCCTTTCTATGGTCATAATTCCTCAACTGAGGTTCCCTGCTCCCAGGTCTGTCAAGTTCATAACCAAAATTAACAATATAATATGCTTCTAAAGGATAAACTATGTCTTACAAATATTGTAAGGAAGACACTTGGGTGATTTGGGGACATTGGTGGGATAGATTCTTTAGTATATACTAATATATATTTGTACTCTGAAGTTTGAACTATAAACCTGTAGTAAGTAAATTATTAAGTAATACAACTATCTTTACAGGTAACAAAACACCTGAATTGAAGCCAGTGAGATGATGGCTCAGTGGGTAAAGGCACTTGCCACAAGCCTGACAACTTAATTTCCAGGTCCCATATAGTGGAAGGAGTGATCCACAAGGTGTCTCTGACCTCCATAGGTGTACACATACCACACACACACACACACACACACACACACATACACACACTAAATATAATTTTTTTAAACCCTGAGTTATTGCATTACAACCTTCTGTAAATTATTTGGGAATAATGAGTTACAGAAGATTTAACTACAATGGAGAGCCGCAAAGAGTATCAACCTTGAGCTTTCTAACTGTAGTTCTTGTACTATCTCTGTCTCTTGTAAAGGAAGATGTGCTCAGATGAACTGGGAAAGGGTAAATTGGTGCAATGACATACTGTTTCTCCCAGCAGAGGAGAGAGGAGGATGGGGGCTATGAGCTGGCTCAGGGTGGGTACTGATGTGATTAGGGAAGTGCTCACACAGGCTAATTCTTTTCAATTTTTATTTTATGTTTATGAGTGTTTGCTTGCAGGTATGTATGTGCCCATGTCCTGCAATGATGGTAGAGGCCAGAGAAGGGTGTTGGATCCCCTGGAACTGGAGTTACTGATGGTTGTTAGTCATTATGTGGGAGCTGGGAACCAAACCCAGGCCTTCTGCAAGAGCAGCCAGTGCTTTTAGCCACTGAGTCATCTCTCCAACACCATACAGGCTAATTCTTGACTTAGTGGTGGAAAAGTGTAGTAATCAGGTGCAGAGAAGAGAATGTAAGGGCATCCTGGAAGGAATGTAGGTATAGAGACCCGCAGATCCCTGAAGCTCATTGGCTGGCCAGCCAAGCTGAATCAGATGAACTTCAGGTTCAGTGAGAAACTCTATCTTAAAAATAAAGATGAAGAGCAATTGGGGAAAGACATCTGTCAACTTCTGGCCTCCACACATGCTCACAGATGCATGTCCACCCACACTAATACACACACACGTGTGCGTACACACACACAACATGAATCACTGTCACTAACAATTTCTATAAGTAGATTGTCTATGTTATGGGCTACCTTAACCTCTGGCTTTTTTTTTCTTTTCCGTAGTTCCGAACTTTGGATTAACCAATTCATAGCTTACTTGACTCTGCACTTAAAAATAGAAAGAGGAGTCAGATGTGGTGGCACACGCCTTTAGTCCCAGCACTCAGGAGGCAGAGATAGTTCTTTGTGAGTTCAAGGCCAGCCAGGGCTACATAGTGATACCCCATTTCAGAGAGAGAGAGAGAGAGAGAGACAGACAGAGAGACAGAGAGAGAGAGAGGGAGACTCAGAGGTCCAGAGTTCAGTTCCCAGCACCCACCCTGGGCAGCTCACCTGGAACTCCAACTCCAGGGAATCAGATACCCTCTTCTGGCCTCCACAAGGGAATGGAGACTCAAGAGCAGGCTAGGATCTCCTCCCCATAGAAGGGCTTGAATAAAAAGACACATTAGGGCCGGGCGTGGTAGCACACGCCTTTAGCCCCAGCACTCGGGAGGCAGAGGCAGGCAGATCTCTGTGAGTTCAAGGCCAGCCTGGTCTACATAGTGAGTTCCAGGACAGCTGGGGCTACAGGGAGACCCTGTCTCAAAAAGACACATTAGAAATAACTCTATATATTTGAATTGGTAGGTAGTTCTTTTCCCAAACCAAATTCAGTCCCAACCAGAGGTACAGAATATATTGCTTTTACATTTCTACAACCTCAGGAGAGACTTGAAATTGATGCCTTTCAGTTACTTATGTGTGAATAAAGGGAGAGTCGGAGAAGACTTTCTCTTGTTTTGGAATAGTGAGCAAGAAAAATGTGTGTAGTGAGGGTGAAGGAGGCGGTTAGCTATTTCCAGTTTCCAGATTGTCTTGTCTGATTATGACTGTGAAGCTTGCTCTGTCCTGCCGGCACTGTGCCCTAGGGAAGGAGGCCTGGCCTGGCAGCTGGGCCCAAAGGCAATCAACTTGGATCTGCAGCAACTTTTGCAGAGTGGGGAGACTATCCAAGCCCTGTGTGTATTAGAGGACCAGGACTCAGCCAGAAGAGCCTTGTCCAACTTGGTCAGGATGAGAGAGACAGAAGTAAATTTCAGAAGCTAAGACATTGTGCCAAAGATGTGTCTGACATGGAAAACGGCTAACAGCAGCAAGGGAGGGGGCATTGAAGGCAGGAGAGTAGCTACAGGGTATGATATGGGTAGAGGTCTGACCCAAGAAGCCATGCTCACGTTTGCATGGAGGGTTCTTAGCTCATTTTCTGTTGCTGTAACAGAAAACTGGAGTGCTTTATTTAAAAGGAGGTTAGTTTAGCTCACAAATGTTGAGAGGTAGAGGGATCAGGAGTTCAAGAACAGTCTCAGCTAATTAGTAAATTTGAGGTCAGTCTGAGCCACATGAGACAGTCTCAAAACAAAAGGAAAATCATAGTACCAGTGTCTATTGGACACTGGGGAGGACCTCATGGAGTAACATAGCAGGAGCTATGCAGAAGAGAGATTCAGGGGAAGTGCCAACCTCTCCTAAATAGCCCATTCTTTTAGAAACCAATCTAGCTCCAGGAGACCTGCATTAATCCCTTCTGAGGGTGGTGTGCCCATGAACTAATGACTTTTCAGTAAGCCCCACCTCTGAAAGGTTCCAGCACTTCCACCCCCCATGCTGGACACCAAAACTCCAACACATGAATCTTTGGGGAACATGCTTATATCATTTAAACCCCAGCAGGTGGTATTTTTTAAAGACTCATTGATTCTACAACTTCTTTTGGGCAGTGATTACACAGCATATATAACTTCATATCTCATGGGATTGGCACCTATTGTGTTAGCTTTCCATT
Source organism: Nannospalax galili (assembly GCF_000622305.1). Lineage (NCBI taxonomy): Eukaryota > Metazoa > Chordata > Mammalia > Rodentia > Spalacidae > Nannospalax > Nannospalax galili. The sequence goes on from NW_008357490.1 coordinate 303,592, forward strand.
CTCGTAACAAAATACCTGAGATGATCAGCTTAAAATGAGGAAAGGTCATTTTGGCTCAGTTGCAGAGGTTTAAGTCCAGGTTGGCCCATTGTTTTGGGGCCACTGGTGAGGCAGCACATTGTAGTAAGGAGAACATGGTAAACCAAAGCTGCTGACTCAGGGCAACCAGGAATCGAAAGACAGAAAAATGAAAGACTCCTGTGTGCCACAGTCCCCTATGAGGGCATGCCTCTATAACCAATAACCTTTCACTAGGCCCCGCCTCTTCAGGTTTCTACCATTTCCCATAGTGCTAAGCTGGGAACCAAACCTTTAACACATGGGCCTTGGGGGAACACCCAAGGCCCTTGTACCTCTTTGCTTTTATTATGTGTTAAACTTCATTTCTTTACATATTTTGATTTTTAGAGATAACATCTCTATTCCTGTAGATCCGCTGGCAGCAAGCTCCAGGGATCCTTCTGTATGTCTCCCCAGTGCTGGGCTCATAGGAGCACATGCAGCTTTTTACATGAGTATTGGGGATCCCAACTCAGGACCTCATAATTGCATGGCAGGCGCTTTACCCTTGAACCTTCTTTCAGCTTGGAATTCTTTTGTTTTAAAAAAGACTTATTTTCAATTATCTCTTTGTGTATGTCTGTATATATGTGCATGTGAGTACCAGTGCTCAGAGAGGCCAGAAGAGGGTGCTGGATCCACTGGAGCTGGAATTATAGGTGATGGTGAACTGCCAGATCTTGGTGTTGAGAACCTGAGGCTGGAGCCATCTGTTCAGTCCCTCAGTCTGGAATTCTTGAATTTCAGCTGGTGAGAGACTTAACCAGACTCCAGGGCAAGGGGCTCCATTCCCTTCCCATGTTCCCATAATTGTCCTACCCTGCCTCACTGCTCCTCTGTGTTTTCTGTCTTCACTGACAAAATGAGGTAAAAGTGCCTTGTTTTGGGGCTTTCAAGCTCTACAATTCTATGGCCAATGATCAAACAATGAACAACAGAGTATTCACAGAAGCAAACTCATGCAACTTCCTGTAGCCAAATTCTCAGAACCTAGAGGCTAACTTAGCTGAAGAAACTAGACAATTCAAAGGAGGTGTCATGTACACAAAAATATGAGCTATTTTCTGCTATGATCTAAACATGACCTGAAAAAAAAATATAAAGAAGATTTGATCATTTTTTATTACATTTATTTAGTGTATGTGTGTGCGTGTGTATACATGTATAGGTCAGAGGACAGCTTGTGAGAGTTAGTTCTCTTCCTTCACCCTGTGGGTCCCAGGGACTGAAATCAGGTTGTGAACTGGCCTCCAGCTCCTTAGGTAGCTGAGGATGACTTTGAACTCCTGATCTTCCTGCCTTTACCTTCCAAGTGTGGATACTGCAGGTTCGTGCTGCCATACTCAGCTAACATATATACTTTAGCACATGAACTTCTTGTCCCTGTTCCCAAGAATGAAAGATATGTCAGAATAATGACAATGAATAATCATAACCCTGGCTCTTTTTTTTTTTTCTTTTGAGACAGGGTCTTCCTGTAGCCCCAGCTAGCCTGGCACTCACTGTGTAGACCAGGCTGGCTTTAAATTCACAGAGATCTGCCTGCCTCTGCCACCCGAGTATTGGGATTAAAGGTGTGAGCTACCATGCCCGGCTATAACCCTAGACTTTAAAAATATTATTCCAGCAAAATGACAAAATTATGTATTTTCAAAATATAAAAATGCTTAAATGGTATAGTTATACTTAAAATTTTTTCCCTTTATTCAAACCATATGCATTTTGTTAGAATTTCAGTCCAAACAGTCTACCTGAGAGTGAGAGAAATGGACTGCTACTTGGCACTTAGTTTGACATTTAACTAAGTCACTCTCAAAAAGCAGTGTGGGCTGGAGATGTAGTTTAGTGGTAGATCATTTGCCCAGCATGTGCAAGGCCTTGGGTTTGAGTCCCAATAACTCAAAAAACCAACACCCCCCCCCCCCATAGAAAACCCAGTGTGGTCCCTCTATGCCCCACTCCTGTAATCTCAGAAGAGAGGATGATACCATTTTGAGGGCAGCCTGGACCACATAGTGAGACAGGAACAGCAGCAACTAAAGTGCCTTGGGATACCTTTATCTTGTAATTCTCAAGAGCCACTAGGACCTACACTTTAAAATTTTCTGGTTGTCTGTGACATCTGGTGGCCTTTCTACCTATGAGCCTGGAATGGCCTAGAAGGCCTCCTCCTCTTCCAAGTCAAAGCAGGATTTGGGACCCTAGGGTTTCAGTTCTTAAGACTCATATGTACCTTTCACAGGCTCCCAAATCTCATCTTCCTCTGTCTCTGTCTCTGATCTTTTGCTATAGCTACAAACTTGAATACCTCATGGGTAACAAAAAAGAATGAACAAAACAAAGCTCAAGGAAAAAGGACCGCAATTCAGACTTGGAGAACCCGGCTGGCCCACACTTCTCCTTTCCTATTTTGCATGGCTTAAGGGCATGCTCCTGAACAAAAGCCAAGCAGACCTGGGGGTGGGCGAACTCGATGAAAATTTACAGTTTTCGCGGTTTCCCAGGGGATGGGCTCAAATTCTTCCTTATCTTCCTGACCATGGCTTCCATTGCAGAACCTCAGGACAAGATTTTTAAAATGCTGGTGAAAACCAGGAGTCGCCTGGAGATGGGAGAATGTGGGGCCACAGACCTAAAGGCTGCTGTCTGTCTCTCGCCCTTTTAGACGCTACCACGGAGATGGGCCCTTCAAAATAGCAGCTGTGGTAATTTCCAGAAAGATCAGACATTTTAGCTCAGTAGGCAAAGGGCATATACCCCAATTGTTTTGTTAGGGGAAGAGGAATTTACTGTTTGTTTGAATATACTGCTTGCCTGAATTTACTGCTTGAACTTACATGTTTAAATTTACTGCTTGTAACCAATTAACTCAACTGGAGACACAGGCATCCAGAGATAGAGGCAAAGTGCTACATCCCCTGGAGCCTGACCTGTTCTGTGTCATGTCATGTCTGCTTACACAAGATAAAAAGAAAGAGTCATACCAGGCACATACCAATCATCTCTCCCCAATTGAGACACCTGAAGGGAGCTGTAACATTTTTCTTGTTTTAAAGTTATTGGTTTGTGAAATGCTTGCTTTGAAACTATTGGCTGTATAAACACAGGCTTTTGTGTAACGGTTGTGGGAGCCTATATAATCTTTACCTAAAATTGCCTCAGGGTCGATCGCTCTGACCAGACCTGCGTGTTTTGGGAAGGACGGTCAGCCCTAGCTAGCTGGTTTAATAAAACTCTGCTTGATTCTTGCATCTCCATACTCGTGCATTGTTCTCCAGAAGAGACCCACTGAGTCACGGACCCTAACAATTGGGATTAAAGGAGTGAGCTGCCATGCCCAGCTATAACCCTAGACTTTAAAAATATTATTCCAGCAAAATGACAAAATTATGTATTTTCAAAATGTAAAAATGCTTAAATGGTATAATTATACTTAAATTTTTTTTCCCTTAATTCAAACCATATGCATTTTGTTAGAATTTCAGTCCAAACATTCTACCTGAGAGTGAGAGAAAATGGACTGATACATAGAATCTACTTGGCACTTAGTTTGACATTTAACTAAGTCACTCTCAAAAAGCAGTGTGGGTTGGAGATGTAGTTTAGTGGTAGATCAGTAGATCATTTGCCCAGCATGTGCAAGGCCTTGGGTTTGAGTCCCAGTAACTCAAAAAACCAACACCCCCACCCCATAGAAAACCCAGTGTGGTCCCTCTATCCCCCACTCCTGTAATCTCAGCAGAAGAGAGGATGATACCATTTTGAAGGCAGCCTGGGCCACATAGTGAGACAGGAACGGCAGCAACTAAAGTGCCTTGGGATACCTTTATCTTGTAATTCTCAAGAGCCACTAGGACCTACACTTTAAAATTTTCTGGTTGTCTGTGACATCTGGTGGCCTTTCTACCTATGAGCCTGGAATGGCCTGGAAGGCCTCCTCCTCTTCCAAGTCAAAGCAGGATTTGGGACCCTAGGGTTTCAGTTCTTAAGACTCATATGTACCTTTCACAGGCTCCCAAATCTCATCTTCCCCTGTCTCTGTCTCTGATCTTTTGCTATAGCTACAAACTTGTAGACCTCATGGGAAACAGGAAGAACGAACAAAACAAAGCTCAAGAAAAAAGGACCGCAGTTCAGACTTGGAGAACCCGGCTGGCCCACACTTCTTCTCCTTTCCTATTTTGCATGGCTTAAGGGCATCCTCCTGAACAAAAGTCAAGCAGACCTGGGGGGTGGGCGAACTCGATGAAAATTTAGTTTTCTCGGTTTCCCAGGGGATGGGCTCAAATTCTTCCTTATCTTCCTGACCATGGCTTCCACTGCAGAACCTCAGGACAAGATTTTTAAAATGCTGGTGAAAACCAGGAGTCGCCTGGAGATGGGAGAATGTGGGGCCACAGACCTAAAGGCTGCTCTCTGTCTCTCGCCCTTTTAGACGCTACCACGGAGATGGGCCCTTCAAAATGGCAGCTGTGGTAAGTTCCAGAAAGATCAGACATTTTAGCTCAGTAGGCAAAGGGCATATACTCCGATTGTTTCTAAAAGTCCAAGGCTCAACTGGCCACATGCTCCAGCCCTTCGCGCTGTAATCGGACCGGTGGACACCTCAGCTAGTACAGCAAGAGCGCGTGAAATTACCTAGTTAATGCAAGCCCTGGGTCCCCAGGTGAGGAGCGGAGGTACGAGCCTTGGCGGTAAATCGTGTTTCCAGTCGGTTTTTTTATCCCCACCTTTAAGGGGGCCCTCTCTTGCCCTTTTAGGGTAACCGCGCTGGTGAAGTTCTTAAGTGCTGCGGTCCCCTCGCCGTAAAGTGCACAGGGCTGGACAAAGTCGTCCGTCTGTGTCTCCTAGCAGGCAGCCATGACAAGGCTCTCTTGGCGCGAATTACAAGGAAAACCAAGAAACACTTTTTAAAAAAGATTCGTGCCCAAGACCTGGAGTGACGTTACCGGGGTGGAGCTGTGCGGGGGCTCGAGGACTAGCTCTACGAAGTTGGGGACCCGGGCGTTGGTACCCGGAGGACACGGGGGCACAAAAGTTGGGGAGGTCTGGCCGGGGGTTTCACGAGCACACTTTCCCTCCGGTTGGCGGAAGCGTTAAGACTTTTCTTTATGGCGTCACCGAGTACCTGCCTGTAGAAAGGCCCCGGCTCCGTGACGTCACGCCCCACTGACCAATGAACGGCCAGAGCCTGCGGGCCCCGAGGAGGGTTGTGGGCCCTCCTTTTTGTGAATGAAGCTCCACGGAACATCCCTCCTGGGGGGTCCTGGGGAGCCGCGGCCCGCTGAGCTCGGACGCCCAGGCAGCAGCGTCCCCAGCCGCCGAGGACGCGCGCTCCCCCCGGGCAGCCCCAGCCGCCGGCGCCAGCTGCGAGCCTGCGGCCCGGAGGAGGGTTGTGGGCCCTCCTTTTTGTGAGTGAAGCTCCAGGAACATCCCTCCTGGGGGGTCCCGGGGAGCGGAGGCCCACTGAGCTCGGACGCCCCGGCAGCAGCATCCCCCTGAGAACGCGCTCCCCCGGGGCAGCCCCAGCCGCAGGTGCCAGCTGCGGGGCCCCCGAGGCGCTGGTGGCGGCAGCACGCGCAGGGCCCCTAGCGGCCTCGGCCGAGCAGCCGGGCCATGGTCTTGGTCCTCTGACGGGCGGCTGCCTCCCCGATGAAGCGCAAGAGCGAGCGGCGCTCGGCGTGGGCCACCGCGCCCCCCTGCTCGCGCCGCAGCTCGTCCACCTCGCCCGGCGTGAAGAAGAGCCGCTGCTCCACGCCGCAGCAGCTGCACCGCCTGGACCAGCAGGACGACCTGTACCTGGACATCACCGGTGAGCCGGCGCCGCGCCCCCCGGGCCACCACACCCCCTCCCGGCTCCCGGCCTCCCGAGGCCGCCCCCGCCGCCTCCGCTGCAACTTTCTGCGCTCCGCAGCCCTGGGCCGAAGGGTCACCTTTCCGCACCGCGGGCGGCAGCCCTGCCCTCGGGCCCCGGACGCCTAGGTCCCTGCTCCTGGCTTGCAGGCGCGCTCCGTCCTCACCCTGCTCGCGCCTCCTCGAGGGCGCCGCTCGCTCGCCCCTGGCCAGTGGCCCCAGCCCCGCTGCGTCGTAGGAATGCATGGCATCCCGCCGGAGCCCCTGGTCGTGTCCCTAGTCCTTCCTCGCGCCACCGCGCCCTCCCCAGGGACCTCTGCCCTCCCTCCCCAGACTGTGGGTGGATAGCCTTGGAAGCAGTCGGGTGCGGAATGCCCCGGGGTGTCACTTTTGAGAAATCCCGGGCAGCCTGAGGAGGTAGAGAAGCAGCCTGAGGAGCGGCTTTTCTCAGTGCTACAGGTCCGAAGAAACCCAGTTTGGCCGCCGCAGGCTTCGCGGGGATTGAAGCCAAGGCGTGCGGTAGCTTTCGGTGTGATGGATGTGGAAACGCGGAGTCAGCGGCGTAGCTGTCTGCGGGGCTGGGGGAGTTTGCGGTTTTCTGTGGCGCGGGTTGTGTCTCAGCCTGTGGAGTTTTAGGAAACCATTTCCCCTCCCTTAGCCTTAGGCATTGCCAGGTGGGCTGGATTGGTGACAAACATTCGTTTAGGAAGTGTTCAGACAAGCACAGAAATGCAGTAGAAAATATATTCTGGACTGATGGACAGCTGGAAAGTCAGATCCATTTTAAAGGAAGCTGAGAAGAGAGGGAAGGCTTCTAAGGTTTAAAAAAGGAAGAGGAAGGGGTTGTCTTAAGTACGTGTCCCTGACTGGCTATGTGCCCTGGTCCACTGGTGACCCTGCAGGAGGAAAAGCCAGTTTTACCCAGCCTAAGGCTTTAGATCCTTCTGAGGAGATGTATGCTGGTACCGGTCTGCACATCCCTTCTGGGGTTTCTTACTTGGACACCTTAGAAGGAGCTTTGCTTAGGGGTGGGTTAATATGGGGTCAAGTGAAAAACTCAGTTCTCAGCGTACACATGAATATACAGAGAAGAGTTCGTCTCAGAGCCACAGGAGTGTCCTGTAAATGTAATTAATGTTGTCACATTCTCCTGGGTCTTTCCAGAAATAGCCTGGACACGCACACATAGTATCTATTCTCTGGAAACCCATTGCAGGGCGGCATACCACCTGTTTGGCATTGTTCTGTCGGCACAGTATTTCTTAGCACAGCGCTTGCTTCCTATTGCTGCATCCAAAACCTCATGTGATTTCAATTGCTACCTAGGCCAAAGTGTGTGTGGTTTTAAAGGATAAAACTATACAAAGTTTATGAATTTAGATGTTTTATGAGTTTAGACAGTTCTCTGTTGAAGATTTAGGGATTGCTTCAATAATAAATATTGTCAGTGGTACTGGAACTGCCTTGTACATCCTAGGTAAGCTCTCTAGCACTGATCCACAACCAGCACCCCAGCAGAAAGATTTTTGACAGCGAAGTCATTAGAGTAAATCCTCCTTTTTCGTGGAGATAAAGTGTAAAGTGGTAAGGAAGCCATCAAGGAATTAACCCTAGAAAATGTCAACAACAGAGTACTGAGAGATCTGGTGCGTTTTACAAATATACAATCAAAATACTGTTCAGTTGCCAGCCCTGCTGATGGAAGGGCCCAGCCTTGGTGGAAAGTTCTAGCTCCAAGGGAACAAGGCTCGCAGCCCCCGAGTAATAGTCTCAGCTCCCTAAAACGGTCTATTTCTGTGTGATTTGTAAGACAAATTATAGTAACTTTTTTTTTTTTTTAATACAGGCTCTCACTATATAGTTAGCCCAAGCTAGCCTGGAATTCACTGAGTAATCCACACTAGCCTTAAACTAATCATCCTTCTGCCTTGGCCTCTTCAGTGCTGAGGTTACAGGCGTCAACTCCCATACTGACTGGACAGTAATTTTGGATGCAGAGGTCAGATTACTTTTTACTTTCATTATTTATTCTGTGTGTGATGGGGATGGTGCTGAAGGAAGGAGGCTTAAGGTTTTGTGGGTAGCAAATGGCAGCTGGCACCTTTATTCTTAACTTGTTTTTCCCTCAGTCAGTATTTTCTTAATTTAAAAAATAGTACATGCACAGTTTAAGAAAGTTAAACAATACCAAATGAGATACACAAACATAGTTTGTTCTTTATTTTATCCTTTTCTTTTGTCTTTATTTATTTATTTACATTTGTTTATTTGTATGTTGGTGCATTTGGTGAGCTTGGGCCCTAGTGCAGGTGTGGAGATCAGAAGACTACTTGTGGGAGTCAGTTCTCTCCTTCCACCATGTAGGTTCCAGGAATTGAACACAGGCTGTCAGTCTTGGCTGCAAGTACTCTTACCAGCTGAACCATCTTGATGGCCCCAGGATGTTGTTTCGCGTTTGTTGTTGTTAGGTTATTATGTAGTCCCAACGGGCCCAGAACTCTAGACCAGGCTGGCCTTGCTCTCACAGAGATCCTCCTGCCTCTGCCTGCTGAGTGCTGGGATTGACGGTGTTGCTCAGTGCTATCGTATTGAAGGCCTGAATCATGATTTATTCAATCATAGTAAGTGGGGATCTGGGAATGCCTTAGGTGCAAATGGCTGCAGAGGCATCGGTGTGGGGTGTGCGTAGCTGAGATTGCATTTATAGAGTGAGTTTCTGGAAGTGAAAATGCTGGGCCAGCATATACATGGATGTGTTTCTCACAACTGGATTTGAACTGCATTGCTGCTGTGCACATTTATGTGCAGACTTTTGTGTGGACATGCTATTTAGTACCTTTAGATACATAAGTTGAAGTATAATTCCTTAGTTGAATGATACATTTTACATCCTTCATTTTACATCTTGAGGTACTGCCAGACTCTTCCAAAGTGGATGCACTGTTAGCTTTTCTACCATTGATGTGCCAATAATGTCTACATTCTTGCCAACACTTGTTACTGAATTGGGAAGACTTTTCTGTCTCAGACTTGGTTTGTAACAATTAACGTATGCTGTCTTTTTTGCCTGCTTTGCCTAAAACTTTTATTTGGAGACCTGTTCTCACTAGCTCAGATTACCTCAAACTTGCTATGTAGCTGAGGCTGACTTTGAACTTCTGATCCTCCTGCCTCCATCTCCTGAGTGCTGGGATTGCAGGTATGAATCACCATGCCTGGTTTTATGTGGTGCTGGGAATTGAACTCAGGGCTTCATGTGTGCTAGGCAAGTGCTCTACCAATTGAACTATGTTCCCCAGTCCCTCAGCCTTTCTCTCCAAAGTCTCTTGACATTTTTATGGGGACCTATTTAATTCATAAGTTGGATTCCTGAAGGTACCAGGGTATTTGATGTGTGGCATTTCATATAGAATATTTATGCCTATTTTTCTGTTCCCATCCCCTGCTGTGTGATCTCTCTTCTGTTGTTTAGTGTCTGGCCACCGTACTGCAAAATTGGGGATTTACTCTTACTAGGAGATTACTTAATAGGGATTTAATTCCCAACCCGGCTCAGTTGGGTATTTTTTGTTTATTTGTTTGTTTTGGGGGGTTTTGTTTGTTTCTAACTTGAGCTATATTCCTGGTATACCATGAGAACCAAAGTTTCTAGAGACAGGTGAACTGTGTAATTAAAGTTGCTGAGACCCTGAATAGACACCAGAAGGAGCTATTACTACTCAGGGAAGCAGGGAGAAAAGAGGCAGTAAGGAGGGTCTCCAGTGGATTGAAAACTAGGTAACTAAAGTTGAAGAAATACCAAAACAAACAATTGTTGAACACAGACAGGAATTTGATTTTCTTATGAACCTCCTTGGTGCCAGGGTTTTTCGGTTTTTGCATCCCTTAAATAGGGCCCTCCACTAAATGACAGTGCAAATTTTCCTCTTTGTTAATAGAGTAGAAAGAAAAACCTCTTCCCTTTCCTCCTTTTTTTTTTTTTTTTTTTTTAAAGACAGGTTCTCACTGTGTAACCTTGGCTGGCCTGGAATTCAGAGATCCATCTGCCTCTGCTGGATTTAAAGGCATGCCCCACTATATCCGGCTTATATAGTTTTGTTTGAGAGAGAGTCAGGCTCAGTATAGCCTTGAACTCCATACGTAGCCAATGATGGCCTTGCACTTCTTCTGATCCTCCTGGATTTACCTGTCTAGTGCTGGGATTACATAGCTGGTTTATGCAGTGCTGGGGGCCAAACCCAGGGTCTTGTGCATGGCGGACAAGAGCTCCATTCCCAGCTTCTGCTTTAAATTTCTTTATTCTCTCTCCCTTGAAGTTTTCTGGTGTTTGCCATGACTTAGCTTTTACAGGGTCTGTATCATAACAGAATTTACTGGAGAAACTGTAGTTGAGGTCAGAGGAATCACTTCCAAGCAATGGTTAACCTTGCAGCACTAATACCAAATGAAATCAACAGGCACAGCACTGTCCCCTCCTCTTTCTCTTTAGGAGCTTTCAAATTCACAGTGGACATCATTAGTCTGGGGAAATTTATTCATTAATTCAAGAAGTATTTATTGAATGCTTACTATGTAAAATCCTTATACATATTCATTGTTTGCAGTGATGGAAGTATATTTTTCTGTAGAAGAGGAAATGCTATTACGCTATTAGGAGAACACTGAGCCAGAGGGGGAAATAAATTCATTTTCATTTTTCCATATTGTAGCTAAAGTGACAGAGTTGCAGGATTTGAAACTCATCGCAATACTCAGTGTTCATCTGTCTTCCTGTCTGTGATTTGTTTCTGTACTCTTAAATTTGTGGCATCTTGTGAACTTGTTTTCTTGATTTCTCTGCCTGCCTGATTCTTTGTCTTCTCTGCCTCTTGTGGTTCATGTTATTTGCCTTGAATCTTATTACTTGGGTGTTCCAATAATACATATAGGCAAAAAATTAAGTTTCAAATGCTGCTTGGCTGATGGCCATAGGGTGACTGGGCATCCAGGTTGGGGCAGGTGGAGTTACCGCCCAAGGACCAATACTAAAGCCATGGAGCTGCCAGTTGGTGCACATTGTGGATGGGGACAAATAGTTCATGTTAGGGTTAGGGAGAGCTGAGCTGATACTGTGCTGTGGGTTTTTAGGATGTAAATAAAAGGTGTAAGTGCATATGAATAATTTCTTGAAAAAAGTATGGTAGTCTTTGAATTGATAGGGAGGTGTATATGTGTGCAGTTTTTACACTTTTTAATATTTTTTGTGTATGTGTGAGTGTAGAGTGTGTGTGTGTGTGTGTGTACGCGTCCTGTGTCCTGCACTGCCTACAGAGGCCAGAAGAGGATGTCAGATGAGAGCAGAAGACACCTTGCAGAAAGTCTGGTCTCCTCTTCCACCATGGGCTCTGGGGACAGAACTTGGGTTTCAGGCTTATGCGCCAAGTACTTTACAAGTTGGTCCATCTTCAGGCTCTATGTATGTGCTTTTAATTTTAAAAATTACATTTCTTTATTTGTGGTGTACCTGCCAAGGCTAGTGTGTGGAGGTCAGAGGACAGTCTACAGAAGTTGGTTATCTCTTCTACCATGTGGGTCCTGGGAGTAGAACTCAGCTCATCAGGTTGATGAAGCAAGTGCTTTTACCCACTGAGCCATCTCCCAGGCCCCATTTGTGTGTTGCGAATGATCATCTCGAGATAATGCAACCTCCACTCTCCTGATGAGGGTACCAATCAAATGCTGGAGATTTGTGGCTTGGCCAAAAGAATGGTTTCTGTTTGACAAAGGCACGACTATCTGACTTTTCCTCTTTCAAATAGGAGAACCCTGCTTCATAGTTGTACATAAATTATTTGGTTGATTGAACATTTACTAGTTTATCTCCTGCCACTGAGGCAAGTAGACGTGTCCTAACAGATGCTGGATGAATAGTGTTTGTAAAGTTGAATTTGGAGCTGAAATGAACTTGGACAAATGAACAAAACAAATACATTATTCAGGTCCTATATGGCGCATGCTATATCCCAAATTGACCATCATTACAGCCCCCAAATCTCCAGATCTGCTATTCATCTGTGATGGCTAATCCTGGGTGTCAACTTGACTGGATCTGGGATTAACTGAAATGGAAGAGATCTTCTTGATTGGATCATCTGAAGCCGGAAGACACACCCTAAATGTGGGTGTTACCTTCTGATGGCAGCCCATATAAAAGGCCAAGGCAGAGGAGAATGCCAGGCTTCTTGCTGCTTGCCTTCTCTGTCGCTGGTGAGTTCCTCTTGCTGCTGTATACTGAAGACTAGCTGATCTTTTGGAATTCATCAGACCTTCAGCGCCAGATTGGGCATCCAGCCTTGTGGACTGAGCAACTATGGATTCTCAGCCTCTCCAGTGTGGTGCAGCCATTGTTGGACTACTCAGACTCTATCCTGTGAGCTAAGCTGATAAATCTCTATACATATATATTCATTCTACTGGTTCTGTTTCTTTGGAGAACCCTGACTAATACATCATCTAACCAATGCATAATGAATGATAGTCCCAAGTGCTAAAAATAGAGCCAGATTTTGGGGCTGGGGTGGATCTGCCTGCCTGCTGTTTGTTTTCTGTTAATTGACAAAATATAATTTTGAGGGTGAGGGGTATATTAGAGAATGACCCGGCTGTGCAGTGCTTGAAATCTTTAGCTGTTTCTGAAGAGCAGAGTCTGTCAGGCCAAGCCAGTGGGAGACTTAAAGACTCAGGGGAACATTTGCTTGGTCCCTGCCCCTTGCTGGGAAGAGTACAGGCAGATTGTTCGTAACCTTTTGGAGCTTCTATTCTGTGTGTGGCAGATTTGCCAGGAAAATGAAGTGAAAGGGATGCGTAGGAATGTGTGTGGCCTAGTGCTCAAATGCTGAGGGCTGCAGCTGCATGGTGCTCCTGGGTTACCCGGGTGACAGCGGTGGGGTGGCCAGGAGGAGAAGGTTACCAGGCTGGAAGGCTCCTCCCAGCAGAGAAACACATGCCATCAGGGAACCCAGCTGTGCTCTTCCCCCACTGACAGCTCTGGGCTGCCGGTGCTACTGGCGCAGTTGTGTCCTGCCCGAGCATTCTTAACCCTTCCAGAGGCCCTGAGGGTTGTTTTTTAAAGACTTTCAAGAGCAGCAGCACACCAAGCTCTGACTTTGTTCTTGAGCTATTCTGATGTGTCCTCATTACCCTGAAGGTTGCTAAGTTTAGGTACACCTTAATGCTGAGGCCACATGTGAGGGCCACAGGTAGAAGGTATTGAAATTAAATAAATGCATGAGATTCCTTCTTGGGCCAACTACCTTTTTTTTTTTTGAATGATTAATTTCAAGCTTGACTATAAGCTTGACTATGCCCTAGTCTATCCATTTTAAAACAGTATTTCATGGATGGTCACTCAAAGATTTGATCCTGGAATAACCTATTTATTGGCAGGCCTGGTCTTTTTTAATTTGCTTGCTTATTTGTTTGTTTGTTTGTTTGTTTTGTAAAACAAATTGCCTTCAGAAGCCCGTCTATACTGTGTAGGAAACAGAGAGAGGGTGAGAAGTTGGATATAAATAAAATTATTTTCCTTTCTAACCTTAGCTACAGAATATTTTGCATCCATGTAAATCTTCAAGATCTTTTCTGTTGAAATTATCTTTTTATTTTGGGAAGGGGACAAAAAACTGGACAAGATTGCTTGTGTGACACCTGAAAGCCATTTGTCGCCTAGGATAGGCAGCCTTACCAGTTGTGTGGGTGCAGGGCTTGTTTAGGAAAATGTGGAAAAACTGGGTTAGAGAGACCTAGTTCCATAGGAGCTAGCCAGTCCCCCTTCCCAATAGTGTTTCTTTATAGTAATCTTTTGTTTTTTTTTAGCTTCCAAAGTAATTCATTTAGTTTCTAGTTTTTAAAGATGCCTTTACTTCCAATATTATGCAGAGATTATCATAGAAAACATTTTCCAAAATAAGATTGATTTAAAAAGAAAAACCAACAACTGATTTTGGGTCTGGAGAGATGGCTCAATGGTTTAAGAGCACTTACTACTGTTGTGAAGAACCTGAGTTTAGTTCTCAGTACCCAAGTTGTCTGGTTCAAAACCTCCTTTAATTCCAGCTTCATTGGATCTGGTATATTCTTCTGGCCTACCTGAGCACCTGCACACATGTGCTATACACACACATACTGCACATAATTAAAAATTGAAAATCCTTAAAAAAAAAAAACCCTTTAACCTACCCAAAGTCAAAGATGTATAATAAAATATTTATTTATTTATTTATTTATTTGTTTGTTTGTTTGTTTGTTTGTCTGTCTATCTATCTATCTATCTATCTATCTATCTATCTATCTATCTATCTATCTATCTATCTATTTATGTGTTGTGGAGTCAGTTCTCTCCTTTCTTTGTGTGGGTCCCAGGGATCAAGCTCAGTTTATCAGGTGGCAAGTGCTTTTACCTGCTAAGCCGTCTCTCCAGCCCTGAAAGTCGAGGGTACTGGAGTGCAATGCATGTGTCTCATCTGGACTCTGACTGCTATGGGAGTTTTACGCCCTTTTCTCTCTTTTTTTCTATAGCTCTTCATGGATACTGCTCCAGCAAACGTATTCGGATCCTTGACTACTTTACAGTTCTTTCTGATTTTAAATAGTAAAATTTGATCCGTGAGTTGTGGTTCTTGGTCCTGTCCTGTCCTGTTTGCCTGGCCTCAGTTTAGTCTTAGGTGGCAGATTCAGCTCTTTAACTGAAGATCCCCTTTGGTGACTTTATGACTTAAGCTGGTTTGTCTTCCTTTGAAAAGAGTCTTGGTTTCTGTGTATACATAATACCAAATGTGGTTTCCAGGATGTTTTATTGAGTTAATTATGAATGCTAAGTGATATTTTTGGTAATACTGAAATTCATCTTTTTTTAATTGAACTATTTTTGTATGTTCTCGCTGAAAGAAAATTTACAATTAACTGTTATAACAGCTTTTTCTTATAGTAGTTCTTCCTACTTTTTAGGCATTTCTGTGCCTGCTGGGCATGTTTATAACTTTATTTGTTCCATGAGGCAAGAGGGAAATTTCATGAAATGCTAACTTAAATTTGGGGAACAGCAAAGTGTTTATATGTTTTGTTTTGGGGACTAGAAAGGGGAGCAGTTGAGCTGGGGACCCAGGACCTCATGCATGCTAAGTAAGCACTCTACCACTGAGCTACAACCCTAGCCTCAATATTTTATCTATCATCTATCTATCTATCTATCTACCTATCTATCTATCTATCTATCTTTCTATCTATCTTTCTATCTGTCTATCTATATCTAATCTATCTAATCTATCTATCACATCTATCAATCATCTATCTGTCTATCTATCTATCTTCTATCTATCATCTACCTATCTATCTATTTATCTAATCTATCATCTATCTATTTATCTATCATCTATCTATATCTATCATCTATATCTATCTATCTATCTATCTATCTATCTATCTCTATCATCTATATCTATCATCTATCTATCTATCTATCATCTATCATCTCTATCTGTCTATCTATCTATCATCTATCTATCTATATCTATCTATCTATCTATCATCTATCTATCTATCTCTATCTATCATCTC
>NW_008357490.1:319134-326346 GCF_000622305.1 Nannospalax galili
CTGTGCTCGGCTTTATATCTCTATCTATCTATCTATCTATCTATCTATCTATCTATCTATCATCTATCTATTTATCTATCAATCATCAATCATCTATCTATTTTTTAAGTGTTCCAACTCATTTTTATTTTCAAGTTTTTCAAATGAAGGAAGTTAGTAAAAGGACAAATCCAAGTGGCTCCATATATATAACTGATACTTGTGTCTGATACATATTTCAGTTACCTGCTTGATCTTTTTATACAGCTATTTTTTATTTGTTTTGTCTTGTTTTTCGAGACAGGGTCTCCCTGTAGCCCCAGCTGGCCTGGAACTCACTGTGTAGCTCAGGCTGGCCTCACTCTCATTGTGTAGACCAGGGTGGCCTCAGTCTCACAGAAATCTGCTTGCCTCTGCCTACCGAGTACTGGAATTAAAGGAGTGTGCCACCACGCTCAGCCCTTGTTTTGGGTTTTGGCAACAGGACAGGGTATTACTGTGTGATTCTGGCTGACCTGGAACTCACTATGTAGACCAGGCTGGCCTTGAACTCACAGAGATTTACCGCTCTCTGTTTTCCTGAGTGCTAGGATTAAAGGCTTATGCCACCATGCCTAACTAATGAAAGTGTATTTTGTGTGTATGAGTGTTTTTCCTACATGTATCTATATATGTGCACCTTGTGTGCAGTCCTCTTGGGGATCAGCAGTGGGAGGCAGGTCTCCTGGAACTGGAGTTATGGATGGTTGTTAGCTACCATGTGGGTGCTGGAAATCAAACCCAGGTTCTCTGCAAGAGTAGCCAGTGCTCTTAACTGCTGAGCCGGCTCTCTGGCCCTATACAGTTCTTTTAATTCTTTGTACTGTTTCTATTCCAGATGAGCAGTTCTCTTAGAGAATGCTTTATTGACCAGTCAAAGATTCAGACACAGTGTCCAGGGAGGCTGGGCTGGCGTTTGTTCTAGCTGCATGCCACACACTGGCTTTGTTTTTCAGGTAGTTCACTTTCACACCATTGAAAAGTTGGCAGTGCACTTTTCACAAAAGCAAAACATCTTGTTCCTGATGTCGCCAGAATTTGTTGTTCCTTCAAGTTCTCATTTGAAAGTAAAATTACTTTCTTGGCACTGCTGTGAAATTTATGACACTGATTTTTTTTATGCCCAATCCATAATGCTTTAATATCATTTACGCATTCCAAATTGTGCAAAGCTCTCTATTTTAGGACCATCTCAGCTGAATCATTCTCTGAATTTTGCTCATCTGTATGAATTATGCTATGGAATTAATTTAAGTATCTATTGAATAAAGATTTATTGAGCAACAGCTATGAGCAGAGAATTGGGCCAAGTACTATTGAGGAAGGGGCAGAGGCTGCAAAGATTTGAGGTGCCATGTCCCTTTCCTCTGAATGCTGAGGGCAGTAGACTCTTCATTCTCTCAGTGGACACAGGTAAGGAGGGTCAGTCAGCATGTGGCTTTGTGCTCTTCCTTAAAGTGTCATTTTGAGGCAATCTCACATTGGAAAATGATGTTTTATGGTATCTTCCTGTGTGTGTCTGTGTGTGCATGTTTTACCTTTAAAAACAAAAGCTTCTTTTTGTTATAACATATTCTACATATGATATATACATGAATGCATATAGCTAATAATTGTTGAAAATCTTATCTCTACTAAAAGAGAACCAGAGTGACAGGTCTACATTTCAATTAATTCCGTATCTAATTTGAATCTCAAAGTATTCCAGAGGGTATAATTGAAAATAAGATTCCTTGTTTATTCTTGGTAAGAATTAATTACAGCACACTGTGTGTGTGTGTGTGTATGTAGTGCATTTTAAATGTTTTTTATTATTTTTATTTTATGTGTATGTAAGTGCACCCATATTGTGCAATGCCCATGGAGGTCAGAGAGGGCGTTGGATCCCCTGGAACTGGAATTACAGATGGTTTTTCAGCACCATGTGGGTACTGGGAATAGAACCCAGGTCCCTTGCAAGAGCAGTCAGTGCTCTTAACTGCTGAGCCATCTCTCCAGCCCCGCAGTGCATTTTTTAAAGCTATGTGTAGCTTCTTAAATCTAAGCCGCTAAAGATTAAGTTGCTAAATATTTCAGTAACTAGATTTGCTGTGTGTCACTTAAACTGAAAAACATCCCTTCTTTTGCATTTTTTATGGTGCTGAGGAAGAATTGCTTTGACATGAATGTGTAACAATTCAAATTATGATCTTAACTTAAGGGAAGAAGTTCTCAGATTGTACTTGGAGTTTATTATTGTAATATCATCTAGGTAGCTTGTTGGAGTTACCTCATACATGAAAGTGAAGCATCTTAACATGGGTTTCGTACCCTTTAGATAATGAGATGTCAACAAAGCTTAGTTTTAGCTCACAAACACATCTGGGGCTGGATTTAATTATTAACTCCACTATTAATATGTTCTCATTTAAAATTTTTGTGACTGAAAGGGCTTAAAGCACAAGTTCAATCAAGATATTTTATAGGCTTATTCTTGCAGTGAGAGACATGCAGGAGAAAGCAGATGTAACCACCAATGTCCAGGAAGTGACCATAGAGTCTGGAGCTGGGTAGGGTGAGATGTAGCCTGGTTGGCTGCTCATCCAACCATAGATGCCTCTGGATGATGGGTCTCTTGGAAGTTTGAGTTGGGGTTCACAGAGTTTCGAGTTTTTTAAAAATTTTAATTAAAAATTTTTGAGAGAGGGTCTCATTATGTAGCCCAGGCTGCCCTAGAACTTGCTATGTAGACCAGGATGGCCTAGAACTCACAGAGTTCTGCCTTCCTCTGACTCCCAAGTACAGGGATTAAAGGTAGTGCCAACACTACTAAAATTTTTTAATTACATTTGTGCGTGTGTGTGTGTGTATACACCTGTGTGGAAGTCAGAGGGCAACCTGAAGGAGTCAGTTGTCTCCTTCAATATGGGTCCTGGTAATCCAACTCAGGTTGTTAGGCTTGGTAGCAAGTACTTTTACCATCCCTGAGTCATCTTGCTGACCCTACAGATTTTCTTATTTCCCATTCAGAACTAGCACGAACTGATTTCATTTATTCATTCACTTATTCACTAATTCATTTGATTTTTTGAGACAGAATTCATGTAGTCTAGACCAGCTTTGAATTCAGTAGGTAGTCACGGATGACCTTGAACATCTAATCCTCCCGCCTCTAGCTCCTGAGTAGGCTCTTGAGGATTACAGATTGTGTTCTCAGGAATGTTTCCTTAATGGGATAATTTCGATAATTTCCAAAATGAAGATGTGACCTATTTTAGATCTTGTTCTAATTTTTATTATTATTTTTGATAAAGAGTATCACTTATGGGCTAGAGGGATGGCTTAGTGGTTAAGAGCACTGACTGCTCTTGCAGAGGACTGGGGTTTGATTTCCAGCATCCACACAAAGGCTAACTAACAACCATCCATAACTTTAGTTCTTGGGGAATCAAATGCCCTCTTCTGACCTCTGTGGGCATTGCATGACACGGGTGCACTTACATACATGCAAGCAATACACTCATATACATAAAATGAAAATAATAAAGCCAGATGTGGTGTCCCACACACCTTTAGTTCCAGCACTAGGGAGGCAGAGGCGGGTGGATCTCTGAGAGTTTAAGGCCAGCCTGGTCTACAAAGCGAGTTCCAGGCCAGCTGGGGCTATAGGGAAACCCTGTCTGAAAAAGACCAAACAAACAAACAAACAAACAAACAAATAAATAAGTCATAAAAAAAGCATCACTTATGTAGCCCAAGCTGTCTCAAAATTATAATTCTCCTGCTTCAGCCTTTCTAGTGCTGGGATTACAGGCATGCTTTTAAAATAATTTTTAATTGAAGCTTTGAGTTAAGAACTCCATTTTAAAATGAAATCAAAGCCAGTCGTGGTGGCACAGACCTTTAACCCAGAACTCAGGAGTCAGCGGCAGGGGATCTCTGTGAGATCGAAGTCAGGCTGGTCTACATAGCAAGTTCCAGGCCAGATGGAGCTACAGGGAGACTCTGCTTCAATAAATAAATAAATCAAAATAAAATGGTCAAAGGCTGAGGATGTAGTTAAATAGTTTTTGCTCAGCATCATACTTGAGATCCCAGGTTCAGTACCCAGCTGAAGGAGTACCCAGTACTCCTTACCCCCAAATAGGAATTTTTGTTTCGTTTTAAAGTTTGGAATGTCTTCTGAACTGTGGTGTCATCTTTGTACTGGGGCAGCCCCAAATCTCGTATATTGGTCTAGTTTTACTATATGTGCTACTGAACAAGCATGAAGTAGTGAGTCTGTTTCATACTATAAAAGTGAGTTTTAATAAGAAGGCCATTTTTATGTGTTCCATTTTATATTCCATTTAACGTAGCCCTGGGCAATGCTTCTTTGTTGTAACAACAGTGTCTTTGAAGTAGTCTACTAAAAATAAGCAGGCATATATAGAACTGCACCCAGTGTCAGTGTGGAACAGGGTGCTGCTGTGGAGACCTGGGAGCCAGCATGGGCCCAAGCTATGGAGTTGCAAAGTCTTTGGACCCTCTATATTTACACACTAGTAGCTAGGTCACTGCTTGAGGGCACCTGGTGGTAGAGTTTTCATGGACTTTAAGGGTGGACCAAGTAGTCTCTTAGGCCAGAGAGCAGTCCTTGAAAGGAGTGTTGGTACAGTTGAAAATGCTACTCAAAGTGGAGAGGGGTTATAGGTGAAGGGTTTTTGGGGGAGTGTAAGAGGGGGGCAGGATCTCATGTAGCCCAGAATAACATTGAACTCACTATGTAGCTGAGGCTGGCCCTGAACTCCCGATCCTCCTAACTCTACCTCATAAGTGCTGGGATTACAGGTGTTTGACACTGCCTAGCTGAGCTTTTTTATTTTTTGGTAGTGCTAGAGATTGAACTCAAGGCCTCATGTATGTTAAGCATGAAGGGTACTGCTGACCTACAGCCCCAGCCCCTACAGGCAAGGTTCTTAAATCACTTGGTACAATTAAAGTTTTTAAATTTTTAATTTTAATTTTATTTTATGTGTATTAGTGTTTCACCTGTATGTTTGTGCACCACATATGTGCAATGCCTGTGGAGGCCAAAAGAGGGTGTCAGATCCTCTGGTACTGGAGTTACAGACCCCCATGTGAGTGCTAGAAACCAAAAACCCTGATCCTCCCCAAGAGCAGCCAGTGCTCTTAACCACTGAGCCATCTCTCCAGCCGATGGTGCAATTAGTTTTGTAGTTACTTTTTAGGTACTTATAGTTGATACGATGTTCTTAGCTCACTGTCAACCATTTCTCCCTCTGTATGAGTATATTATTGTCATTGTGTTGTGTCCTGCTAGTTGACATTTAAAAAATATGTATTTATTATTATATAATTTTATGTATATGATTTTATATGTATGAGTGTATTGCCTGCTTGCAGGTAGGTACACCTGTGTTGTACAACACCCGAGGAGGTCAGAAGAGGGCTTCAAATCCCTTGGAGTTTATGGACAGTTGGTTGTTAGCCACCATGTGGATGCTGGGAATTGAACCTGGGTCCTCTGCAAAAGCAACCAGTGCTGTGAAGAGATGGCTCAGCAGTTAAAAGCACTGACTGCTCTTGCAGAGGACCCGGGTTCAATTACCAGCACCCATATGGCAGCTACGAGCCATCCTTAACTCCAGTTCCAGGGGAATCCAAAGCCCTTTTCTGACCCCTGCAGCATTGAATGACATGGGTGCACTCACATACATGCAGGCAATACACTCATATACATAAAATAAGAATAATAAAATATTAAAAACAAAAACAAAAAACAGCCAGTGCTCTTAACTGCTCAGCTAGCCCCTAGTTGACATTTTTTGACAGTTATTCTGGTGATAGAGCAGATTTGTTAGAACCAGTGGGAGAATACCAGGCTGGATAGTGTCCTCTTTCAAGGACATATGTAAGGAGTCAGGGGAACGACCTGTATTCAGTAATGATTAGGAAGCTGTTGGTTTTTTTACAGAAGGTTTTGTAGCCATCATTGTGACTTAGGGTTTGATTAGTAGCTGTGTGAGGAGCATCCAGAGGTGGGATGGGCAGAGGCAGATCCTGATTGTGGTGAATATGGTATGACTGGAAGAACCACGCCACTGCCAAGCTATGATGCCAGGAATGGATCTCCATGGAAGCTCTGTGGATTCAGATTCAAGTTCCATTTCCAGGAACTCTTTGTTCTTAGCTAAATGGAATACGTGCGAAAGTAGTTGAAGTCTACCTTAAGTCTGATTTCTACCAAGCTAGAAGAGGGTGTCAGATCCCCTGGAACTGGAGTTTTGAATGGTTGTGAGCTGTCATGTGGGTGCTGGGAATTGAACCTGGGTCCTCTGGGAGAACAGCAAGTGTTCTTAACCATTGAGCCATCTCTCAAGCTCCCAGAAGTTGTATTTTTTAAAAAGTTTTTTTTTTTTTTTGTATTTTTTGAGACAGGGTCTCCTTGTGGCCCCAGCTGGCCTGGAACTCACTTTGTTGACCAGGCTGGCCTTGAACTCACAGAGATCCACCTGCCTCTGCCTCCCGAGTGAGCTACCCTGCCTGGCCTCTAGTCAATGTCTTAATTCCCATCTTCCATTATTTTCAGTGTTCTTGAAATAAGCACCTTTAGTGTTTTTATAAAAAAGAATGCCACCCCCCATTTCAATTTTGTTGTTATTTTTGCTTTTATATGTGTTCTGGTTTTCTTGTTTTTTTTTCTTTAGTTGCCATTTTACCACTTACTTTACGTCTTCTGTAAATGAATTGAGCTGTTTCCTGATTGGTGGAGACTTTTCTCTCAGTGTTTTAGGTTGAGCTGGAAGTCTCCAAGAATGGTATCAAAAATGCAAACTTTGAACTTGAGAGATGGCTCAGTGTTTAAGAGTGCTTGCTGTTCTTGCAAAGGACCTGGGTTTGGTTTCCAGCACCTATATGGTAGCTGACAAGTGTCTGTAACTCCAGTTTCAGGGGATCTGATACCCTCCTCTGGCCTCTGTGGGCACAGCACACATGTGGTGCACTTACATACATGCAGGCAAAATACTCATACACATAAAATAAAAATAAATCTTAATAAAAACAAGGCCGGGCATGGTGGCACATGCCTTTAATCCCAGCACTTGGGAGGCAGAGGCAGGCAGATCTTTGTGAGTTTGAGGCCAGTGTGGTCTACATAGTGAGTTCCAGGACAGCTGGGGCTACAGGGAGACCCTGTCTTAAAAAGACCAA
>NW_008357490.1:326536-327619 GCF_000622305.1 Nannospalax galili
GCTTTTACCTGCCTCCCCTTAAAGTACTTACTGCTGTCAGGAAGTTCTATTCTCAAGATAGTATTTAACCCTGATCACCACCCCAAAGCCCTACCTCCACTAGCATTTCAATATGAAGATTAAGTTTCCAGCACATAAACTGTTGGGAGACACATTCAAGCCATCACACTATGTATGTGGGTGTATGTGGTATGTGCTTGTCGATGCATGTGTTTGTATGCCCCCATACAATGGTACATGGTTTCCAGGGCTCCCTCACTCTCTTCACTGTTGTTAGTTTGCTCAGTGAGCTCAACTGGAACACAGGGAGATGAAGGGTCATAATGGGCAGTGACTTCAAGCACCTGTAGGAGAAGATGTGATTTTTTTTTTTTTTTTTTTTTGTACCATGTAGCCTTGGCTGGCTTGGAACTCTCTATGTAGAACAGATTGGTTTGGAACTCATGGAGATTTACCTGCCTCTGCCTCCCAAGTGCTGGAATTAATGGTGTGTGCCACCATGCATGCCCGAGATGTGATTTATTATTATTGTTATTATTACTATTATTATTATTATTTTGGCCTTTTGAAGACACGGTCTTCCTGTAGCCCCAGCTGGCCTGGAAATCACTATGTAGACCAGGCTGGCCTTTAACTCACAGAGGATCTACCTGCCCCTGCCTCCTGACTGCTGGGATTAAAGGCATGCACCACCACACCAGGCCCAAGATGTGATTTTTCTTTTTTTTTATTTAATAACCACATAATTAGAAGAAGCATTTCATTACAACAGCATTGACATATTCAATAACAGTTTTCAGAGCTAAGATGCATCTCTTTCAAAATTAGCTGTAAATTTTTAGGTTCACAGTTGAATTAATACAGTTATACAATATTGTACTCAGTATAAACCCTACAAGATGTAAAATTGACTGAGATTTTAACCTTTAAAAAAGATCTCCATTTTATTTTAAAATATACTGTTTCATACAGAAAAACTTTTTTTTTCTTTTTCTTTTTCTTTTTGAGACAGGGTTTCCCTGTAGCCCCAGATGGCCTGGAACTCACTATGTAGACCAGGGTGGCCTTGAACTCACAGAGATC
>NW_008357490.1:327813-331576 GCF_000622305.1 Nannospalax galili
CCCAGCTGTCCTGGAACTCACTATGTAGACCAGGCTGGCCTGGAACTCACAAAGATCCGCCTGCCTCTGCCTCCCAAGTGGGATTAAAGGTGTGCGCCATCATGCCCAGCAGAAAAACCCGTTTTTAATGCAACTAACACTTAGATGTTTGCACATGCATCTCTAATCTCTATATATCTGATAATTACTAGTCACAGTTGGTTACTTTCTGAACTCCTTGGCACCTGAGCATGGATATAAAGTCATCAGGTAGATTTCGATGGTAATGTTTTTCACATCTACTAATTAACATGAAGCAAATTTTTATGCTGCTTCCTCAATTATAACTCATTTTTTAATTTATTGACTTTTTTGTGTGTATTTCATATAGAATATCCTATACAATCTTATCTATATACCCACATCCCAAATGTCACCCTCCCATATCCAGGCCCCCACCCCCCACCCCCATCTGGCATCCATATACTCTATCATCCCTGTTACTATCCACTTGGGGCTAAGGAGCTGAACAGACAGTTCTCAAAAGAAGAAATAAAGATGGCTAAGAAGCATCTTAAAAGATATTCAACATCACTAGTAATTAGGGAAATGCAAATTAAAACCACTTTAAGATTTCATCTTACCTGTCAGACTGGCTAAGATCAAGAGAAAAGTTGATACCAAATGTTGGAGAGGATGTGGGGAAAGGGGAATGCTTATCCAGTGCTGGTGGGATTACAAACGTGTTCAACCCCTATGGAAAGCAGTATGGGGAACTCTTAAAAAAGTAAAAATGAACCTACCATTTGACCCAATTATACCACTCCTTGGCATATACTGAGATGTGATTTTTAAGAGCATCTACAGGGTCAGTTTTTGTCCCTGCTGAGGACCGTATGAAGTTCTACTTCAAATTGCTTAAACCTATTTTTAATTTATTTTTATTGTGTATATGTGTATGGTGTGTGTGTCAGGGTGCACATGTGGAAGTCAGAAGACAAATTATGAGAGTTGGTTCTTTCCTTCCATTATGGATTCTGGAGATTAACTCAGGTCGTCAGGCTTGTATGGCATCTAGCCAGCCCAAGACCTGCATAAAGTTTATATGATTGAAGTGCTCATTGAATCAAGGTCTCTCAGTAGCCTGGAGCTCACCAACTAGTGTAGGCTGACTGGCCATTGAGCCCCTGGGATCTGCCTCTCCATCTCCTTGACACTGGGATTGCAAGTATGCACTCCCATGGTCTTTTTTTTAATGTATATTAGTGTATTGCCTGCATGTTTATAAGTGCACCCATATTGTTCAGTGCCTGCAGAGGTCAGAAGAGGGTGCTGGATTCTGGAACTGGAGTTACAGAAGGTTGATAGCCACCATGTGAGTGCTGGGAATTGAACCCGGGTCCTCTACAAGAGTAACCAGTGCTCTTAACTGCTGAGCCATCTCTCCAGCCCCCCCCCCTGCCCTTTTTAATGTGGCTTCTAGAAATTGAACTCAGGTCCTCCTGCTTGAGGCAAGCACTTTATTGACTGAGGTATCTCCTATCCTTCCCTTAAACATTTTTTTATAAGATAAAAAATTTTTAAAAAGAAAAGAAAAATAAAAAACTTTTTTGAGCTAGAGCCCCACTCCTGTAGCCCAGGCTGGCCTGGAGCTTGGTAGGTAGCCCAAGGGTGTTTCTAGTTTATACTTTGTGCTACAATAAAAGCCTCCCAAACTCAGCGGCTTATAATAAAGACTGAATTCTTGTTTCCGTTTCGTGTCTGCTGTGGGCCGGCACAGGTTTCTCTTGATTGCTTGGGCACACAGACTGATGAGTAGCAATTTTCTCCAAGCTGCTGGCCTTTGTGCCAGAGCAAGGAGTGCTGGGAGCAGGGACAGTTTCAACCAACAGCTGAATTCCTGTGTTTCCCACTCATAGTTCAATTGGCCAGAATTAATCAAATGGTCCCACCCAGCAATGAGGGGGCTGGAATGCGACTGTCAGGCAGGGAGCCAGAAATAATTGGCAAACAACATTGGTGACTACCGCTTTAGCCTTTCAGACTGCTTGGTGTCTGTGTGCATGTGTAGGTATCGCTGTAGAGATTTGGCATCAAGATAAATGCTGTGAAACACTGTTAGATGTTTACTTTCTTCACTATATATTATAGTAGACTTTCTCATTACCGTAAATAAATATATTTCTAAATGTGGACATCTGTCAGTGAAAGTATTTTTGTTCTGTTGTGCAGATGTGTATTTCTGTGAGTTCTCTGCTGAGGAAACAATATAAATTTTGCATGAAATTGGGTAGAGATTTTAGGGGTTGTGTAAGATTTCTCTAGCCAAGGCAGGTGTTGCCTGTGTGGACTGTAGGCTGTAAACACAGCTCTTTTTAGAATATGCCTTCCTGGGGCTGGAGAGATGGCTCATCAGTTAAAAGAGCCTGCTGCTCTTATAGAGGACCCAAGTTTGGTTCCCAGTACCTATGTGAGCCAGCTCACAGCTGCCTGTAACTTCAGCTCCAGGGGATACAACACCCTCTTCTGGCCTCCACAACTATCTACATGTACATGCTCTACACAAGCACATACACATACACACACATACACAGGCACACACAGAGACACATTAACAATAAAAATCTTAGAATACTGTTTCCTATTTTTTCTTTCTAAAAACTTTTTTAAGGTATTATTTTATGTGCATGTGCATGAATGCTTTGCCTGTAAGTGGACATGTATGTGCAGTTTACTATTCTTTTCTTTCCTCTCATAAGGCACCCCTACCTTGTAGTGCTGAGAATTGAACCCATGGCCTCTCTCATGACAGGCAAATGCTTTATCTCTGATACATCCCCAGCCCCATAAGTTTTTTTTTGTTTTTTTGAGGCAAGGTCTCGCCCCAGCTGCTCTGGAACTCACTAAGTAGACCAGGCTAGCTTCCGTCTCACCAGAGATCTGCCTACCTCTGCCTCCTGAGTGCTGGGATTAAAGATGTGCATCACCATGCCTGGCTTTCCGTAAGTTTTTATACTTGATTTTGGAGAGGTAGATAAATTCCTATGGTTATAAACCATACATAAGGTAAAACTCTCCTCTGGTCCTGCCTCGCCCTGAGTCCCTGAACTCTTCCTCCCCTGCAGATTTCATTTCTCACGGTTTCCTCCAAGAGGCTGCTTTAAAAAGCACTCAGGAGGCAGAGGCAGGAGGATCTCTGTGAGTTCAAGGCCAGCCTGGTCTACATAGTGAGTTCCAGGACAGCTGGAACTACAGAGAGACCCTGTCTCAAAAAGACCAAAAAAAAAAAAAAAAGTATATTTGTGGGCTGGAGAGATGGTTCAGCGGTTAAGAACACTGGTTGTTCTTGCGGAAGACCTGGGTTCGAATCCCAGAACCCACATGGCAGCTAACAACTGTCCGTAACTCCAGTCCCAGGGGATCCGACAGCCTTTTTTGTCCCCCACGGGCGTTGCACGACAACAGGTGCACTTACTTACATGCAGACTATACATGCATACACATAAAATAAAAATAATAAATAAAATATTTAAAAAGTATGTCAAAATGAACCGAATCTTCCTGGGGAGTAAGTCAGAATCAGAGGTGGAGCAGCACGAGAATGAGGTGGCTTCACACCCCTGTCCTGTCCACAGAGTCTCTGGAGAGACCTGCCCTTGGGGAGCCGCTTGGCTGCAGAGAGTGGGCTGTGCTGCTTGGTACCATTTGCTGTTGGGAGGGACCACTCTGCCTACCTGGATCTGCTGTTCAGAAATTAGAGGGTAGTGGTGGGACTGGAGGAGGT
>NW_008357490.1:331591-361034 GCF_000622305.1 Nannospalax galili
TTTGAAATAATAATGTATTAGGAAAGCTACAGAAGTCCTGTTGACATCTCTCGTTACCAACATTGGTTATGGAATGTTAAATAAATAAAATAACCTTCAGAATTCATTGCGATTTCCCCAGGTGTTTCATTAATACCTTTTTTCTGTTCTTGGATACCATATTGGATTATATTGATTGTTTTTTAACTGAGAGGCAACAAATTCCACAGTTGGGCCTTCATTTTGCTGTTCTCAACTGATAACATATTTCTCTGATTCAGAAATGCAATAGCAAATAACTTATTTTAAGGGTTTGCTTCCAGTTATGATTGTTAAGTCTCTGATGATGGGATATTGCCTAACACATCAAATGTGAAAAAAATGTACATTTTTTACTGTTGGTGGAATGCAATGCATCGTAGAGAGCTTTCAGCTTTATTTCATTGGGAGCGCCTCATTTGTTTAAAGATTTGTTTTTGAGACAGACTCTCTTGTCACTCGGGCTGGCCTTGAACTCCTGATCCTCCTCCTTCCACCTCCCAAGTGTTGGGATTACAGGTGTAATTAAAGATCTCATTCTGGAATTTCCTAGAATAAATAACTTGGAATGAATTCGGACAGTCAACCTAATGACAGTTACGGGTGCAACTTTTCAAAAAAAATAAGCCACTGACTGAAAAATAACCCATTTACTTTTTACAACCACCCCAGAAGCTGTTGAGGGGCACAGGCGTTTCTCAGCTGGTGTTTTCTCCACTACACTTCCTGTGTTTTTGATCCACAGGGTCTCATGAATCCCAGGCTGACCTCAAACTTGCTATGTAGCCAAGGGTGTCCTTGAACTCCTGGTCCCTCTGCTACTTCTTCCCTGGTCCTGGGACTATAGGTGTTCGATACCACAACACACCGCACCCGACTCCAGCTCCTTGTTCTTTTTTATAGCTCTGTAGAATCTCACGTCACACTGCTCATAGCAACTTTTCTCAAGTCCTTACTGATGTTATTTTGTATTGGTTGCTGTGTCAACTAACCTGGTACATACATCTTTCCACATATGTTTGGATGTGTATAAGTGGTGACTTTTCAAAAGGGAATTGCTGAGTTAAAGTCTATTCTTAATTTATAATTTTTTTCAATAATTAAAAATATTTTATTTATTATTTTTATTTTATGTGTATGAATGTATTGCACGTATGTGAGTGCACCCATGTCATGCAGTGCCACAGAGGTCAGAAGAGGGCCTTGGATTCTCCTGGAACTGGAGTTAAGGACAGTTCGTAGCCACCATGTGGGTGCTGGGAATCAAACCCAGGTCCTCTGCACAGCAGTGGCGGGAGGCTATGTAGGGCACCTTTAGCCTTAAGAATAGGGGGCCATGGCTTTTGGGAATTCCTGCCGGTTGCTGTTTGTGTCTGTATGGTGTGTGTGTGTGAGAGATGCGGCAGCAAACAGCTCGCCAACAGCAAGAGCTTGCACAGGCTATGGCTGCCTTGGAGAAGGGCAAGTCACCTCCGCATTTGGCTAGACATGCTTGACCGGTAGTCAATGACGGGTACGACCCTCTCATTTGCATACCAACCTAAGGCAGACCGACAACCATGATGTTGCCGAGTTGATGACGGGTAAGGATGCCAAGTGAAAGAGGGCAACCTAAGCCAGGCACGGTCCCTTGGCCTCCCTTGGTTTATTAAAACAAAAAGGGGGAGATGTGGGAAGCGAGCACAGCCGAGCCAGCCAAAGATGGAGCCCTGGCTGGCTGCCAAACCTCGTGCTGTTTACTTCAACTCTTGGCTGATTGCCAAGGCTCGTGAATCCCGCTTGTTTACCCCAACTCTGAAGTATGGTGAGCCCCAAAACAGGTGCTGCCAGCCTGATGATCTTGCTACGTGCCTATGAGCTACACTCTGCCTGGCCGCTGCACGTGTGTGAGCCCTGATTGGTACCGGCTGGGGGGAGGACTGTTGAAAACGCTATATAAAGAGCTGAAGTGTGTAATAGGGAACACAGCATCATAGGGAACACAGCATCATAGGGAACACAGCATCATAAGGACACAGCAACAAAGAACACAGCATCATAAGGACACAGCAACAGAGAGACAGCATCATAGGAGACAGCATCATAGGAGACAGCATCATAGTGAAGAGAATATGAGAGAGAATAAGAGAGAATAAAGGATGCAAGAGAAACAGAAGCTTGAACCTCACCTTGGTGGCTGTGTCGTCTTTCCGGGACTCTGCTGGACAGAGTCCCGGCTCGCGACATATATGTGTTTGCCTGCATATATGTAAGTGCATCTGTGTCATGCAGAGTGCCCACAGAGGCCAGAAGAGGACATTTGATCCCCTGGAACTGGAGTTATAGATGCTTGGTTGTTAGCCACTGTGCAGAGCCAGCACTCCAGCCTCATTTGTTTTTAAAGTAGTTTCTTTTCTTTTAGACTGGGCAATTTTAGCTCATTTCTATTAACTTTCTCTGGAGGGCCTTATCTGAAACAAAAAGGCACTACAGCCACACTGTTTTCAGCCATTTAAAGGCCCATCAGCTTTTTTCTGTAAGTATAAATGATTGTCCTTAAGTGCATGCCTAGCTTAGCTACTGACACGTTCACTTTCCGTTTATTGTCATTTGTGGTGGTTTGAAAATGTCCTCCATAGGCTCCAAGTGTTTGGACATTTTGTCCCCAGATGACGTTGTGTGCCCTGGATCTGTGATTAGATACTGAGGTTTACATTATTTATTCTTCTGTTAAATTATTTTTAGTTTTTATGTGTGTGAGTGTATTGCCTGTATGCATGTAAGTACACCATATCATGCAACGCCCAAGGAGGTCAGAAGAGGAGGTCAGAGTCCCTGGAACTGGAGTTATGGACAGTTGTTAATTGCCATATGTCTGCTAGGAATCAAACTTTGGTCTGTTGGAAGATGTAGAGCTTAGCTTCTGCTTGTCTTCTCCAGCCACCCCTGTCACCATGCCTCCCCACAAAGACAGACTGTAATTCCCCTGGAACCGTAAGATCAAATAAATTCCTTTTATAAGTTGTTTTGGTCAGTGTTTCTATCACAGCAACAGAAAAGTGACTAATACATCAATAATGCTGCTGTGAATATGCATGTGTTATTCTCAATGGACATACATTTTCTTTCCTTTCCTTTTTAAAATATTTTATTTTTGTTTTTTTGTATGAGCATATTACCTGCATGTTTGTAAGTGCAACTGTGTCCTGCAATGCCTGTGGAGGTCAGAAGGGGGCATCAGATTCCCCTGGAACTGGAGTTACAGACAGTTGTTAGCTGCCATGTGGGTGCTGGGAATCGAATCTTGGTCCTCTGTAAGAGCAGCCAGTGCTCTTAACAGCTGAGTCATAGCTTCAGTTCTTTTTGGGGGGAAACAGGGTCTCACTCTATAGCCCTGGCTGGCCTGGAACTTGCTATGTAGACCAGACTGTCCTCAAACTCATAGAGATCCACCTGCCTCTGCCTCCCAAGTGCTAGAATTAAAGACATACATCTCCACACCCTACCTTGGACATGAATTTTTATTTACCCAATTTACTTAACATGAGAGTTATAGTTACTGTCACTGTTGATGTCTCTGCTTATTCTGATTTGTGTTTCATTTCTGGGTCTCGTGATTAATTATTATTCTCTTTATTAGTCATGCCTCCTTGTTGTGTGCCCTGGATCTGTGATTAGATACTGAGGTTTACCTTATTTATTCTTTTGTTAAATTATTTTTAGTTTTTATGTGTATGAGTGTATTGCCTGTATGCATGTAAGTACACCATATCATGCAATGCCCAAGGAGGTCAGAAGAGGAGGTCAGAGTCCCTGGAACTGGAGTTATGGACAGTTGTTAATTGCCATATGTGTGCTAGGAATCAAACTTGGGTCCTCTGCAAGAGCAGTTAGTGCTCTTAGCCGCTGAGTCATCTCCTAAGCCCTACTTTATTTTTAAAAATCATCCTGAACTCTGTTTAGGGATGTGTTCAAGCTGCTTGAGACAGTTTAATACTTTGCGATCTTGTTCTGATTGGAGAGTTAGACCTGGATGGGTGCTTAGCTGAGGGCTGATTCAGCACTGAGAAGACCTTGCTGAGTGCCTGCCCAGCCTGTGACTTAAAGGGAACACATTGTAGGTGTACTTAAAGGGAACACACTGTAGGTGTCACCCTTTGCTCTGGTCTCCCCTCCCCCAGTGCTTCTGTCCTGGCCACCTTAGTCCTTTGCTCCTTGTGTGTGTGGTCTGTGTTCTGCCAAAGACTCCAGAGCCTTTCTGAAGGCTGAAGGCTCTCTGGGAGGCTGTTTTTTCTTTGGTTCTGTGACCTGTAAATGCTCACTGCTCTGGTTTCGCTGTTCTTAGCTCCATCTCCTCAACCCAGAGAGTCTGAGATTCTGCCTCAGTTTACCTTTGTGCAGTAACACTACTCTTGGGGTGATTGCAGGGTTCACCTCTTTGTTTCCCCATGTCTCAGGGATCATCATCCTTCTTTGCTTGATACCTAATTTTAAAAGATTTCATAGGGGGCTTGAGAGATGGCTCAGTGGTTAAGAACACTGGCTGTTCTTGCAGAAGATGCAGGTTCGAATCCAAGCACCCACATGGCAGCTAACAACTATCCATAACTCCAGTTCCAGGGGATCCGACAGCATCTTCTGTCCTTCGCGGTCATTGCATGACACGGGTGCACTTACCTACATGCAGGCAATACACGCATACACATAAAATAAAAATAAATAAAATACGTTTTTAAAGAAAAGATTTCATAAATTGAAAGATTTCTGTTTTGAAAACCTTTTTTTTTTTGAAACAAGGTCTCCCTGTAGCCCAGCTGGCCTGGAACTCACTATGTAACAGATGAACCATTCTCCAGATACTTAACTGAGCTCTTAGGAAAAACATACATTTTTCTTTTTTCTGATTTCACACTGCTTTTTGGGTTAGAAGGTAGAGGAATCTTCTTAGAACTTAAACACTAGGAGACTGTCAAGGCAAGAAATGGCATGCACCTTTTTTTTAATCCCTCCTTGCCTAATGGTAGAAGTCTGTGCATTCTTACAGATTTTGTGTTTTTTGTTTTTATATATTTACATTTTTGTTTGTCTTAGGTAGTTTGAGACAGGATCTTATATTGCTCAAGCTAACCTTGAATTCCCAATCTAACCAAGATGACCCTTGAGCTCCTGATTGACTTCTGCCTCCTGAATGCTGGAACACAGGCATGTGCCACCAGGCCTGATACATTTACTGGTTTTTCCCACTTGTAATTTGCACTCTGGGAAGCCTCCACTATAGACCTCAGACATGTTAGCTGTTAAAACATTCAAAGATTTTACTTGATAGTTGAAAGGATGTTAGATCAGATTTACTCTACTCTCTTTTTTTTTTGGTCTTGTTTTTGAAGCAGGGTCTCCCTGTGGCCCCAGCTGTCCTGGAGCTCACTATGTAGATCAGTCTGGCCTTGAACTTACAGAGATCCACCTGCCTCTGCCGCTGCTCTCCACCGCCACAGAAGTTCTAATCTGTCAGTCAGTCCACAGAATTTCAGTATGCCTGTAGCCTTTTGACTATAAAGGTACTTTTACTTATGTTTTCAGATGGCTGCTTAATGGCATTGCTTAGGCTATCTGACTTGCTTATTTGGTTTCTTTTTGCTTTTTTTTTTTTTTTTTTAGGGTCTTGTTTTGTAGCCAGCCAGAATGGCTTGAAAGTATCTGCCTGCCACAGGAGTACTCTGTTTAACTTTTTTTCTTCTTTATTTTTGCAGTGGTAGTATCAAATCCAGGGCCTTTGCATTCTAAGCATGTGTTCTATCACTGAGCTAACCCTAGTCTTTCAGCTATTCTTATTTTATTCTTGCTTCTTTTCTCAAAACTTCAACCTGTCCATTCTATAAATAAGCAAATAAAAATACTGCTAATTACTTTTATAAATAAACTTAGGGAGAAACAGTCTTAGTTTAAAATAAGATAAATCTTGTTGCTACTATTACAAGCAGGATTTTCTTTCCTTTCTCTTTGCCTTACAGATGAACCGTTCTCCAGATACTTAACTGAGCTCTTAGGAAAAACATTTTTCTTTTTCCTGATTTCACACTGTTTTTTGGGTTAGAAGGTAGAAGACTCTTCTTAGAACTTAAACACTAGGAGACTGTCAAGGCAAGAAATGGCATGCACTTAAAGGGGAATAAGAGTTTGTTCTGAGCCACATATGAGAGGCCCTGGCTTGGAACACAGATTCAGGTAACCTAGAGTAATACATTCCAGTATGGAAGGGGTTATATGAGCTCTTCCAGTGACAGAACAAAGCTAGTCTTAAATCAAGGTATTTACCAAATACATTGGTGGGAAGGAGGCAGGTGGGTTTTTGCACTCTGGGAAGCCTCCACTATAGACCTCAGACATGTTAGCTGTTAAAACATTCAAAGATTTTACTTGATAGTTGAAAGGATGTTAGATCAGATACAGAGATGGATGATAAGTCACTATTAAGGGGACTAAAGATAGCTCAAGATAACCTGGCTCTGCACCAGCAGCATTGCCGCTGCTCTCCACCGCCACAGAAGTTCTAATCTGTCAGTCAGTCCACAGAATTTCAGTATGCCTGTAGCCTTTTCAGTTCACAGTACATAACCTTCTTAATACCACATTTATGTTGTTGATGATCCTCTCCATTTTTCCTCTCTCTCTCTCTCTCTCTCTCTCTCTCTCTCTCTCTCCCTGTGCATGTGGAGGCCTGAGGTTGATGTTAGGAACTATCCTCAATCACTCTTATATTTTTTAATTGAGGCAGGGTCTCTCAATCAAGCCCAGAGCTGGTCAAGACCCTGAGGATCCCTTGTCTCTGCCTTCTGAGGCCACCCACCATGCCCACCCAGCATTTACGTGGGCTCTAGGGAATCTAAACTCCATCCAGTCTTCATGCTTGTGTGGCAAGTTCTTTAACCCAGCCCTGTAGATGGTCACTCATGACTTTGTTTCTTGTTTATTAAAATGTAGATTGTTTTGATGTTTTTAGATATTTTTATTTTAATATAACCACTGTAAGTAATATTACTAATAGTCTTATTTCACCCAGCATTTACGTGGGCTCTAGGGAATCTAAACTCCATCCAGTCTTCATGCTTGTGTGGCAAGTTCTTTAACCCAGCCCTGTAGATGGTCACTCATGACTTTGTTTCTTGTTTATTAAAATGTAGATTGTTTTGATGTTTTTAGATATTTTTATTTTAATATAACCACTGTAAGTAATATTACTAATAGTCTTATTTGGCTATATGTTTGGTTGATGGGGTTCTTTTTTGGGATGAGGGGTTGCATTTGAGACAGGGTCTCATGAATCCTAGCCTAGAGTTGCTGGCCTCAGACTTGCTGTGTAGCTGAAGGTGACCTTGAATTTCTGATTCTCCTGTCTCCATCTCGTGCAGACTACAGGTGTGCACTACTATGTCTGCTTTGATGTGGTGCTGGGAAATTGGATCCCGGCTTTGTGCATTGTAGGCAAGTACTATATCAACTGAGCTACATACACAGCACTAGGTAAATGTTTTTGAACTCTGTAGAGTAAGTTAACAGTAATTGTATTTCAGTGAATAGATTTTACTTCAAGAATGAATAGGAATTTGCTTTTTAAAAACTTAATAGCAAAAAAAAAAAAAAAAATCAGTAGGGCTGGGTGGGTAAAAATGTTTGCCATATAAGTATGAGGACCTGGGTTTGACTCCAGTTCTCCTGGGGGAGATGGGAGGCAGAGGCCGGAGAGTACCTGATAGCTCATGAGCCAGTTAGCTTGGTGTGTGCACCAGAAAAATGAGATTGTCTCCAAGTAAAAGGCGAGGACTGACATGCAAGGTTGTTCCCCAGAACCTGTGGTGGAAAGAGAGAGAACTGATTCCTGAGATCTGACCTGTTACCACATGCACACAGTGGCAGCCCCCCATAATACATTTTTAAAACAATAGTAAGTTTTATGTGTTTTTTAAAGCACAATTTAGTATTTTATGGAAAAGAACACTTTTCACATCTATTTCTGTTGTGTGTATGTGTGCATGTGGAGGCCAGGTGTCAACACTGGGTATCTTCCTCTTTATCTCTCCACCATATTTTTGAGACAGGCTGTCTCACAGACCCTGGCGCTCACGGGTTGAGCAAGCCCTGAGCTCCTCCTGTCCTCATCTCCCCGCATGGGGTTACAGGTGCATGTTGCTGAGCCTGGGTTTTTACATGGGTGCTGAAGCTTGAACTCAGGTCCCCATATTTCTGTGGTGAGCACTTTACCAATGGAACCATCTCCTCAGTTCCCTTTCAAAGTCTTTTTCCCACTTTAGTGCTGGATATCGAACCCAGGGCCTCACACACACGCTGCCACCAAGCCAGTCACACCCCCAGCCCTGTAGGTGATCTCTTGGGATTCTGTTGGGTGCCTGAAGATCTTGACTCAGATGTCAGAGAATGTTTTACCTGGGCCAGAAGCAAATAATTACCACCTTAAAAAAAACTCAGGTGTTCCTTTAGGAACAAAACAGTATTTGAAATTTGGAATTAAAAAAATTCTTTTTCTTGTCTTTTCACCTTCTTGCTCCTTTGACTTTCAGAAGTTTTTAATTGAACGACCTAGTATAAAATGTTAAAATAGTAAACGCTGTGCTGCTTGTTTTGCACTCTTTCTCTTTCCTCCTGGAGCTTACTCTGTGAAAAGACCTTATAGTTCTTGCTCAGATCACAGATTTGCCATGTTGGCAAACATGTTTCTTTGCTTTGCAAAAGGGTATATGTAGAACAACTTTCATTGTTGAGTCTGCCTGTGTATGTGTTGATGTGTGTATTTGTGTGTGTGTGTATGTATGTATGTATGTGTGCATGCCATGTTCACATGTGACTGTCAGAGGTCAGACAACTTGTGGGAGTTGATTCTCTACTTCCACCATGTGGGACCCAGGGATCAAACTCGGGCATGGTGTCAGTCTTGGTGGCAAGCACCTTTACCTGCTGCGCTATCTCATTGTTGAAGAAAATTTAACATTTCATTAAGCATAAACAATACCTGCACATTCCGTTAAAACTAAAGGGTAAGGGAAATATACTTACCAGGTATGTATTTTATCAGAAATTTTAGAAGCTTATGCTTTTTTCACCTAAAACATGACCTTCTTTGACTGTTTTCTGTCATATATATTTGAGTGACACACTGCCATAACTGTGCTATGAAGTTGCTCTGTAGTCATAAGCGACATATCACTGCTATACAATACACTAAATATAATTTGACTTTGACATGAAAATTTCTGCATGTTTAATGACTTCTCCTAAAACTGCCCTTTTCCTAATAGGGCAGTTTTTTTGTTTTGGTTTTTTATTTATTTTGATTATTTTTGGGGACAGAGTCTCACTCTCACTGGGTGGCCCTAGTTAGCCTGGAACTCACTGTGTAGACCAGGTTGGCCTCGATCTCACCCTCCTCTGCCTTCAGAAGTGCTGGGATTAGAGGTGTGCACCACCATGCCTGCACAGGTCCCTTCCCAAGACTAACGAGTATTTTACTGTCCACTTGGGAAATGCAGCCAGAGCATTTTGCCCTCAAAAATCAAATCATGCACACATTTGTCTTACAAGCCTTCCACTTCCTGTGTGGAACTGACGCCTGACTGATAAGGCAGGTAAGGTGAATTGTTAAGTCAAGGTGGGGAGGCCTGGCCTGGCCTGGCCAGCAGGCTTTGGGAGCTAGCTTGGTTGATGTAGGGCTCTTGGTGGGCACCCCATCTTCTCTCTTCTATATTCATGCTGTGCCCCCCCCCCCCCCCCCGCCAGTGTCTCCTATGGTGCCATGGTCTCCATAAGATACAAAGCTTTGGGGGAAGGCTACATCTGTGGATTTCACTGCCCCATCTCAGCTTGTCTTTTTAGAAAAATAAAATTAAATCTTGAAAGCAAGCCATCTAACATATGCAGTATGGTGTGGAGTTCACTTACCTGAGCACTTAATTTCTTCCCAGCAGGCATGCATTGAAGTCAAGCTGTGACATAATCATGAGAAATAGGGGCTGGGGATAGAGCTCTGTGGATAGAGTGCTTGCCTAGCATGCACAGAGCCTTGGGTTCCATCCTCAGCACCACATAAACCAGGCCTGGTGGTGCCAAGTCTGTAATCCCAGCACTGTGGAGGTAGAGACAGGAGCATCAGAAATTTCGAGGACAGGGACTGGAGAGGTGGCTCAGCAGTTAAGAGCATTGGCTGCTCTTGCAGAGGACTCAGATTAAGTTCCCGTATCCACATAGTGGCTAACAACTCTCTGTAATTCCAGTTCCAGGGGATCTGACACCCTCTTTTGGTCTCCATGGGCATTGTATGTACAGGTGCACTAATATACATGCAGGCAAAACACTCATACACAAAATAAAAATAAATAAAATATTATAAAAAGAAGTTCAAGGTCAGGCTGGACTATGTGAGACCTAGTGTCCAAAAAGAAAAGCAGGACTGCATGCTCCCCCCCTCTGAGTTGGTTCTGGATGCTGGGTGCTGAATGAGCGGGTTCTATAGGGTTCTGTAAAACAAAGCTTTACCCAGATGTCACAAGCATGTGATGCTTCACAAGTTACATTTTGTTCTTGATTCTTTCTTCTGTCACCTGAGTTGTTAGGTTAAGAGTCTGAGCCCTGGCAAACCCTGAGAAATCAGGATCCACCATCAGTTCTCAATAGGCCTGTTAGACAAGTCATAGTGAAAAGCAGAAAAAGATTTATTCAATGTGGTCACACTGGGAAGATGATCAAATAAAGAGATCCAGTGGTCCCTACTCCCTCAGCCAGTCTTCTGGGGTCCCAAGATGAAGTTTAGTTTTAAATAGAGGACAGAGGTATAGATAGCTAAACAGGCTGGTCAAGGTATGGTCCTGCCCCTCGTCATCTTCTTGGCTCTGGTGTCTCCTACAAGGTGGTTCAAGTGTCTCTTTAGAATAGCCTCATTCCTGCCAGCATGGTGCACCCCCATCTGTGAAATGGGGGTGGCTGATAGCTTAGTCATGGACTGATGACCCTTGTCCAGTGCCTAGATGAGGATGAACTACAGAAGTGCCTTTTTTGTTCAGCTCTGCCTGTCCCTCTTCCATTCATTGATTCATCTGGTTATTAAATAGCTGTTGGCTGAATGACTGTGGTAAATAGGGTGTGCTTCAACCCTGGGGCTCAGAGTCCTGGTGCTGTGGGGTCAAGACTCCTGTCACCGAAGGCTTCCAGAACGGCAGGAAAGTGGGCTCTTCATTTGCTTTGCTGACCACGGAGGTTACAGGTCTCCCACCTGTCAGTGGTTATAGATTAGAACTGAGGGACCTGTTGGCTGTAAGGCTGCTGTCCACTAGAGCAGCCATGAAGAGAGTAGGTACGAGCACTGTCTCTGCAGAGAGGGCTTGTCTGGACAGCAGCAGGGGCAGAGCTGAGGGGCAAAGCTAGTGTAGATGGTGCCCTGAGGCACACCAGTGCAGAACCATTGTTTCTTCCTAATTCTTAGTACAGTTTCCATTTTAAGTAATTCGATTGACAAGTCAAGAGGCTCAGATAATCCTCCTATGAAAAAAGCCTAGAAGCACTGGATGGGTAGCTCAGGGTACCCTTGTCTAGCATGTACAAGGTTGTATAAGCGTTGGAGGGGTAGCTCAGGGTACCCTTATCTAGCAGATACAGGCCCTGGTTTGGTCCCTGCTGTTGTCCTGCCACCTCAGCAAACAAGAAAAAAATGTTTCTGTGATTTTTCCTTTGTGAAGATTTCAGGACCTGAGTAGCTACTTTTAAAAAACATTATTATTATTTATTATTATTATTTTGGAGCATCTTATTATTTGGCTGAAAATGAATAAAACTATGATTTGAAGAATCTTTAAATTTATTATTCAACTAGGCTTACTGTGTTTTTGGTAAACTTTTTTGTTCGTTTGTTTGTTTTTTGAGACAGTCTCACTATGTAGCCCAGGCTGGCCTCCAGCTCACAGAGATCCACCTGCCTCTGCCTTCGTAATGCTGAGATTAAAGACATATGCCACCATACCAAGCTGTTGGTAAACCTTTTTGAATTAAGGTCTTATGTGAGCTAGCCTTGAACTCTAGCTGAGCATGGCCATGAACTTCTGATCTTCTTGCCACCATCTTCAAATTCACAGTGCTGGGATCACAGGTGTGCATCACCACACCCCGTGCTGAGAAGCCAACCCAGAGCTCCTGCATTATAGGCAAGAGCTTGACCAATTGAACCACATCCCCAACTCATTTTTTTAAGGTTGCAGTACAAGCACTTTAAACCACTGAGCTATCTCTCCAATCCCTTGAGATTCTTTTTTCTAAAAAAATATTTTTTTTTTTAAAATTTTATTTTATATAGATGAGTGTATTGCCTGCATGGGGGTAAGTGCACCCATGTCATGTAATGCCAGTGAAAGTCAGAAGAGGGCGTCAAATTCCCATGGAACTGGAATTAGGAACCGTTGTTAGCTGCCTTGTGGATCCTAGGAATCGAACCCAGGTCCTCTGCAAGAGCAACCAGTGCTCTAAACTGCAGAGGCATCTTTCCAGCCCCTGAAATTCTTTGTAAAAATATTTTATTATTTTTATGTATATGAGTATATTAGCTGCACACATCGAAGTGCATCTGTGTCATGCAGTGCCACGGAGGTCAGAAGAGGGCGTTGGATTCCCCTGGAACTGGGGAGTTGGCTGCCACATGTATGTGAGTGCACCCATGTCGTGCAATGCCATGGAGGTCAGAAGAGGGTATTGGATTCCCCTGAAACTGCAGTTAAGGACGGTTCATAGCCTCCATGTGGGTGCTGGGAATCGAACCCAGGTCCTTTGCAAGAGCAGTCAGTGCTCTTAACCGCCAAACATTTCTCCAGACCCTGAAATTCTTTTTTTAAAGCTACCTGCCCACTCCCTGCTCTTTGGAATTATAAAGTATAACTTCAGTACACTCAAGTGTATAGTTTGATTTTTGTCAAGTGTATACACCCATGAGCCACTGCTCTGAACTTCCTTCCCATGGGGTCTCTTTCCCATTGCTCCCCACTCCCCTCCTACCACTGTCAGAGTTCTGTCACTGTGGATCATTGAACTTCATGTGTACAGAATCCTGAAGCTGGAACTCCTCTGCCTGTGGTCTTGTTCAGCATGACCTTTCAGAGAGTGTGGTGTTGAATGGAGTGTTGTGCTTGCTCTTTGTTTATTGGTAATGTTCCCTTCCCTTGGGGGAGTTTCCACAGCCTCTACCTGTTCTCTTACTGACAGCCTCCAGTTGCTTCTGGCTTTTGTCTGTGATAAAGCTGCTGTGACTGTTTGTGTACCAGTCATTTTGTAGCTGTTTTAACTTCTCTTAGAGGTAGAATGATTTGGCCAAAGGGAAAACATAAGAAACTGCTAAACAGTTAACAGTGGTTCTTCTGTGTGTTGTGTGTGTGTGCATGTAGGTGTGTGTGGAGACCAGAAGTTGATGTTGAGTGTCTTCCTTAGTCGCTCGCCACCAGACACACATGTACACACACACACACACACACACACACACACACACACACACATGCACGCACACACAAAATAGGAAGATAGCTTAAAAAAGAATTATCACTGTGTGCGTGTGTGTATGTGTGTGTGTGTGTGTGTGTGTGTGTGTACGTGTGTTTTATATGCATGCCACAGCACACATATGGAAATTAGAGGACAACTTATGGGAGCTGATTCTCTCCTTCCACCATGCAGGTTCCAAGTATCAAACTCAGGCCCTTGGGCTTGACCACAAGCACCCTAACCTACCGAGCCAGCCGCCTTGCCAGTCCCACCTTGTTTTTTGAGACAGGGTCTCTCAGCAGATTTGTAGTTCTCCAACTGGGCTAGGCTAGTTGGCCAGCCAGTGAACTCTAGGGATTCATGTGACTCCGCCATCTGCCACCAGTGCTGGTCATAGAGACACGTCTCCCTGCCTGGCTTCAACTGGCTTTTCCATGGGCACTGCTAGGGATTAGGTGCTCTTGCTTGCAAAGCAAGCACTTTATGGACTGAGCCATTTCCTCAGCCCTCTTTCTGGAGCTTAAAAATCCATATGTTTAATTAGCACAGCGTAATTATACATCTTTATGAAGTACATTGTGGTTGTGGCTTTGCATAACAAATATGCAATGGAAGGGTTGGACCACACAACTGGCTTATCTGTCATCTTAGACTTTTATCTTCTTTGTCGGCATTCAAGATCCTCTCTACTAGCTATTTAAAATTTTTTTTATTTTTATTTCTTGTGTATGAGCATTTTGTGCATGTATGTAAGCACACTGATGTTCTGCAGTGCCCGTGGAGGTCAGAAGAGGGTGTCAGATCCTCTAGAACTGGAGTTACAGATGGCTATTAACTGCCATGTGGGTGCTGGGAATTGAACCCCGGTCCTCTGCAAGAGCAGCCAGTGCTCTTAAATGCTGAGCCATCTCTTTAGGCCCCTCTACTTGCTCTTTTGAGATAATTATTGCCAACATGGTTGTCCTATTGTGCTGTAGAGCATTAGAAGAACCTGCCCCTCAGCCTTTCCTGGCTATAGTAACCACTACAGTAATTCACCACTTCCTTGAAATCTTCTTTCAACCTGACTTATTATCAAATTATTATGTCTTCAAGTTCCATCCATGTTGTTGCAAATGACAGAATTACACATTTTTATGGCTGAGTAATATTCCATTGTGCATATATATGTCTCACATTTTCTTCCTAAAGGAAGAAACCCACTGATACTATGTTGGTTGATTCTGTATTTTGTGATATTGGTGCAATAAACATGTGAGTGGTGGTATCTTTTCAATGTATTGATTTTATTTTCCCCAGATACTGTACCAGTAGTTGGGTTGCTGGATCATATGGTAGTTTTGTTTCTAGTTTGAGGACCTTCCAAACTGTTTTTTGTAATGGGTATAATAGTTCACACCCCCACAACAGTGTAGGAGGGTTTCATCTTTCCTGTGTCCTCTTTTTCTGTTAGATTTAGGGAGACACACAGAATTGAATTGTCCTTTATAGGAAAGGGACTTGGAGAGACTGAAGTAAAGCCAGTCCAGGGAAAAAAAAGCATGTTCTTTTAAGCTCCTTAGAGGGGTGTGTGTGTGTGTGTGTGTGTGTGTGTGTGTGTGTGTGTGTGTATGTGTATGTTGTGCCACAAGGAAATGAGTCCAAGGTCAGTTGACATTATCAAATTAGGTTAAGAGACACTGTGTTCTTTGCAATATGGGCTGGGACAGGTGTTTGGAAAGTCCCAAGGACATTTCTAGATAAGGGGCTTCTGGAAAAATTCCACAGAACAGTGGGCTTGATTAGTATATGACTTATGGCACATGACAGTGGTCAGTTGGCTCTGGGCCTGGACCCAGAGTTCTTGCCCTGCCTGTGGATTTTCCTTTTAGGGTGTTGTCACCAGAAGGCCTGTTTCCAGGAGGGTCAGGCTCCTGCTTTGACCTAACACCTTTCCATGTTAGTAGGCCATTAATATTATTTAATACTTCCATTAGAAATGTAAGAATATGCTGATTGCTCAACAATTAGCGTTGTTATTCTAATTTTAGTCATCCTAGTGGGTGTGAAGTGCTGTTTCATTGTGATTTTTAATTTCCATTTCTCTGATTTTTGAATACTGTTTTTTCATGAGCTATAGGCCATTCATGTTTTGTCAACTATATTCAAGTCTTTTTTTTTTTGGCCTGGGTTTCCATCATTAGAATGTAATGCGGATATATTAACCTACACTGTGCTACGAAAGGAAAACCGCATAAAATTAATATGATAATGTTTTTTTAAATCTCTCTGAATTTTTCTAAAGGAAAATGATTGGAGTGGTGACATGTCCTAACTGTTACTAGGAGAGACTTAAAACACTAGAGATAAAGTGTAAGAGCTGGGCCTGGGTTTCCATCATTAGAATGTAATGCGGATATATTAACCTACACTGTGCTACGAAAGGAAAACCGCATAAAATTAATATGATAATGTTTTTTTAAATCTCTCTGAATTTTTCTAAAGGAAAATGATTGGAGTGGTGACATGTCCTAACTGTTACTAGGAGAGACTTAAAACACTAGAGATAAAGTGTAAGAGCTGTGTCTGCTGAAGAAGCCCAGCTTCTTATGTTGTGGAGTGCAACCCCTTGTGGGCTGGGTAACTGAATGTGGCGGTTGCAAAAAAAATTGGCCATAGTTAAGTTTCTAAATGAACAACAACCAAAACTTAATTCAAAATTGAAGCAGAACAGCCCTGAGGTGTTCCTGGTGGCGTGTTCCTGTCCCATTTAGTGATTCCCTGCA
The DNA here is from genome assembly GCF_000622305.1 of Nannospalax galili. Classification (NCBI taxonomy): domain Eukaryota; kingdom Metazoa; phylum Chordata; class Mammalia; order Rodentia; family Spalacidae; genus Nannospalax; species Nannospalax galili. The sequence continues at coordinate 347,878 of NW_008357490.1, forward strand.
CTGCATGTGCCATCTCTCTGTTCAGTATCAACTGACTGCCAGAAACCTCTCAGCTCAGCTGAGACTACTGTGTGCTATGGACTGCAGTGTTTTTGCAGTACATACAACATTTCTCTTCCTCTCATTCCTATTGCCACTCAGCATATAAGTATCAAATTATTTTTGGATTGTGTTATGTTAAAATGTTTGATTTTTAGAATGGTTGTTTGAGGAGCTGGAGAGATGGCTCAGCAGTTAAGGGCACTGACTGCTCTTGCAGAGGACCTGGGTTCAAATCCCAGTACCCACGTGGCAGCTAACAACTGTCTGTAACTTCAGTTACAGGGGATCCAGCATGTTCTTCTGTGTGGGGTCTCTCCCTCTCCTCGCACGTCGTTGGCCACCGGTCCACGAGGACAAGGGGAGCAGAAGCGATGAGCGGGGTCAGGACTGACGGAAGAAAGTCCTTCCGGGGAGGCTGGTTTCACAGTGCAGTGAAACAGTGATTCAGTGATACAGCTCCAGATTTAGTGTAACAGCTCTGTTTATTCAGTGGGAGAACTAGAGAAATTATAGTGTGGAGGCAGTAGCCAAAGCCTCAGCTGATAGGTGCTCATAGTATGCTTTATTTACATGTGGTAGTGGGCTCCTATGACTACCAGGCAATGCCTGATTATCATATAGAGAAAACCTGGGGGTAGTTTTTACTCCAGGTAACTATGCCAAAGGTCATGTTCCAAATAAGGTCAGGCATCCGTGCTTGGTGGCACTTTCCAGGTAAGTCAGGAAGAGAGCAGGAGGCACCCTGCTGAGAAGGGGAATCCTTCCATTTGGCACAGAGCCCCTTAGAGCTATCTGGACATGGAGGACTACAACCCTAACAGCAGGGTTCCCCAACACTTCTGTCCTCCTCAGGCAGTGCACAACACAGGTGCTCTTACATCCATGCAGGCATAACCACATAAAATAAAAATAAATTTAAAAATTTTTTAAATGTTTTTTAAAATACTGTTTGAAACCAGCTGTGGTGGAACATGAATTTAGTCCCAGTACCAGGAGGCAGAGCAGGAGGATCTCTTGAGATCAAGGCCAGCCTACTCTACATAGCAAGTTCCAGGCCAGCTGGGGCTATAGGGAGACCCTGTCTCAAAAACAAACAAAATCCTATTTCCGTTGCTGACTTGAGTTTTGTAAAACACATACACACACACACAGTTTTAGCTTAAGATTAGGAAGAGCTTCCAACAATTTCTAAAATGACCCAAAACATACTTCTGCATTTTGTGCTGTGTTATGTGAAGTGGTGTTCTCTGCATTAACAATTGTAAAATCAGAATATTGATTAACTCTGAGAAATCTTGAAGATGCTGTGTCCTGCAGTATCAAATATTTAGCCAAAATTTCATTCCTTATGTAAAAATAAGCAAGCATATTCGTCTCATTAATATGAAAATTTGGTTTAGCCGTCATTGATAAAATTATATGTTTGTCCAAGAATTGTTTTAAAATCATTTTATTTGGGGACTATGACTCAGTGTGGTTAAGAGCACTGGCTGCTCTTGTAGAGGACCTGGGTTCAATTCCCAGCACCCATATAACAACTGACAACTGCTTGTAGTTCCAGTTCCAGGGGATCCAAGCCTTCTGACTTCCACTAGCATTGCATGCATTGGGTGTACCTTAATATGCAGGCAAAACACTTATACACACAAAATTAAAATCATTAAAAAAATTTTTTTGGTCTTTTTGAGACAGGGTCTCCCTGTCGCCCCAACTGGCCTGGAACTCACTATGTAGACCAGGCTGGCCTCAAACTCACAGAGATCCACTTGCCTCTGCCTCCCGAGTGCTGGGATTAAAGACCTGGGCCACCACGCCCGGCCATAATAAATTAAAAAAAATAATTTTCTTCGTGATCTACCAGTAAATGTTGATTTGCATGCCTGTTTTATATACCTATATACCTGGGTTAACACAAAAATTTCTCTGGGGAAAAATGGTCTTGAATGGAGAAAGCCCTGAAGTAAGATGTATTCAAAATGTCCCTTCAGGGGCCTGGAGAGATGGCCCAGCAGTTTTAAGAGAGTATATTTCTCTTGCAGAGGACTGGAGTTTGCTTCTTAGCCCCAATATCAGGTGGCTCACAGCTGCCTGCAACTCCAGATCCAGCGAAATGCAACATTTCTGACACACAGGCATCTGCACGCACGCACGCACACACACACACACACACACACACACACACACACGTGTGTTCTATTGGGTTATGATGAAGTCTTACATCAGAAGTTCAGTGCAGCTGTCATTTATAAAATAAACCTTTCCAGCAAGCAGGTACAAAAGAAATACATTGTCCTGTATTCTCAGATCTCCCTTATCTTTAGTACTTCCCCAACTTCTTAGAGAAAAGGCTCACTTGGAGCAGACTGCAATATTTAACGTAAAGGATTGTTACTCTCATTATTAGAGCCACTCACCTGGGAATCCTCACAACCTGGAACATGATGGGAGGGAACTGCGTAGGTAGCCAGACTTAAGTCCCAAATATGTTCCCTAAAATCATAGTCTCATTAGATTGTGTATGTGTGTGTGTTGGTAATGGATCCAAGGGCCTTTTACTGTTAGGTACCGCTGGGCTGCACCTGTGCCAGAAACTAGGGTCTTTTTTGTTTGTTTTTGAGGCAAGGCCTCCTGTGTCCCAGGCTAGCCTTGAGCCTGTTATGCAACCACAGATGTTCTTGAATTTCTGATCCTCCTGTCTCCGCTTTTTGAGTGCTGGGATTACAGATGTGGGATACTATTCCCAGTTTTATGTGGTGGTGGGGAACAAACCTCATGGCTTTGTGCATGTTGTGTACCACTGAGCTACATCCCAAACTGAAACTAAGGTTTGACCTTGGATTTTTCATGTAGCTAGACATGCTGGAGACATTTTCCCTCAGTGAAGTTTCAGGGTCCCTTGCATTAAAGGATGGGGTGCTTATAGTGCTATCCCCCCTACCGGAGTAAATCACACAACTCTTTCCACCCCGGGACTGAAGTAAGGTGAGAACTAAGGAGAAGTAAATTGCAAAAGGCAATTGACCTAGAGGCATGAACGCACTTCCCATTAAGAGATGCACCTAGAGCTTTAGTACCTTTAGGTCCGCTTTGGGGGCTAGATCTTGGCCCTGCTGGAAGTGGCTGCCCTGTGCACACTGATGGGGAGCTGAGCACACTCTGGCTGACCCGGAGGAAAGGCTTCCTTTCCACCCTGCCTCACTCCAGAAGGCTGTTTTACTGTGCTGAACTAAGTCCAAGATGTTCTTAATGATCCAATCCTGCTGGACAAGGAGCTCAGTGGGAGCGCAAGTGTTCAGTGTGCTTGCCGGGGGGGTTGGGTGGGCGTGGGGGGTTGCTTTAACTCTCAGTCCCTCAGAAACAAACAGAATAGCAAATAAGCAAACCCTAAGACTGACTTTTTTGGTGCTGGGACTGAACCCAGGTCCTAAAGCATGTTAGGCAGGTGCTTTGTCATTGAGGTACAACCCTAGACCTCTAAGATTTTTTTTAAATTTTTATTTTATGTGTATACATGTATTACCTGCATGTAGATAAGTGCACCTGTGTCATACAATGCCTGCGGACAGAGAGATTGTTGGATCCCCTGGAACTGGAGTTTCAGACAGTTGTTAGCTCCCATGTGGGTGCTGGTCTTCTGCAAAAACAGTGTTCTTAACCTCTGAGACAGGGTCTCCTTGTAGCCCCTACTGACCTGGAGTAAGGCTTTTTTGTTTTTTGGCAACTAAATCTTCATATATATCTTGGCTCAGATCTTTTATTGCTGTGCAAAATTACATTGTGTTAATTATTCTTGATTTGTATTAGGACATGTCTGTAAAGCTGGAATTTAGAAACCTCAAGCGTGGGTTGCCTGCATTCAGAGCCACTTCAAAGCTTTGTGACTTCAAAGCAAGCCCTTTTTATCTTTGGGGCTGTGTTTCCTGGTAGATGTTCCAGCTAGAGGACTCAGAGGCCATGATGTGCTGAGGACACTTAATGCTGAGCTCTCTCTGGGTGCCAGCTCTCTTTGTTTTAGAAATGGTGCTTCTTTGCAATCAGTTCTTTTGAGGACAGTTTTTCCTCTCTCCTCCCAGAGACAACTCACTGGTTCAGATAGCAGCCTGGTGTCTACCAGTCTTATCTCCCAGAAACAATCAGTGTTCAGGGGCAGCCTGGTTTCTGGCCTGTTCTTTCTCACTCTCTGGAGAGTGAAGTCTTCCCACCTGACAGTGAGCACATTTGAGGTCCAAGTACCCTCTCTCTGGGGAAGCTTTGCTCTGCCCAGACCTGTAAAGACAGCCCAGTTCAGTAGGGACAGAGGACTAGAGAACATGCTGTTCTTGCAGAGGACCTGAGTTTACTTCCCAGTATCCACATTGGGCAGCTCACAACTGCCTGTAACTCCAGGTCCAGAGGATCTGATATCCTCCTCTAGCTTCCTTGGGTACCTGTACTCATGCTCATGTTACGAAACATAGTAATACCCATATACAAACACATACACATCATTAAGTACTTTTTTAAAAGGTGTATGTAGAGACAGAGAGCACAGTCCTGTGTGTCTGGATCCAAGTTGAGAGTTTTAAATATCATCTTGGATGCCCCAGTAGTAGAGCCTTTTTAGGAATAAAAGAGTACAATTCTCACAGTTGTCTAATGGCAGGTATTTGAATGCAGTCTCTCACATCTTACTTCCCCACTGTACTGTGATGTTTTCAGATTGCAGCTAACTGAAAGCTTGAAAAATGAAACTGGCCAAGGGGCAACAGTTGTGCTGTTACAGTTCCTACCTGACTCCCAATCACTGTTCATTACCCACAAGGGTCTGCAGCTACTACACAGGAAAATGTTTTTTTCCTTTAGCCGACAAATATTTACTAAAGGAGAGATAGTCTACCAGAAGCTTAAAAATCAACTTAGCTCATGGTGGCACATACCTATAACCCTAGGCACTCAGGAAACTGAGGCAGGAGGATCCTAAGTTCCAGGCCAGCTTGGGCTACATAGTGATACATTGTCTTAAACAAAACAAAGTAAGTCACATCAGACCTGAACACAAATTAGGCTCAGTAGGATGGATGGCTGGGGGGTTAAGAGTGAATACTCCTCTTGGAGAGGACCTGAGTTGAGTTCCCAATACCCGTGTTGAGCGTCTCATAGCTGCCTGTAACTACAGTTCAGAGGGATCCAATCCAGTACCTCTGACCTTTGCAGGCACCTGTACTCACTTGACACACAAATAGCTATACACATAATTTAAAAATAAAATGAATCTTTTTTTTTGTCTCTTTGAGACAGTCTCCGTGTAGCCCCAGCTGACCTAGGACTCGCTATGTAGACCAGGCTGGCCTTGAATTCACAGAGATCCACCTGCCTCTGCCTCCCAAGTGCTGGGATTAAAGGCATGCACCACCATGCCTAGCTAAATGAATCTTTTTTTCTCTGTGAGTTCAAGGCCAGCCTGGTCTACATAGTGAGTTCCAGGACAGCTGGGGCTACAGGAAGACCCTGCCTAAAAAACAAAACAAAACAAAACAAAACAAAAACCAGACTCAGAGTAGATTTAATTTTCTTTTTAATTTTTTTGATGCTGGGGGTTGATCTAGGGTCTTACACATGCTGAACACATGCTTTAACACTGAACTATATACCTGGCTCTACATTTTATTTTTAAAAAGAATATATTTTTATTTTATGTGTATGTGTGTTTTACCTACCTGTACGCAAGTGTACCACATGCATGGAATGCCCACAAAGGCCAGAAAAGGGTATAAAGTCCCCTGGAACTGGAGTTACTGACAGTTGTTAGCTGTCATGTGGGTGCTGGGAACCGAACCCAGGTCCTTTGCAAGAGCAGCTAGTGCTCTGGACTGCTGAGCCGTCTCTCCAGCCCCAATTTTATTTATTATTATTTTTTTAGTTAGCAAACAAAATAATGAATTTTATTATAACATTTACATACATGTATATCTTTGTGCTTTGTTTCTGTTCATCCCCCATTACCTTCCCTTTTGGGCCCTTCCCCCACATAGCCTTCCTTTTACATTCCTATTATACCATGTATATACATGTCCTTTTAGTCTTTTTAAGACAGGGTCCCCCTGTAGCCTCAGCTGGACTGGAATTCGCTATGGAGACCAAGCAGGCCTCAATCTCTCAGAGATCCCGGTGCCTCTGCCTCCTGAGTGCTGGGATTAAAGGTGTATGCCCAGCCATATATATTTTTTATGTATGTCTAATATGTATAACTCTAATTTTTGAAGTTTTTTGTTGTAATGTATGTATTTTTTCATGTTTGTGTGTATGTACATGTGTGAATGTGTGTGGAGGCCAGAGGTTGGTGTTTTGTTTCCCTCAGTTTCTCTCCACTTTATTTTTATTTCTTTAAAAATTTTAAATTGGCCAGGCGTGGTAGCACACACCTTTAGTCCCAGCACTTGGGAGGCAGAGACAGGTAGATCTTTGTGAGTTCAAGGCCAGCCTGGTCTACATAGTAAGTTCTAGGACAGCTGGGGCTACAGGGAGACCATGTCTCCAAAAGACAAAAAAAAATTTTTTTTAATTAAATTTCATTTATTTTTGTGGTGTGGTGTATCTGTCTGTCTGTGTGTGACTGTGTGTGTTACTGCAAGCAAGCATCATCTTGCAGGCCCTCCCACCTTATTCTTTAGGCAAGGTCTCTCACTGAAACCCGACCTCACTGATTGTCTAGGCTGACTGGCCAGTGAGCTCCAGGGAGCCACCTATTTGTGACTACATCTGGATCTGGCATTTTACGTGGGTGCTGGGGATTTGAACTCAGGTCCTCATGCTTTTGTGGCAGGCACTGAGCATCTCTCTTGACTCTTAAGCCTAAATTTTACATGTAAGACGAAACATGATATTTGCCCTTCTGAGTCTGGTTTATTTTGTATACGTGATGGTCTTCAGTTCTGTTGATTTCCTAGCAAATAACACCATTTTGTTCTTCTTTGTAGCTGAGAACAAATTCCATTGTTCATATCCATTCGCCTGATGGAAATGTAGGCTAGTCCATATCTAGACCATGACCAGGTAGTGCAATGAACATGGATGTGCAGGTGTGTCTGTGGTATACTGATTTCAAAGTCAACATTTGTAACAATGAGATTTAGTTCTCTGTAGCATTCAGAGGAGCAGACGTGGTGATCTATGACAGGGATGTGTGGACAAGAAGAGCAATTCAGTTTTTTCTAAGACAAATTAAAGGGGCAACCATGTGGCTTTACAATAGGATTGTGAGGTTAATCACAGACCTTTAAGGTAAACTTTATGAGGAAGCATATGTGTAGCTCCAGGTTCTGGGTTTTTTAAAATATTTTATTTATTTTTATTTTATGTGTATATGTTTATTGCCTGCATGTAGGTAAGTGCACCTGTGTTGTGCAACACCCCCAAAGGACAGAAGAGGCTGTCAGATCCCCTGGAACTGGAGTTATGGACAGTTGTTAGCTGCCATGTGGGTGCTGGGATTTGAACCCAGGTCTTCTGCAAGAACAGCCAGTGTTCTTAACCCCTGACCCCCCTCTCCAGCCCCCCCCCCCGGTTCTGTGTTTTAAAATATTTTTTATTTATTATTTTATGTGTGTGTTTTGCCTGCATATGTATAAGTGCATCACTTGCATGCAGTGCCCACAGAGGCCAGAAGACGGTGTCCGATCCCTTGGAACTGGAGTTACAGATGTTTGTTAGCCACTCTGTGGGTGATGGGAACTGAATCTAGATCCCCTGGAAGAGCAGCCAGCAGTCTTAACTACTGAGCCCTCTCTCCAGCCCTAAGCTCTAGGTTCATAATAAATGCCCTCAAACTCAGTATCCTAATCTCTGTGATAGTTTATTACAATTCTGCTCTGTAAAGAGAATTGTGACTTTATGTAAGGGTAAGTGGACTCAGTCATTGATTTCTTATCCTTCTGAAATGTATAAAATGTTTTTTAGAAAACTGGATTTGAGCTTTGAGCTTGGAGGGAAAAGTTTCTTCTGAGTTCCATCTAGCTATTTTTCTAGTTTTAAAAAAAGTTGTTACTTTTTATTTATTTATTTGTGTGCATATGCATGCATGCACTTGTTTGTGGAAGTCAGAGGAGGACTGTTAGGAGTCTGTTCTCTCATTCTACCAGCTGCATCCTGGGATTGAACTCAGGTTGTCATGCTTGACAGCCAATGTCTTCACCCACTGAGCCATCTCACTGGCCTTACTTTTTTAGTTTAATTGGCACTACTTAAAAAAGCAACCTGGAATTTAGCAGGTGAGTAGAAAACAAAAACAGTTACTCTCACCTTTTTGCGTATGGAAAGGGTCCCCTCCAGGCTGTCTCACACAGTGCTTTGTACCACAGTGGGGGTTAGCTTTGTATGAACACTGTTAACCTGCAAGTTTATTTCTCAAAACTTTCTCATTTTGAATAGGTAACGTGTTGTCCAAAATTCAAAAGCTTTGAAAAGACCCAGGTCTTCCTTTCCCTTCTGTTTCCAGGCGCCCACATTCCTGATCTAAGGGCGCCCACTGCTGACCGGTTTCTTGGCTCTGGAGATTAGCTGTACAAGGTGTCCTGTATAGTCCTGTGCTGGTGTACACATGCTTTAAAGCACATATAAAAAGGTGGTGCTTTAAATACATACATGAATGATGGGGCTTTAAGCACATATAGGTAGGGCTGGAGAAATGACTCAATGTTAGAAGTGCTTGCAAGAAAACTGGATGATGTTAACTCAGTCCCGATCCCTGCATCCCACAAGGGGGCAGGAGAGAACTGAGACTTGTCCTCTGCCACACACAAAATAAAGTACAATTCTAAAAAATTTAAATACACCTGTGTAAATGGTAATTTGTTTTGACAGTCTTTGCAGTTTTCAGTTGTGAGCATGTTTGCCCAAACAGCTCTCTTTATGAAGGCATCTCGGTTTCTGTTGCTAGCCACAGGTGGTATGGGAGAGTGCTTGTTCCCACAGTCTGCTCAGCATGATGGCTATCACACTCGGTTGCTTTTTGCCGGTGGGAGGGAAGAATAGTACCTCAAACTTTAAAATGACATTTCAGTTATTTCTGCAATAACATATTTAAGGTTGGGTATATTCTTGAGATGAATTTAGAATGTTCTTTCCAGCTTATCCCTTGGCTTGGTTTGTACTTAGTGTCTTGAAAACTATTTTAAAATGTGTATCAATCAGTGATTCAGACAGTGTTTTGATTTTCTGTCATTAAGAAGTCTTCCCTAAGTGAAAATATGAAAAGAATTTCTCTCTGTATCTGTCTTTCTGTCTCTCTCCGTCACTGCCCCCCCCCCACATAGTCGATCCATCTGAAATTTTAGAATAAGGTTAGGGAGTGTGCAGGACTTTGAAGCAAAAATAGTGGTGTGTATATTGCACTGAGATTATACACAGTCGTTTTTAGGAAAGACTTGCTATTGCTTTGCTTCTCTGTTTCAAGGGAAAGTTATTGACAAATTTTCACCCCTCAGTAGAACACTTTTCTGTAGAACACTTGGGAGGAAATAAACACAATCCCAGCACCATATTATATACAATGGGGGCCACACTCATCCTGTATGTTAACTAGTTTTCTTGAGATTAAGATACGAACCATTTTGAATGGTTCCTTAGGAAGGGTATCAGATGCTTTTAGACTATGCCCTCACCTTGAAAGGGGCACATGGCCCTAGTGTTAAGCTTACCATTATACTAAAATTTTAATTTAGTGTGCGTATGTGCATGCACATAGTGTGCGCGTGTGTGTGCACGTCAGAGGAGGACTTTGTGGAGTCGGTTCTTGCCTTCCCCTTTTACTTGGGTTCCCGGGATAGAAATCCGGTCAATAGGCTTCCCTCCTCCAGGGACAAGAGCCTTTCTTTAACTGCTGAGCCATCTTCTCCGGCCTCTATTTATTTATATTCATTTATTGAGACGTACTCTGCGGCATCACACGCAGGTAGGATATGCTGGAGAGGCAGAGGCAAGAGGCTCAGGAAACAAACTCACTTGAACAAGTACGCGTTGGCCTTGGGGACTCTTTTTTTTAAAGATTTATTTTTTATTTTTAAGTATGTGTGTATGTGTATATGTGTGTATTTGCACGTGCCCGTGGAGTCCAAAAGAGGGTGTCGGATCCTCTGGAACTGGAGTTACAGGCCGTTCTGAGCCCTGCGACATAGGTGCTGGGAACCGAACTTGGGTCCTCTACAAGAGCTGCAAGTGCTCCCATCTGTCCAGCCCCGGGCCTTGAAGTCTTGCTGGTCTTGCACAGTTTCGAAGCTGACACTTTGCAGGGCCCAGCGCCCAGTCGCGTTTTAAGCCTGGCTGGTCCGGCCTGGGACGGCTCCGAGGTGCGGGCGGCGGCAGCGCCCCCTAGCGGCGGGGGGGGGGGGGGGGGGGGGGGGGGCGGAGGACAGAAATGGAATGTGGGTCTGTCACCGCGCGCCGCGCGTGCCCGTGGGTGTCCAGGCCTCCCGGCTCTGTGCTGGCCCTGTGCACTAAGCTGGCGGGGTTGCTCCCTTTGCCGAGCGCTGATCCCTGGCCGCGCGTGCCCGTGGGTTCCCCGGCCTCCTGGGTCTGCGCTGGCCCTGCGCATCCCGATCTCGTCCTGTGCGTGCCGAGCGCGTCTTGAGCGGGCCAGGTAGCTCTGCAGGGCAGCTGGCCCCTGGACGCGCGTGCCTGTGGGCGGGGTTGCTGTCTTTGCAGAGCAACCGTCCCCGGTCGCGCGTCCCCGCTCAGGCCGTCCCAGAGTTTAAACTTCCGGGGTTGGCTCTCCCTGTCTGCCTTCTGTCACCCGCCAGGGTGTCGCTGTGCAGGTGCCTGGGCGCGGTCCTTTAAACTTCACTGTTTTTTAAACTTTGGGGGTGTGGCCGTCCTTGCATTCTTCCCGTGGCTGGTTGTCGCCGGATCCACAGAGTCTATCCTCGCCCTGCCTTCCAGATGCTTTGGAGTTATGAGCCGGGAGGGCGCGCGGACCCCTCGGGTGGCCGAGGTGATCCGAGGTGAGTGTGCAGGGCACAGGGCGCCGGGGCAGTCGAGGGACCCCGGGAGCCCCGACCTGCTTGTCATGGGAGCGGCTGGCCTTCCCTTCTGGGGCGAGTGGCTTTGGGGCGAGTCCCTGCTTTGGTGTGCTGATGACCCCTGTGTCCTTACACTCTCGGGAGCTGGTGAAATGCTTTGGCTCTGTGCAACGGGATCAAAGGTCGTTTGTGGTTGGAAAGGACTAAGCCCTGTGATCTGAGTGCTTGCGATTGCAAGAAATTTTCAGTTGCATTTACTAGAACATGAATGCAACGGTTATGTGAGTTGAGTTGCAGTTGAGGGGGGAAAAAAGTTTGAAATTACCATCTGGGGAAAGGATGCCAGGGTCCAAGCTTTTGTTTCTTACGTTCTTACCAACTTGCAGGAGATGAAAGTAATATATATTTCAAAGGTATCCTTGATTTTTGCCACGTTTAGAGCGTGTACTATTCTACCATGGCTGATTTCACTGTTAGATATTGGAGATTGCTGTTTCATGAAGAGTTTTAGGCAACCTTTTTGGGGGAGTGGAAGAAAGGTGGCACCTTGGAACATGACTGCCCTTCTTGCTAAACCTCAGAGCAGCCTGACTGCATTTATGCAGCATGGATTTAATCCCAGCCTCACCCTGCCGAAACCTCTCATTGCTTCTGTTTAATTTGCCTTACCTGTAAGAAGCCTAAAGGATGATTCCAAATATGTGTGTGTGTGTGTGTGTGTGTGTGTACCTGAGACAAATTGGATAAACATACCATTTCTTGTGTTCTATAGCTATAAACAGCAATTTTGAAAGCAATTTTGTCTTTAAAAACTACAGTTTCTTAACTACAGTTCTTTTCAGGATGCCCTATAACATGATATATGGTTGGTGACTAGCTATCAAATGCATGCTGCTGTTTCCTGAGATTTCTTAGTCCAAGAAACTAAAGTTTTGTGAAGAATCAGCTGCTTTAGAAATCACACCATATCACTATGTGAAATGTCACTGATCACTATTGAAACTTACTGTTTAGGGCAATTTCTTCTTTGAAATTTGTGCTTATTATCTACCAAAAGAGTCAGAATATTTTGAAATTACCCATGGTCACCCCCATCATCTGAAACATGCCCGAGGGATTGGGGGGGCAAACAAACCAAAAGCCACCTTTGACTCCATCTGAAAAGAGTTGCATCTTGACCTGGGAGACTGATAACTTGAAGGAAGGAACATTGCAATTTTTCTGTTTCAGATCGCCTTTGTTTTGCCATTCTCTACAGCAGACCAAGGAGTGCATCAAACGAACATTATTTCAGCATAGATAATGAACTTGAGTATGAGAAGTAAGTATTGCCTTCTAAAAGACTGTAACTTTTGGTATTTCTTTTGAAGAATCTCAAGGTATGTGTACAGATGATATAGAAGATCATAAATTGGATATCACTCATTGCAGGATGCTATTTAATTCTGTTAGGTCGCTCATATATAGGAACTGATTCATGTTTTCCAGGCTTTCCAGTTCAGTGTAATATAGATATTTTAAGAATGTCCTCAAGATTCTTTGAATTTCCTATGTCTATTTCAAACTGTTGGTAATAAAGTAATATTTAGGGATAGAAAGAACCTTCAGTTAAACATTAAATTTTTATGTTCTAATCTTTGCACTTTGATGCCGTAATGAAATATAAACATGTACTAAGGTACTGGTTTTAACAGTGGAAAATATGTATGCAAGAACAGCTTTTTTAATTAAGGAAATTGAGGTTAGAGTTAGTATGCATCACATGTTTCTGTGTGTGTGTGTGTGTGTATGTGTGTGTGTGTGTGTGTGTGTGATTCTCAAAACAATTATCACGGGGAGGGACCCCAATGCCTTATTTATGCTGGCTGAGCTCTTTACTATTGAGATACAATTCCAGCCCACTTGTTGCCCATTTAAATAGGTGGTGTTAAACAGACTATTTTTTCTGTTAGTGAGATGATACCTTAGAATTGTATGACCACTATCAGTTTGGATTCGTTGATGCTTTCTTGTCATAATTTGATTTTAGGAACTACAAAATAGCATTTATATTCAGGACACTTAAAATATGCATACTTGTTTTTATTTTTCATCTTTTAAAGCTTCTACGCAGATTTTGGACCA
>NW_008357490.1:361308-375571 GCF_000622305.1 Nannospalax galili
GCTAACAACAGTCTGTAACTCCAGTCCCAGGGGATCCGACAGCCTCTTTTGACCTCCATTGGCATTTCACGACACGGGTGCATTTACCTACATGCAGGCAATACACGCATACACATAAAATAAAAATAATAAATTTTTTTTAAAGTTTTTAAAAAAAATACAAAACACAGCAATTTCAGACCAGGTGTACTGGTGTTGGTTTGTGCCTGTAATCTAGGCACTCAGCAGTCTGAGGTTGGAAGCTCCTGAGTTCAAGGCAAGCCCATGCTAGACAGCAAGATCTTGACTTAAAAAAATAAAAAGCCTCAGCAAGTCAAAAAAAACAACAACAACAACAACCCCCCCCCCAAAAAAAACCCAATAGTTTTTTACTGAAGTGCATTTTTAGGATATCTTTAAAGCATCATGAGTGTCTTGAAGGTTTACGGCCTGCACCTGTAATCCCAGCACTTGGGAGGCTGAAGAAGAGGATTGCTGTGAGTGCAAGACCAGCATCAACTATATATATTAGACTATAGAACCTAAACTGCATCATGAGACCCTGTCTCAAAAGAAAAAAAAAGAGGGAAAAGTCTTGTTTCTATTGTAGTGGTGATTAGGACATACACTTTAATTTTTTTTCCAAACTCATATTGTATATATTTGTTTTCTAGAGGTTTTTCTGTTTTGTTTTTGACTTTTGAGATGTTCTCCTTGTGTATATAGCCCAGGCTAGCCTGGAAGTATGTTTCCCCTCGAGGATGCATCATCAGGCTTGGCTTGTGTTTTCTAGAGTTTTGATGGAACAGGTTATTTTTGGGTTATTTGATACTGGTTTAGGTTGGTGATGCTCGAATACTAAATCAAACTAAGTTACTTGAATACATCCTTGTCAGACTGACAGGAACTGAATCCAAACAAGCAAAGTTGTTCTCTTACTTTGGCCATCACTCTTCCTGCCCTCCTTCTGAAACGGGGTGCTAACACATCAACAAGAAAAGTGGGCTCTGCTCTGCTTTCTGTCTGAGTTAAAATGCATAATACTGAACAAGTTGCAGTTCCTCAACCTGGACCCTTTACCCATAGGATTAAGGAACAAGAGAAGTGAGCATGTCCTCAAGGCTGTTTCACTGAGGGATACAGAGTGTTTTGTCATTGCTTTGAGCACAGACCCCATTCTTTTATTTAAAATCTTTGAATTACTGATCAGGTACTATTAAGAAATACCTAGCTGGGTATAGTGCACATACCTTAAATCCCAGAACTTGGGAGGTAGAAGCAAGCGGTCTCTGTGAGTTAAAGGCCAGCCTGGTCTAATAGTGAGTTCCAGGCCAGCTAGGGCTACTTAAGTGAGACCCTGTTTCAAATTAAAAAGAAGTATGTACTGCCTACTAGTCATTATAAACTGTCAAGTAGAAAATACTGCATTTGGGAGCAGAAATAAATAAAACCTGAACAGACTGGTGCATGCCTATAATCCCACACTCAGGAGGCAGAGGCAGGAAAATCTCTGAGAAATGGATGTCAGCCTGGTCAGCATAGTGAGTTCCAGGCCATCTGGGGCTACAGGGAGACCCTGTCTTAAACAACAACAAAACCCAAAACCAAAATAATCCCCCCCAAACTGTATTCAATGGAGAATTATACAGAAAAGGCAACATTTTTATTTAACTTACCACCACTAAAAATTTATGGGTGAAGGAGATAGTTTTCTCTCTTGAACATAAACTATGTTCATTATATATTCCCACACAAATGTAGACTTCTTCCTGGGTCCTCTTAAAAAGGAATAAACATCCACAGCCTTGTGTCTTTGGGTCCTTCTCTCTTTTTTTCACTTGCTGGTGGCAGTCTTTTGTTTCCCACAGGGCCAAGAAGCTAAAATTAGTTCCCTCTCCTCCCAACTTTTGTTCCATTCCTTTAGTTTTGAAAGAGCAAGGCCATGCATGTGTGCACGTGTGCTGCATGCGTGCACATGTGCCTGCACCTCCATTTCTAGCCTGCTGTGAACTTTTATCTTTTGGATCTACTAAAATGTGTCTGTTCCTTTTTAATAACTTCCTAGAACAACTGCTAAAGTTTTGAGCACCAGCCTGGCCGAAATATCACTGCTCACTCAGCTAATGGCAATATGGAGTGCAAAGTTTGAATGAGCGGTGCACGTGCACCAATGACTGGTTTGCTTTCATTTTTAATTGATTTAGGTCCCTTATTCTATGTAAACCACTAAGGGAAGATACATCCACACTGATGGTGGAAACAGTAAACTATACAAGCACTAGAGCATGGGCCGACAAGCCAGGCAGCTTGGGAACTAAGCTACACATACACTGCTCCTGCCTTACCTGAATGTATTTCACAGTGGGGAACCCCAGCAGGGGTAGTGCAGACTGATCATACGTCCTTTTATCCACGTACCCCCTTCAGCTGCAGCCTTTGCACTCCGCTTCCATTCCTCATGTTCCTGACTCCCAGGAGTGTGCATTGTCTTCACTTAGTTCTTGTATATCCTTTTAATTGAAAGGTTTTAGGGTTAGAGTTCTTTTTAAAAAATTGAGAACTTAATTTTTAAATTCATTTTTATTTTAAGTTTATGAGTGTTTCACCTGCATGTATGTAAGTGTGCCACATGCATGCCATGCCTGTGGAGGCCAGAACATGGTGTTGGATCCCCTGGAACTGGAATTATGGATGGTTGTTAGCCACCATGGGGGTGCTGGGAACTGAACCCTAGGTCTTCTGCAAGAGCGGCAAGTGCTTTTAACCACTGAGCTATCTCTCCAGTCCTAGGACTAGAGTGCTTTGAAAATGAAAACAAACAGGAGGAAAGAGAAAGGGTTCACAGGCCCGTTTCCAGCTTCTTGTCTCCTTCCACAGGCAGCCCATGCTTTGTTGTTCATTTTTTACATTGAGGTGTTATATTGAGTTTCCCTCCTCACTTATTGTAGGTGATGTCATGATCTTACATCTCAGGAAAACATGGCACTGTTCAGTGACAATGGCATGGAGGGAACTTTAGTCTCTATGGACTCTTCAGTCTTTGTTCTGAGGATTAAGTGCTCTTAGCTTCGCAGCCCAGGCCTCTCTACAGTGACCTTTTGCTACGCCTGTCTGTAGTCACACTCTCCTTTCTCCTTTTTAATTTTAATTTCATTTTACTTTCAGAATATGTCTCCTATAGGAAGAGTCATTCATCTCAAAAGTCTTGCTCTTGTCACTTCTTATCTTTTGTGAGATTTAAAATTTATCGCAACAAAGTAAAATTTTAGGAAACTTGAAGTGGAGAAGAAAATACTAACAATAGTTTATTTTTATACAGTCCATTACAATGCTAAGGAAGAAAATTATTCATTTTACTGGCACTGATCAGAGAAAACAAGCCAACGCGGCATTCCTCATCGGGTGTTATATGGTGAGTTCTTCATTTGTTGTGAAGTGGAGGTGTGCACAGCCATTGGCTTGACACTCAGGGCTGTAAGTTAGAAAGCACATTTTCTTAAGGTACTGTCTTGCTTTGTTTCCAGAGGGAATGTGTTTGCTTTTTAAAAATTAGCCAGCTCACAGAGACTTGTGCTCATGTGGGGGCACAGAGGACACGTGGAAGCTCCCTGTCCACTCAGTTTTGCTGGAGTCTAGAAGTTCTCTTTTTTAAAAAAGTATTAAATTTTTTTGACTGATTACTATGAAAAAGTTGGTATGTTTCAGCCTTTTTTTTTTTTTTCATTTGTTCTTGCCTTTCCAGTGCCTTGAGTTGCAGTGTTAGGTCATTTATTTGGGCTCTTTCTAATTTTTCTTTTTTTTTTGGTCTTTTTGAAGCACGGTCTCCCTGTGGCCCCAGCTGTCCTGGAACTCACTATGTAGACCAGGCTGGCCTTGAACTCACAGAGATCCACCTGCCTCTGCTTCCCCAGTGCTGGGACTACAGGCGTGAGCCACCATGCCCAGCTGTTTCAGCCTTTAAGGTTGGCAAATAATGCCACCAAAGCTGCTTTTATTAATTCATGATCCATTTAGAGAGTTGTAAAATCATTTTGCTGGGGGCCCAATGTAGATTTTAAAATTTTTACATTGATGAGAGAGAGAGAGAGAGAGAGAGAGAGATTGCTTGCATGTTTGTACCCTGGCTCTTGTGTGGAGGTCAGAGGACAACTTCAAGTTAGTTCTCTCCTTCTACTATGTGGGTCCTGGGGATCCATCTTAGGTCATTAGCCTTGGTTGCAAGCACTTTGATCTGCTGAGCCATTTGGTCAGTCCACTAAGTAGATATTTTAAGCACAAAGTTATTTATTTATTTATTTATATATCTGTGTGTGTACCTGTGTGCCCAAGGAGGTCAGAATTGGGCCTTGGGTCTGGAGTTACAGGTGTTTTGGAGATAACACTCCCCTCCCACTTGTTACATGGGTGCTGGGATCCAAACTCTGGTCCTCATGATTGTGCAGCAAGCACTCTTCACCACTATGCCCCCAGCGCTGATGTAAAATCCCATGAGGTAAAAGTGCTTTGTAATTTGGTTATAGGCAGTTTTTTTAAATCCTCCACCTCATTTCCATTGTTACCAAAAGATATAGCAAGACTATGGCTATAGGAATGGGTAACCGGCTGTACAGTTTGCATGCACTAGCAGAAGGCATGCTTTTGAATAGCCAGTCTTTGTATAAATTATGAGTTTTATTTATTGGCAAATTATGAGGGAAAATCCTTGTTGGTTTATTTTTACAGTGCTGAGGATGAAACCTAGTTCCTCACACATGCTAGGCAAATACTGTCCTACTGAACTATACCCTTGCTGTAGACGTTTAGATTTTCAAATAGATTGTTATCTTGCTCTTCGTGGGTCATCTGCTCAAGCCTTTAAGCCTCCTGAGTCAGCCTAGAGTTCTAGAGTTAGAGCCCTATGTGTTCAATGATGATGAAGCTAGCTAGGTAACATCTCCAGCCAATGGGGAAGGGCCATTTGCCAATGGCTCTTCACCTCCCTCCCCCACACCATATGTCTGAGTGTATGAGCACATACATGTGGATGCAACACAAAGCAATAGGATTGACTTTAGAGCTCTTTAGATCAATGCTTTCTTATTCCTGTTTGTGACCTCCACCCCAGAGCCTTTCGCATGCTTGGTGTCACTCTACACTGAGCTATATCCCTAGCCCATGCCTTAGGCTACCTCACACTCCTTTCAAATTATTTCCTGGTTTACAGTTTGATAATATGGAATTTACAAAGATTTGGTCAAACATTGGTGGAACTCATTGAAATTACACCTGAAAATCTTACCTCTTCTTTAATATTTAGGGTGTCTTATTAACAGTTATGAAGGCCTTTTCTGTTTGTTTGTTTTCTTTTCCTGATTATGTTTCATCAGAGTAGTTGAGAGAATGTTTCTAAGAAAACTTTGTTTTATTATCCTCATCCTGAAGGTATGAGATACTGGAGGTGGAGTGTGTCTATTGGAATCTGAACTCCTCGGCTGGGCTGTTTGTTTTTCTCTCTCTCGCTATTTCTTACACTAGCAGCAAATCCTTAAAAAAAAAGGAAAAAAAATAGGTCTAGGCTGAAGAGATGGTCCAGCAGTTAAGAGCACTTGCTGCTTTTGCAGAGAACCCAAGTTTGATTCCTAGCACCCATATCAGGTAGCTCACAACCATCTGTAACTCCAGCTCTAGGGTATACAACACCCTCTTTTGGTCTCTGAGGGGACCTGCATACATGTGTATACACACACACAGAAGCCCACACACGCAGAGGAACATACCTGTACATAATTAAAAATAAACCTCTTTTTATAAAAAAGGCTTGAGTCAGATCCTAAGAAAGAAAGAGGATGGAAAAGTGGATGCTTAGTTTTTTAAAAATTTATTTATTTTTATTTTATGTGTACAAGTGTTTTGCCTACATGTATGTAAATATACCCATGTGTGCAGTGCCTGTGGTGGCCAAAAGAGGATGTTGGATCCCCTGGAACTGGAGTTAGGGATGGTTGTTGGCCACCATGTAGGTGCTGGGAACCTAACCCAGGTCCTCTGCAAGAGCAGCCAGCATTTTGTTTTTAAATTTTTACTTATTTCAAACATGCCACAGCACATATATGGAGGTCAGAGAACAACTTGTTAGGTCTTTTTCTTTTACCATGTAGGCCCTGGGGGTTGAAGTCAGTTGTAAGCCTTGGTGGCCAAGTGCCTTTATCTGCTGAGCCGTCTCACTGGTGCTTCAGCTAGGACTTTTGGTCCAATTGCTTGGCCAGTCAACTGAGAAGAGGGATCTTACTTTTACAGAGCAAAGAGATATGAGCCAGAATTCATGGGGTTCATGAGACATTAATGGCCACCCTGAAGAACTGGGCCATTGTGTCACAGAAAAACTTCCAAGACTTTTACGAGGTCTTGCCTGTATATTATCCAAGAGAAAGTTTGCATGGCCAGGGATGATTCTACCCCAGGGACAGGGCCCAAAACAGATTGGTTCACTCAGGCTGCCCCTGGGTTGGCCCCTTGTCCATGGTCAGATAAAGCTCTGATGGTGGAGTTGTGAGGAAGTGGTGGCAGTGACTTCAGCATGGAGAACCCCTCAGAAGGTGGCCAAGGGCATGGTGGGCTCTCAGTGTTAAAATCAGAAGGAGAATACTGGATAATTTGATAAATAATGAGTCTTCTTGCTGTTTTTATTTGTGGTTCTGGGGATTAAACAGAGGGCCTCTGGCATATTAAGCACGTGTTCTACTATCAAGCTATACCCCTAGCCCATGGCTGGTGTTTGTCAACAACTACTGAGAAAGATAACCTCTTGTATTTATAGACAATGTCTTGACATATTTGTTTCTGATTTGGTATGCCTTTGACGTTGTTAGTGGTTGTATTTTGGCACACAAAAAAGCTTAGTTTTTTTTTTCCATAGTGTATTTAGATTTATAATTACGTCCAGAGTTTTACTCTTGTATGTCAGTGCTGATATCATGATTAGGAATGTGCCAGGGAGAGCTGCATTGATTTGGATATTCACAGAGTTTATTGCTCTGCTCAGATCACAGCCAATTTGTGGGAGGATTGGAGCATATGGCCAGGACAGGTGCTAAAGGGGGAACTTGAATGTGTACAATGCCTAGAGGGGAAGCAAGAGAAAGACTTCCAGGAAAGTAAATTTTTTAATAATAGAAAAGTGTGGGTATACAATATAGACACCTCAGAATATGAAACATCAAAGTAAGCGATGCTTCTTTTGTTTGAAGTTGATTAAAGCCTCTGGTTAAAGGCTTGTAGAGATGAGGGTTAATTTTCTATAAATTGAACTTCAGTCTCAATAACTTTTTGTGGAGTTTTTAAAGTTTGGCAATAGTAAAGCTTTCTAGTGATCTATTCAAATCAGTAATAGTTAAAACAAAGCCAAAAATCATCCAGGACTGGGGTTATAACCCAGTGGTTAGTTGAATACTTGTCTAGCATGCAAGGGGGCCTGAGTTCCATCCCCAGCACTGTAGGGGAAAAAAAGCCAACCACAACTAACAAAAACAAAGGGAAACAAAACAAAGAGGGGCTAGGAAGATGGAACAGTGGGTAAGAGTGCTTGCTATGCAAGCATGAGGACCTGAGTTCAAATCTCTAGTGCCCACGTAAAAATTAGATATGGCTGCATGTGCCTATAACCCTAGCATTAGGAGTAGAGACCAGCGGATTCCAGGCGCTCACTGACCAGCCAGTTTCGTCCAGTGAGCTTCTGGTTCAGTGAGAGACCAAGAGGGTAAGGTGGATAGCAAGAGGGGAGGATGCCTGATGTCTTCCTCTGGCCTCCGTATGTATGTGCACAGGTGCTTGCACCCACATACTGGATTCGGTACTATCAGATCCCTTCAATGTATGGTTTTGTCCTTGTGACTTAGAAGTATCCTGTGGATAAAACTTTGGCATTATTCATAAGCATAGTTTCCAATCAGTGAGGAGGCATAGGAGAAAAAGAAGAGAGATACTGAAACGTGGTCTTGCTGTCACCCAGGCTGGCTTCAGCTTCCTGAGTGCCCCCGTGGCCCAGCTTCATCCAGTGTTTCAAATAGTTAGTGGTGTGATGATGTTGTGGTCCACAGTGGACCACATTAATGGTAATGATCCCATCTGAGTCTATCACCTGATAATGTATGACATTAGCCCTTTGTGTATTTGCATCATGATGAAATCACCTAAGGATGCCCATAGAAGCCAGAATAGGGTATTAAAATCCCTTAGAACTGGAATTCTATAGGTGGTTGTTAGCTGTCATGTGGATGCCAGGAACTGAACCCAGGTCCTCAACAAGAGCCAGTACTTATAACTGCTGAGCCATCTCTCCAGCCCCAAGCCTTCTAACATTTTTCTCTGTGTAAAATAAATACAAAGTGTTCCAAGTGTAGACTACTTGACACAGCAGATTTCGACTCAGCTTGCAAACGTGCTCTCCTCCAGTGACTAATAAATTGTTTTGGAAGAGCTAATCGTGTTAACATCTAGGTTTCCTGATCAACATTTATCATTCTACTTTTTAAGGCAGTTCTAACAAGCCTTTAGAATGGCTTCCCTTGTAAACATGGATATGGAAAATTATGATCCTAATTAAATCCTGAGAATATATTAACTCAACCATCTGTGAATAGAATCCTCAGTTACGCTTGCCTCAGCAGTTAAGGTGAGAGCTCGGACTTATTTGGTTAGTTAATGATGAACTTATGGACCTGTGGCCTGTTTTTTAAAGGGATTTTATTTTTGGGACTCTTGAGTAATCAGTTAAAGTTGCTTCAGGGGAAGGGATGGTGAGGTAGGGGGAGGTTAAGACAGGCATCAAGAGGCTGCAGGTCAGATTCCAGTTCAACTACCAGTGCAGATGAGCTGCAGGAAAGAGGGTAGAGCCTGGTGGGATGGTCACAGGCTTTGTAAACAGCCTCCTGGCAAGCCCCTTCTTGGGTGTTGTGAAAGGCAGAGCAAACAGCAACCAGGCAACTGTAAACATTGCAGCCAGGCCCACAGGCAGAAACAGCATAGGGCTTTGGCTGCATTGTGGTCAAGCCAGCAGCTGCCCTAGGCTCAGGAGGCTGATTTCGTGTTCCACCCCAGTGAGCCTCCTAACATTGTGGGCACCCCAGGATGCTGGCCAGGGGCTATTAACTTCAGTCCTCTGACCATGTGTGATCCTTGGTTGCGGATCTGTTGATCTCGTCCTCGTTTCAGTCCTGCTTTTAAGTAGGATGGTTTCCTGTCTATAAATAAGGACTGAGTAGTAGCCCTCTTCCATCTCTAAGAAGCAGTGTGATTTTAGGTGAACAGTTAATGCCACCTCTTTGGAGAGGGGCAGCCTGAAGGTTTATGTAACTGGCAGAGTATTTTTAAGTGGTGTAGCCCTCCACTTCCATGTTTAAAAATTAGATCATAAGGCAGAGGATGTAGCCTAGTTGGTTAAATGCTTGCCTATCCTGCAGCAAGCCCTAGGTTTGATCTCTAGCATAGTATAAAGCCAGTTTGGTGGCACATGCCTGTAATCCTCAGCACTTGGAAGGTGGAGGAAGGAGGATCAAGAGTTAAAGATCATTCTTAACTGCATAGGGAGTTCAAGGCCAGCCTGGCCTACATAAGACCCAGTGTCTAAATAGAAATAGAGAGGGTGGAGAGATGGCTCAACAGTTAAGAACACTGGTTCCTCTTGTAGAGGACATGGGTTTGGGTCCCAACACCCACATGAAGACTAGCAACCATCTGTAACTCCAGTTCCAGGGGCTCCATCAGCCTCATCTGGCCTCTGTGGGCATCACATGTACATGATGGACTCACATAATTTCAGGCAAAACACTCGTGTAAAAATAAATAGCTAAATAAATAAATAAAATAGAACTTTTTAAAAAGATCTTACAAAAATCAAAATTTTTCAAAGGAAAAAAATCATGATTTTTGCTTTAAAAAAACATTTTGCTGGGTGTGGTGGCACATTCCTTTAATCCCAGCATTTGGGAGGCAGAGGCAGGCAGATCTCTGTAAGTTCAAGGCCAGCCTGATCTGCATAGTGGGGCTACAGGAAGACCCTGTCTCAAAAAAAAAGTCCAGACAAATAAATAAACAAAAAAATCTATTTATTATTATTATTTTTTAATGTGCAAGTGTATTGCCTGCATATATGTAAGTGCACCTATGTTGTGCAGTGCCCGCAGAGGTCAGAAGAGGGTGTCAGATCCCCTGGAACTGGAGTTAAAGATGGTGGTTAACCACCATGTGGGTGCTGGGAGTAGCCAGTGCTCTTAGCTGCTGAACCATCCCTCCAGGCCAACTTTTGCTTTTAAAAAAAGATTTATTTTTATTTTGTGAGTGTTTTGCCTACATGCATGTAATTGCACCATGTGTATGCAATGCCCATGGAGGCCAGAAGAGGGCCTCGAAGCAGTTATAGACAGTTGTGAGTTGCCATGTGGGTGCTGGGAACCGAACCTGGATCCTCAGCAAGAGCAGCCAGTGCTTTTAACTGCTGAGCCATCTCTTCAGCCCCTTTGCTTCACTTTTAAAAATTTCACCACCACTCAAAAGCAGTATATCTTGTGTACTCTTGCATCCAGGGCCATTTTTATTAACTGGGCCTGGTAGAGAGACATCTGCTACTCTGGACCTGTAGTTCCCTTTTGTCTAAATTGAGGATCTTTATGTCAGCCTATAATGTGTATATAAATAAACGTAATTTGAAAAGCTAAAGCTATTGACAGGGAAGGTCAGCTGATAGGTTTTGTTTATTTTGAAGATAGATAGAACTATGTAGCTCAGGCTGACCTGGGCCTCTCAGTCTTCCCAGCCCAGTTTCCTAGTGCTGCGAACACAAACCTGTGCTCCTATCTATTATCTTTAAAAAGTGAGTTAGAGGATGGGGAGATGGCTTGGTCAGTGAAGGACTTGAGGATCTGAGTTCAATTTCTAGGACCCATGTAAAAATGCTCAGTTGGTGATGCATACCTCTAATTCCAGTGCTGAAGCTTTGGAGATAGGCAGGCCACTAATCACCAGGCTGGCCCAACTGGTGATCTTCAAGCCAGTGAGAGATCCTATCTCAAAGGAGGTGGATGGCTTTCCTGAGGACGCGTGAAGTTATCCCATAGCCTCCCCAACACATATACACATACATCTACACACACATGTTCACATACCTATAAAAAGAAACTAAGAATTAGGAAATGTCTTTTTTTTTTTTTTTTTGCCAATACTGTATAGGAACCGTGAGAGTGGTTTTACTTATTTATGGAGCAAAATTGTTTATTATATTAATTCTTCATTTTAGCAATTGAATATGAATTTGTATTGATTTCATGTACATTTTGTGTTCATTTGGAGAGTGTGTCTTTTTTTTTAAGCTCAGTTAAAATCTTGGCATAGGAACCACTGTCATCTGGCTGACATGTGAAAATAGTTATGGATGTTTTTAAACTCCATAAACATTGTGACACTTCTGCATAAAGAATATTTGCAAATAGTTTACTGGTTTCTCTGACTGCTGCATTTGTTGTTGGGATCTAAACGCCTTTTGTTGTTCTTCACTCTGGCGTGGTGACTGATGTGGTGTTTCTGTTTTGAAGCTGTATCAGAACCTTTCCTAAGTGTGCAGCTGAAGCTCCAAAATGTGTGTAAGAACAGAAATAAGAAACACATGCTGTGGAGCTTTCATTGCTCAATGCCTGGCTTGTTAGAATTAAAACTGTACATGACAGAGTTGGGGTACTTTTCCTTAGTCAGTGCATCCTTCCATCACCAAGGACCATCTCCCAATAATCCAGGGTCACAAGTTCTCATAGTGCCCAAACTTATAGAGACTTTAAAAACAAAAGTAATAAATTCTGGAAATGTCTTCCATGTTTTGTTTTGACTTTACCAGAGACAGAGTCTCACTCTGTTACCCAAGCTGGCCTTAAACTACTAGGCTTAAGTCATCCTCCTGTCCCAGCTCCCAAGCAACTGGAACTACAGTCACACACACACCACCACCTCCACCACCACCACCACCACCACCACCACCACCACCACCACGCTTGGC
Organism: Nannospalax galili; assembly: GCF_000622305.1. Taxonomy (NCBI): domain Eukaryota; kingdom Metazoa; phylum Chordata; class Mammalia; order Rodentia; family Spalacidae; genus Nannospalax; species Nannospalax galili. The sequence continues at coordinate 373,307 of NW_008357490.1, forward strand.
TGGCCATGACTTCACTGGTTGCAAAACTATCTTGTGGAGCTGGAGAGCTGGCTCAGTGGTTAAGAACACTAGTTGCTCCTGCAGAGAATCAGGGTTCAGTTCCCAACACTCACTTGGTTGCTAAGGATCTTCTGTAATTTCAGTTCCAGGGGATCCAGTGCCCTCTTCTGGCCTCCAGGGACACTGCACACACATACATATATGCAGGCAAAACACTCATACACACAAAATAAAAAAATCTTTTTTAAAAAGATTTATACTATGAACTTAAAAACCCTGACTTCTTAAATGTTTTCTATACTTCCTGATTCTTTTTTTTTTTTTTTACTTCTTGATTCTTTACATTTATTTAGTGTGTTTGTGTGCATGTGCCTGTATATGTGTGTGGGTGCATATGTGGCATGGCATGTGTGTGGAGATCAGAGGACAACTCTTGGGAGTCACTTCTCTTCTTGAGAGTCCTGGGGTTCAAACTTAGGTTGCCAGGTTTGGTTGCAAGTACCTTTGCCCACTGAGCCATCTCACTGGCCCTACAATACTTAATTTTTCCTGTGAGATTTCTGTTTGCTTCTTCACACACATTCCTTTTCCTTGTGACTCAAGACAGGGCCTTACTAGTGGTACTGCATCTCTGCACTGCTGATATAATTTTGCTGGTTTTTTTTTTTGTTTGTTTGTTTGTTTATCTACTTTTACAGACTGAGTTATTTCTTACTGCTGACTGTACTACTATACAGTTATCTATTGCTGCCTATCAAGTTACCCTGGCCAATGATTTAAAACAACAATGTTCTCTTTGCTTACTTTCTTTGTTTTGAGACGGGGTCTCATGTGGCCTAGGCTGGCCTCCAACTCATGATGTAGCCATGGATGATCTTGAACTTCTGATCCTCTGCCTTTGCCTCCCAAGTGCTGAGATTACACACGTACACCTCTATGCTTTGTTTTATGTGGTGCTAGAGAGGGGATCCAGGGCTTCATGCATGCTAGGCAAGCACTCTGCCAACTGAGCTACATCCCCAGCAAGTATTCTTGTAAATGTTTCCTTGGGGTAGGAGTTGGGAGTGGCTTCCCTTGTGCGGGTCAAGTTCTAGATCCCTTGGGGTGTAATTATCTGGAGGGTCTTCTCCTCTTATTACTGGCAGGAGGCCTCAGCTTCTCACTCACCCTTTCAATTCTGGAATACACTACAGTGCACCTATTGGCCCCCATCGTTGTGAGCAGGGACAGGAGGTTGGTGGAAATACACAGAGCTGCAGTTCTCTGGGGCTGTTTTAGAAGCTGCCTGTCACAGTGTCTAATCTCAATCTTGATTATCATCTGTTGTTTCTTGGCTTCAAAATAGCATCATGAAATTAGAGTGGGTGTTTTTCGGTACATAGCTTCTGATATGAGTACCCTGAAAGAATTTGACAAATGCCTGTATCCAGATAGCCAAAGTGATAGATTATGAGATTGTATTGATTTAGAGTTTGCCAATCTGAGTATTTGTGTTAATATAGCAATCATTTAGTAGCATCCTTCCTAAGTACCAAATTGAGAATAGTTTTACTTGGTAAGGTCTTCTGGCTCAGAAGAGTAGATAGAAAAGCAAAACCTACTTGTTTTGCTTGTGGATTTTTTTTCAAAAACAATGTATTCATTTTTATTTTCTGTGTATGAGTGTTTTGCCTGCTGGTCTGTATGTGTGCCACCTGCATGCAGTACTAGTAGAGGGCATTACATTACCTGGAACTGGGGTTACAGGTGGTTGTAAGCTACCATGTGGGTGCTCTGAGAAGTGAACCCAGGTCCTCTGCAAGAGCCATCCTGCTGAGCCATCTCTCCAACCCCACTAGCAAATATTTGATGATTATGTACATAGATTTATTCTAAGTTTTCTTTCAGCTTATTTCACTGAGCCATGTCTATTTCTGTATAGTTATCCACAGCTGGATTTTAAAACTATAACTTAAAAAATATTATATTTTGCTTGGAGTGGTGGTGCATGCCTTAAATCCCAGCACTCGGGAGGCAGAAGCAGGCAGATCTCTGTGAGTTCAAGGCCAGCCTGGTCTAAATATCAAGTTCCAGAACAGCTGGGGCTACAGCGAGACCCTGCTTCAAAAAGACAGAAAAAAAAAAAAGGAGGAATCCATGTCCTTGCCTGGCCCAGAGTATTCTCTGTGGTTCAGTGAGACAGTTTCAACACATCATGTTTCTCTATTGAGATTTAAAGGGCTGAGCCTTTGGTCTGGGATGGCCAGTAGATTGGGCCTAACAAGT
>NW_008357490.1:377465-385922 GCF_000622305.1 Nannospalax galili
TTTTGGTCTTTTTGAGACAGGGTCTCCCTGTATCCCCAGCTGTCCTGGAACTCTCTGTACATGTAGACCAGGCTAACCTTGAACTCATAGATCTGCCTTATTTTTTTATGTGTACGAGTGTATTGCCTGCATGTGTGTAAGTATACCTATGTTGTGTACTGCCCATGGAGGTCAGTAGAGGTAGTTGGCTCCTCTGGAACTGGAGTTACAGGTGGTTGTTAGCTGCCATATGGGTGCTGGGAACCAAACCTGGGTCCTCTGCAAGAGCAGCCAGTGCTTTTAACTGCTGAGCCACCTCTCCAGCCTCCAAAACTATAATTTTTTAAAGTTCATTGTTAAGAATCTCGATGTCCCCCATGGGGAAAATATTTCGTTGTTCTTGTGTTCTTTGAATTGAATTTATGTTCCAAAGCGAACCCACACCTATGTAATGGATTAACAGCTATTTTTGTTTTGAAAGTCAGAAAGAAATTATGACATAATTTTAGTAGTTGAAGAAGCCACAATCTTGAGTAGTAAGAATTATCTTAAACTGGTATCTAAGGAAAAGTTTGAAATTTGAAAGAAGGTCTTAGAAAGTTAGGGAAATTCTAAAAGAGGGTTCTCTGGATTTGATTTGATTTGTTTGTTTAGATTACGTATGTGTATGGAGCATAGTACACACAGCAAGTCCCACTGTTCTCACTCCCATTGGCTTCCAAGTGCTTTGATTTTATGTGTTTGTTCAGGGGAACTCTTAGTCTTGGCATTCCTTTTTATTTACCTCTTGCAACCCTCAGGAGATCCTCTTACCTGGAGTCTCATGTATTCAGGTGTTTTGCAGCAGTGTGTCTACTGGGTCATAAAATTTGCAATGAAATAGTTGCTATGACCATTACCCTCTTGTTCTCTGAAAACAAGGGTTTCTTTTCTATTCATGCAGCCATGAAGCTGTCAGAGAGTAATTGCTCATTTAAAGGACAGCGTTACCTTTTCTTTGATCAGTCAGTGTGTGTCTGAGTCCCTAGGGAAGACTTCACACAATGGGTGATACCACCGGCCTTCCATTTACTTTGGTGTATTCACACATATCCATTAAAGGCTTTTTGCCACAAAGACAGAACAACAGATGACTGTGGGCTAAAACTTCCAAACTGAGCCAAATATACCTTTCCTCCATAAAAGCTGATTCTCCCAGGTACTTTGTCACAGTGATGGAAAGCTGACTGACATAGTTGCAAATCCTGACAAAGATTTATATTTTCCATGATTTGTTCAAATCCATGACCTCCCATGCCATAGCCAAAAACATACATTCTTTAGAAGACTGTTGGGAATTGGTGTGTATGAGTTGAAGAAGCCCCTCTGTCCCTCTGTTACAGAAACTTACATTCTGTAGTTGATTTTCCCTTAGATGCTGGTCCCAGTCCTCGTGTTCTGCAGGCAGGAGGGCCGGTACTCGCAGCAGCGACAATACCTTGTTCTGAGGCAGCGCGATAATGGCCAGATGTGTTTTTAAAATTTTTTTTTGTTGTTGTTCTGTATAAAGTAAACCAGACAGCCAGTTTAGTACAGGATGCCCTCCAGTTTTCTTTGTCTGTTTGTTTGTTTACCTCTGGAAGTGGCTAGGTAGGGAATGTGGTGCTGCAGCTTAGTCTGACACTGGTATGGGAAGCTCTACAATGCCCCCAAAGCACTTGTAGCAGGAAATGTGTTTCAGGATAACTTTTCTCCTTATGTTTTCTACCTGCTGTCTTGTCTGTACCAAAGCAGCAGGTGTTCCGCAGCTGGGTGTGGCATCATGGCATGGTTTTTAAATTTGGTTTGGGGTTTTGGTTTCACGGGTGTGGTTTTGAAAGGGATCTGCTAAGAAGTCCAGAAATAGAATGAAGAGACAAGACTTCACTGAAATTATCTGGTGTGAGTCAGTTTCCAACACCATAGCATACCTGAGGTGCTCACCTTGTCTGTCATGAGGGCGGCTTCAGCGTGCCTTGTGGCTTGGGAGGTTTTTCACCTGTGCTCAGTTGGCTCTGCTACTTTGTGGCCTGTGGTGAGAGGTTGGTGCCTCAGGGCAAGGAGCAGGTGAAGCAAGCTACTTACCTCATGTCTGTTGGGAAACTGAAAGAAGAAACTGCAGAGTCCCACAGTCTCCTTTAAGGACACACCCTTAGAGACCTAAACCCTTCCATCACCTTCCAATAGCAGCAAGCTGAGGACCAAACTTTAATATGTGAGTCTGTGTGGGACATCCCAGGTCAGCAGAGGAGTGGTTGGTCTTAGAAAGAAACAGGAGACACCTTGGAGACTAGAAGAGTGTTCTAGTCTCATTTCTGTGGTTGAGATAAAAAGTCCTGACAACAGGCAACTTGAGAGAAAGGGGCTTTATCTGATTTACAATTCCAGGTTACAGGCTGTCATTGAGGGGTGGTCAAGGCATGAAGCAGGTCACACCACATCCATAGTCAAAAGAAACACATGCATCCTTGCTTGTCTGATGGGACTCAGCTGGTTTCTTCCTCTCTTACACTCTTCAGGACCCTCTGCCTAGGGAATGGTGCTGCCCAGAACTGGCTGAGTCATCCTGTGTTAATTAACTGAAACATGCCCACAGGCTGATCTAGATAGCTTCTCATTAAGATTCTCTTCCCAGATTCTAGGTTGTGTCTAGTTGGTTAGTTAAAACTAACTAGCACAAAGGGGTTGACAGAATTTTTTTTTAAAGGCTAGATTAAATTTTTTATTTATAATTTTTATGAAGTAGTGGCAAATTGTTTTTCTCAATACAGAGCAATAAAATCGAAGTCAGTTGATAGGCTGATGCTTGGAAAGTGTATGTCTAGGGTCAGTAAAGTATGTACAAATAGGTTGCACAGGTATCCATTGAGTCAGTGTGGATGACATTATTGAGACTGGTTTGTTGTACTTGAAATTTTGATATTAGGTGAGATTTAACAAAGCTTCTTTGGTTTCAAAATTAGTTGACCTTTTGTGGCTTCATAATGCCCGTGAAAATAAACGTTTAAGTGTTCTGTTAATGAGCATATAGTTATGTGACTAAACATCTAACAAGAGCAACTTAAGGGAAAGATTTATTTTGTCTTGTGGTTTAAGAGGGTATGGTCCAGCATGGCATAGTTCATGGTGTGGGAGGGTCTGACTGGAGTGCCTCACATCCTCCAACCAGGAAGCACAGAGCAGAGAGTGCTGGTCCTCCTTTTTACCTTTTCAGTGGGTCTTTTCTCCTCAGTTAAACCTCTCTGGAAGACACCCTCAGTCCCTCACAGAGGTGTGTCTACTAGGTGATTTCCAAACATAGTCAAGTTGTCAGTGAAGATAAACTATCACATGGTATTTTAAGAGTAAGTCCAGACATCGGGAAAACTGTCCATTTATGACTTAAAACAGAAAATAGGTAAAATGTCCTCTGAAAAAAATCTTTCAAAAAAGCTGTCAAATCTTTATCATGAGTTTTAAGATCTAGCTTTATGTTTTAAAGACTATTGCTAGGTTTATTTACTTATTTATTTATGACATTGAGTGTCTTCCTCATTCATTTTCCACTTCATTTTTTGAGACAGAATCTCCTCTCACTGAACCTGAGCTCATCAGTTTGCCTAGACTGGCATTAAGCTCCGGGGATCTGCCTGTCTTCCATGCCCCAGTGCTGGGGTTAGCTCTAGGAAGGAGGGGGAGACTAGTAAACAACTTCAGGAACTCTAGAAATGAGACATTGGGATGGGACAGTGTAAACTGTTGAGAGCAAAAGACTGCGAGTAACAAATCAAGGTATAACAACGTGAACCACAGATGCCGAAGATGCTCTGGCCCAGGTGTGGTGGCACGTGCCTTTAATCCCAGAACTCTGGAGCAGAGGCAAGTAGATCTTTGTGAGTTCAAGGGCAGCCTGGTCCACATAGTAAATTCCAGAACAGCTAGGGCTACACAGTGTGATCCTGTTTGGAAAAAAACAAAAGAAGAAAATGCTTTGAAATACTCTACCAGATGAAAATGGAAGCATGCCACAGTTGGAAAGACAGAGACACAAACAAGAGTAGGCAACAGGCTGGAGAGATGCTCAGCGGTTAAGAACACTGGTTGTTCTTGCAGAAGACCTGGGTTTGAATCCCAGCACACACATGGCAGCTAACAACTGTCTGTAACTCCAGTCCCAGGGGATCCAACAGCCTCTTCTGATCTCGGCGGGCATTGCACCACACAAGTGCACTTATCTACAGGCAATACACTCATACACATAAAATAAAAATAATAAATAAAATGTTTAAAAAAAAAAAAGAGTAGGCAACAAATGAATTTTCCCTAGGACGCTTTCACAGTGGTACAGGTCCTTAAATCTAAGCAGATAGAACTAATTAAGCTCTGTTCTGTGCTGGAGCATGCCTCAATGGTAGAGCTCTTGCGTTTTGTGCATGAATACCTGGGTTCAGTCCATAGCACTACAGAAGAGATAAAAACAAAGCAACATTAGGGGCCAGTGAGAAGGTTCAGTGGGTAAAGACACTTGCTGCACAAGCCTGGTTACCTGAGTTCAATCCCTGGAACCCACAGGGTGGAAGGAGAGAACCAACTCTCTCTCTCTCTCTCTCTCTCTCTCTCTCTCTCTCTCTCTCAATAATTTTTAAGAAATTCATCAGCCCTGTTTTTTGTATCTCCACCCCAATCCATTCTACATCCCCACTTGCTCTTATCACTTTGAGGGTATCTGAGAAGGGAGCATGTCATTCAGACATCTGGATCTGGAAAACATGTTTTTCAAACACTTCCTTCATTGCACAGGTTGATTAAAGCATTGGTAGTCAAGGTGCCCCAAGCAGAAGCCGCCCTGGTAGAAGAAACTCACGGACAGGATTCCCACTGGGAGCCTGAGAACTCAGCTCTGCTCATTGACTAGAAATTGCACAAAAATTGCTTCTCAGTGACAGAACTGTGTCTTCATTTAGCAGTAAATTGCCTTTTCTTCTTTTTCAAATGTAGGTTATATATTTGGGGAGGACTCCGGAAGATGCATATAGAACATTAATCTTTGGAGATACAACCTATATTCCTTTCAGGTAAATGTAAAAATGTAGATTTATTTAATCGGACCATGGCTAGAAATGTCTTGATGGTAGTTTCTGAGAACAAGAAGACCTGGCAGCTGGGCTTGGTAGGTGCTACAAGCCACACTGTAGGTCTAGGGTTCTTGACAGTGACACTGGACGTGTTGTCACAGGGGCTGCTGTGTCCATCCCTCATAGGTGTTTTGCAGTATCCCTGGCTTCTGCTTACTAGACCCCAGTAACATCCCCATTCCCCCTCCAGTTGTCAGAACCCCGAATGTCTCCTGGCCATTGCTGGCTGTCTCTAGAAATGGTTGGGGTGGAGTGGGGAGCTCCATCTTCCCTGGCTGAGAACTACTATATAACCTGGTGAATCCTGGAGTTACTGTGCTCAGCACTAACAGACTCCTGAGCAACTGAGCAAGGAGTTTCCCGCACCAGGAGGTACTCTTTGGGGCAGCAGTTGACCCTTGTTTTCCAGGAGCACAGCCAGCAGAGGTAGCAGGTGCAGTTACTCACGTGGAACCCTGAGCAGCCAAACCTGTTGGGTAGCTGTGCTGTGCAGGTGGCAGGCAGCGTCGTCCCACAAGCCAGAAACAGCCTCACCTCAGGCCTACCATGTGATTGTCTGAAAAGGTTTTTAAAAAACAAACTTGTGGGTTTTCTTTGTGTGAACTCTTACTTGTTTCATAGGTTGTTGATAATTTCATAATTGTTGATAATAGCATCTTCCATTTATAAATTGGTCAATTCAATTTAGACTTCCTGTGTATACTTCACATGCCTGATTCTTTTTTGTCAGTTTGTCTTTTAAAAGCTCACAGAGTGGGTGAGATGGCTCAATGGATAAAGGCACTTGAGGATGAGGCCACCCTATTTGAGTTTGATCCCTGGGACCCACATGGTAGAAAGAGAGAACCAATTTCCAGTTATCCTCTGACCTCCACACATGTACTGTGGCTTATGCACATACACATGAATAAATAAATGTAAAAAATGTTTAACATATAAACAAAAACCCTCTAACTGTATGAATCTGGTTCACTGTGGATGAACTGTGGGATGAATCTTCCATCAAAGGCAGAATCCCTCACACAGCTCTGTGGGACCTTCACGGCCCTTCTCCATGAGGACAGAGCCTTGTTGGAGCAGTGTTTTTTGAGAATTCAGGGATCTAGTTGCTGGAGGCTGTGACTGGGCCAGTGTCACTCCTTTCTTGCTGGCTCCTGGAGCAACCCAAGTTCTGTTATTTGAGGTGGACAGGAAGAGGGGAGAAGAAGGCACTGAACTGAAGTGGATCACTCACCTTTTCAAAAACTTTATAACAGAACCATTTGCCTCTGTTAGAAGCAGTGCTTGTATCTGTGGGCCCCGAATGGTGACATATGGATCATCTGTTGCTGCACAGTGATAGTCTGGTTCTCCAGAACTCTAGAGTGGTAATCCCTCCTTGCCATTCTCATAACTGCCAGCACAAAGACCTATTGTGGGAACAGGCTCACGATCCTTGCCAGAATGTAGCACAGAAGGCCAGTTCCCAGTGCAGCACCCCCATGGTCCTGATTATATGTCAGGTTTAATATTTACTATGCCACATTCTATTTATTACTTGTCTTACTATTTTAATCAAATTGAATTCCACACAATCTATCTGTGACACACTATTGATAAGAAAAATGAGGTTTTTAAATACAAGTGCTACAAACAAAATAAATGTCACTGTCATGACTGAGTTTGAAATGATTGAAATTTGACACTCAGGCATGAAGCTAGTTACTTATAATCACAGGAACACCAGGCAGAAATTTTCTGCTTGGGCAGCTGGAGGCACTGGGGAACTTCAGTCAAGGGGGTCACATTTACCCATGGCAGTGTGTCTCTGAACTTCGGTGATCACTAGGAACGCTAGTGATGAAGTACAAAACTTGAGAGATTTTTAGGCACCTTTATATTAATTTAGTAGAGTAATGTTTCAATCCATGGAATCAGATAATGGGAGAATTTGGACTTCAATTCTATCTTTTCCCTCTTCTGTGTTATTTTTGGCTACAAAATTAAGATTATTGTATTCTCAGGCTGGACATAGTGATGCACACAACATTTGAGAGGCAGAGCGAATTGCTGTGAATTTGAGGCCAGCCTGGTCTACATAATGAGTTCCAGGCCAGCTGGGACCAAAGGGAGACCCTCTCTCAAACAAAATAAAACAAAGATTATTGTATTCTCACAGGCATGTAATAGCTACAACATTTCTCTTTAATACTCATTGTATTTTATAAAAGTATCAGCCTATGAAAGACTTAAAATAATAAAATTTTGTGCCTTGTCACATTTTACTGTTATATAGAATTTACTAATCAGAAAGTAGGTGGAGTACACTTTTAATCCCAGCACTTGTGTGGCAGAGGCAGGAGAATCAAAAGACCAAGCCTGGGCTGTAGAGTGAGTCCTTATCTTTTTTTTTGAAAAAAGCCAGTCAGAATTACTAAGGCTTGACGATATTTTGAAACAACTTAGACCTCTATTGTCCTTGCTACTTCAAATGCATAGAATAAGTTTAATGAAGGATGCTAATGAGGTTGTACAAGAAAAGCAAATTCAATTTAGATCTAACTTGGACCACTGCATTTTGAACATTCATGACATTATGATCTCCTTATAAAGGGTATTAGGCATTCTCTGTCTTGTTGAGAAAAATAACAGACAACGGGCACTTCTGGTCATTGCCATTGTCTCTGGTGATGCTCTGCTTCTTGCTGTTGCTGGCCTTTGCTTTTCCTTTGGGTCTCCGTTTTCTACTCGTCTGAGAGATAGTTTGCATGGTTTCCTGAGCCTCCTGTTGCCACTTCCCCACTGCTGGGATTCCAGGCATCCTCTGTCATGCCCAGCTTGTGTGGCTTAGCCCTTAATAGTTTGCCTTTTTTAAAATTTTTTAAATTACATAGAGAGTTGATTCTTAGCTTTGCTGTCTCTATGGTCCTTTACAAATTTGATTCTTGACAATGATGGATTATGTACACAAAGACATCTTAAAAATAAAAGGCATACTATAGTACCTGCCTTTACCCATCATTTGTTCCATATTTTTATCCCTTCCTCTCCCTTCTTTTAATTAAAAAAAGACTTTATAGCCAGGCATGGTGGCGCATGCCTTTAATCCCAGCACTCGGGAGGCAGAGGCAGGCGGATCTCTGTGAGTTCAAGGCCAGCCTGGTCTACATAGTGAGTTACAGGACGGCTGGGGCTACAGGGAGACCCTGTCTAGGGAGACCCTGTCTCAAAAAGACTGAAAAAAAAGGGTTTCCGAAAGGCTGAGCAGGGGCCAGTGATCAAGCCAGTAAACAGCGTTCCTCCATGGCCTGTGCTCCAGCTCCTGCCTCCAGGTTCCTGTCTGAGTTCCTATCTTGGGCTCCCTGAT
>NW_008357490.1:386053-389698 GCF_000622305.1 Nannospalax galili
TACATAGTGAGTTACAGGACGGCTGGGGCTACAGGGAGACCCTGTCTCAAAAAAAAAAAAATTAAATAAATAAATAAATAAAAATAAAAAAAGACTTTATGAATGTTTTGCCTGCATGTATGTAAGTGCATCACATACATGTAGTGTCCTGGGGGGACTGAAGAGGGCGTTGGATCCCTTAGAAGTCAAGTTAAAAACTCTTGTAAGCTACCATGTGAATGTTGGGAACCAAGCACAGGTCCTCTGCAAGAGCAGCAAGTGCTTGTAACCACCGAACCATTTCTCTAGCCTTCCTTCCCTCCATTTAAAGTTGATATATAAAGTTTGAAAATAAAGCACTAATCTTAAGAAAAAAAAATTATGCACATGTGTAATTTATGTACATGTGTGTGTATGTGTATCTACACTTAGGGATTGAACTTGGGGTATTGTGCAAGCACATCCTATACCACTGGCTACACCTCAGCCCCAAACATTGTTCTGAATTGTACAGTCAAGTATATGTAACTACCACACATGGATATGCAGAACACAGCCATCACCTTCAAAAAGTCCCTCCTGCCCTGTGCAATCAGTTATCAGTTGTGACCATTACTACGTAACGTCTCCCACCATCACTTAGCCTTGCTTGCTTTTGAACTTTGAGTATCTGGAATCATTCAGTATGCACCCTGGGATGCTGGGAGCTAGCTCTTTAAAGTCACAATGTTGGGCCTGAGGAGATGGCTCAGTAGTTAAAGCAGGGTCATGCAAGTATAAGGACAGCAGTTTAGATCCCCAGAACCCCGTAAATGGGTAGGCGTGGCAACCCAAAATTCCTGCCTTGGAAAGTGGAGACAGGAGATCCCAAGATCAAGCTGGCTGGCAAGGATAGCCATATTGGTGAGCTCTGGCTTTCACTGAGAGACCCTACCTCTATGAATGAGGTGGGAGAGCAATTGGGGATGATTCCTGACCTCACCCTTGGTCTTCCACAGGTGCGTACACCAACCCACATATATACCCATACAGGTTCATCTGCACACATGACAATATGCATACACCTGCACATCACATGTACACATAACATTTTTAAGTGATAATGTCTATAAAATTCTTCCATGTGTGCCAGGCATCAGCAGTACCCTCCTTTGCTGCTCCTATGACATTCCATTCTTTAAGTATGCTACAATTTATTTGTCTATTGATCTTTTGAAGGATGTTTGGGTCATTTATAGCTTTTAGTCATTAAGAATATAAGCTTTTATGAAAGCTGCTATTTTAAAAAAGATTTGTTTTATTTCTATTTATATATGTATCTGTGTCTGTGTATTTGTATGTACATGTGTGTGTGAGTGCTCAAGGAGGCCAGAAAAGGGAGTTAGATCCCCTGGAACTGGAGTTAATAGGTGGTTATAAGCTACCCAATCCCCTGGAGCTACAGGTATAGACACACCTGACTTGATACTAGGAACTGAACTTAGGTCCCCTGCAAGAGCAGTATGTGGCTCTTAACTGCTGAACCATCTCTCCAGAACTGTTGTAGTTTCTGAAAAAGTACCCCTTTAGTAAGTCTCCTGTTTTCCCTTTTGTTAAATGTTCTTCATTCGAAGGTTTGTTTGCTTTACATCTAGATTCAGAGAGATCTTCCCTTTGAGGAAGGCTTATTGCTTGGGTGGGAGAAATTGGTGTGTTCAGAGAAATTGGTGTGTTCAGATAGTGTGAGTCAGGGCTTGAGTGGAATTTTATCAAAACCTGTTGAAGTGTTGCTGAGTAGAGCAGGACCTGGGCCATCGTAGGGCTCAAAGAAACACAACAGATATTTTCTCAGATCGAATCAGCACACCTTTAACTAAACTGGAGAAGCAGTGTTGAATGTGTTAAGAAGATAATGCTAGTATACTAGTTAACTGAGGAAACACAGAGTCATTGGGTTACAATTTGAGAATTCATCCCCCTCCCCCATTGACAGTTGGATTTGGTTTGAGATTAACTACTTTTACCTTAGCTTCTCTGTTTTAAAATGTTCCTTGTGGAGATCCTAGAAGACAGCCTGAGAGGGTGGGTTTCAACCTCCATTGGTGTATTGGCTCTGATCTCAGAAGACTGCCTGAGAGCCCCTGGATTCTGCCTCCATGTGGTGGTGAGCTTCCTCTAATTGAGCCATACCCATCCCCCTACCTGGGATTTTGTGAGGCCCCTCCCAAGGCCCCAGGGTAGATCTGGCTTTGGTAGGCTAAGGCTGAGATCCTAGCAGACAGCCTGAGAGGGTGGATTGCCTGAGAGCCTCCCAGAAGTAAGCTGACTGGAACGTGAATTGGGCTTTTGTGGGTACTCCTGAATAGCAGAGCTGAAGCCATCAGTTCCCTCCAAGTTAAACTTGAGAGAACCTGAACCCTGTGCCAACCAGCTTTACATAACCAATAAATAAAGGACCTAGGCACCCAGATAATACAAACAGAAGCATACTTCAACTTCATTCTCATATCAGTATCATAAACAACAAAAGAATTCACATGCCAAAATCACAACAAAAGAATAATAAAATGGAAGGCCAAAACACTATGTCCCCACCAAACTCCACCAATCCTGTAGAAGAGTTCTACAAAAAGGACCCCCAGAGATAACCCAGGACACCAAATTTAAAAGAACGATCATAAACATGATCAAGGAATTCAATGAATTTAAAGAACACATGAACAAACAAATCAAAAAACTAAAACAAGTTAGGGATAAACTTCTGAATGAATTCACAAAAGAGATGGAAACATTGACAAAAACTCAGGCAGAAATGAAGGAAGTGCACAACTCAATAAGTCAATTTGAAACAACAGGGGAAAGCCTTGCTGCTAGAATGAATGAAATGGAAAACAGAATATCAACACTGGAGGATAAAGTTGAAGAATTGGACCACTCAAAGATTATGGAAAAAATTTTAAAACACAGGAATGGACTGTGCAAAAGATGTGGGACACCATGAAAAGAACAAATCTACAGATCATAGGAATAGAGGAAGGAGAAGAATTTCAGGTTAATGATATTGACCAGATCTTGAACAGAATTGTAGAAGAGAATTTCCTGAAATTAAGGAAGGACATCCCCATACAAATACGGGAAGCACATAGAACACCAAATAGGATCAGAAAAGAAACTTCCCATGACATATCATAGTAAAAACACTAAATGTACAGAACAAAGAGAGAACACTGAAGGCAGAAAAAAGATAAACAAGTCACATACAAAGGAAAGCCCATCAGAATAGCAGCTGACTTATCAATGCAAACTATGAGAGCCAGAAGAGCCTGGACCAAGGTATTTCCAGTTCTAGGTGACAATAGATGCCAGCCCAGAGCACTATACCCAGCAAAAATATCTATTATAGTTGAGGGGGAAAGAAAAATCTTCCATGACATGAATAGCCAGAAAGAATACATGTCCACAAAACCAGCCCTTCAAAGAATACTTGAAGCAATACAGAGAACAGAGAGAGAAACAACTATACCTTGGGGCAACAAACGAAAATAAAGATATAATCTAGGAAACACAAAATTATACAGAGAACACAAACAGCAATCAAAATGATGTCAACCAATACACACCTTTCAACAATAACCTTAAATATCAATGACTTAACTGCCCAGTCAAAAGATACAGGCTAAGTGGACT
>NW_008357490.1:389711-390728 GCF_000622305.1 Nannospalax galili
TAGGGTGAAAGGCTGGAACAAATATTACAAGCAAATTGCCCTAAGAAACAAGCAGGAGTTTCATTTCTAATATCTGACAAAATAGACTTCAAAGTAAAACTAATCAGAAGAGATAAGGAAGGTCACTTCATTCTGATCAAAGGAACAGTTAACCAAGAAGATATTACAGTCCTTAACATATATGCACCAAACTCTGGTGCACCCAAATTTCATAAAAACACTACAGGACTTTAAGACACCGATTAACCCCAACTCAGGAATAGTAGGGGACTTCGATACCCCACTGTCTCCATTAGACAGGTCAACTGGACAAATAATAAACAGAGAGACATCTGAATTGAATGGTACCGTACATCAAATGGACCTAACAGACATCTTTCGAATACTCCACCCAAGCACCAAAGAATACACTTTCTACGCAGCACCCCATGGAACTTTTTCAAGAATTGATAACATACTAGGCCACAAAACAAACCTCAACAAATACAAAAAAAAAAATTGAAATAATCCCATTCATTCTATTGGACCACAATGCAATAAAGCTCAATATCAACACTGGAGAAAGGCCTAGTCACTACACAAACTCGTGGCGATTGAACATCACACTGCTCAACAAGTGGAAAGGAGAAATTAAGAAATAAAAGAATTCCTGGAATTTAATGAAAAGGACAATACAATACAACACAACCTCTGGGACACTTTAAAAGCAGTCCTAAGAGGGAAGATTGTAGCTCTAAGTGCCTACATTAAAAAATTAGAAAGAGTCCAAATAAATGACCTAACACTGCAACTCAGGATAGTAGAAAGGCAAGAACAAATGAAACCCAAACTCAGCAGAAGAGAAGAAATAACAAAAATCAGAGCAGAAATTAATGAAATAGAAACAAAGAAAACAATACAAAGAATCAATGAATCTAAGAGCTGGTTCTTTGAAATTCTAAACAAGATAGACCCTTAGCCCAGTTAACTAAAAGAAAGAGCAAATCCAAATCAACAAAATCAGAGATGAAAGGGGAA
>NW_008357490.1:390842-405592 GCF_000622305.1 Nannospalax galili
GAACCATCAAAGTTAAACCAAGAAGAGATCAACAGTTTAAACAGACCCATAACATATAAGGAAATTGAAACAGTAATACAAAGCCTCCCATCTAAAGAAAGTCCAGGCCCAGATGGATTTACAGCAGAATTCTACCAGACACTTAAAGAAGGCCTCCCACCAATACTACTTAAATTATTCAAAACGATTGAAACAGAGGGAGAAATCCCAAATTCCTTCTATGAAGCCAGCATCACTCTAATACCCAAACTGGGTAAAGATACAACCAGAAAAGAAAACTATAGACCCATATCCCTAATGAACATAGATGCAAAAATTCTCAGCAAAATACTTGCAAACCACATACAGAAAGACATCAAAAAGATCATTCACCATGATCAAGTGGGCTTTATCCCAGAGATGCAGGGATGGTTCAGTATATGCAAGTCAATAAATGTCATTAATCATATAAATGGACTCAAAGACAAAAACCACGTTGTCATCACAATAGATGCAGAAAAGTCTTTTGACAAAATTCAGCATGCATTTATGTTCAGTGTCTTAGAGGGAATTGGACTGGAGGGAACATACCTCAACATAATTAAAGCTGTATACAACAAACCCACAGCCAACATCATTCTAAATGGATGAAAACTGGAAGCATTCCCATTGAAATCAGGAACCAGACAAGGATGTCCACTGTCTCCACTCTTTCAACATAATACTTGAAACTCTTGCTAGAGCAATAAGTCAGGAGAAGGAAATTAAAGGAGTACTAATTGGAAAAGGAAGTCAAACTATCACTTTTTGCAGATGATATGATACTATACCTAAGAGATCCCAAAAGTTTGACCAGAAAAGTCCTAGAACTGATCAACGCTTTCAGTATAGTAGCAGGTTATAAAATCGATCTACAAAAATCAGTAGTCTTTCTATATACCAATAACAAGCAATTGGAGAAAGAATACAGGAAAATGCTCCCATTCACAATAGCTTTAAAAAAAAAAAAATCTTGGAATAAATCTAACCAAAGACACCAAAGATCTCTGCAATGAAAATTTTAAATCATTAAAGAAAGAGATTGAGGAAGATACCAGGAGATGGAAGGCCCTCCCATGCCCATGGATTACAAGAATTAATATTGTGAAAATGACCATCCTACCAAAAGCAATATGTAGATTCAATGCCATTCCAATCAAAATCCCCATGACATACTTCACAGAATTAGCAAAAAACATCACTGAATTCATATGGAAGCACAAAAGACCCCGGACAGCCAAATCAACCCTAAGCACAAAGAGCAACACTGGGGGGATTACTATACCAGATCTCAAAGTATATCACAGAGCTCTAGTCTTAAAAACAGATTGGTACTGGTGCAAAAATAGTCACATAGATCAATGGAACATCATTGAAGATTAAACCTGAGTACACACAATTTGAGCCACCTGATATTTGACAAAGGTGCCAGGAACACACAATGGAGGAAAGACAGCATCTTCAACAAATGGTACTGGCAAATGGTGCTATGAAACTAGATCCTTATCTTTCACCTTGCACAAAAGTCAACTCCAAATGGATCAAAGACCTCAATGTGAAACTGGAAACCCTGAAACAATTAGGAGAAAATATTGGCAGTAACTTACAAGATATAGGTGTAGGAAAGGATTTTCTAAATCAGACAGGAACTGCTCAAGAATTAAGGTCAGCAATCAACAAGTGGGACCTCATTAAAAAGCTTCTGTACAGCAAAAGAAACAATCAAGAAGGTAAAGAGAAAAACCACAGAAGTGGAAAAAAATCTTCACCAGTGACACATCTGACAGGGGCTTAACATCCAGAATATATAAAGAACTTAAAAAACAAAGAATTGGGAAACCAAATTACCCAATTAAAAGATGGGCTAAAGATCGAAACAGAGTTCACAAAAGAAGAAATAAAGATGACAAACATCTCAAAAAGTGTTCAACATCGTTAGTAATTAGGGAAATACCAATTTAAACCACCCTAATGTATCACCTTACCCCAATCAGACTGGCCAGGATCAAGAAAACAAAGGATACCAAATGCTGGTGAGGATATGGAGAAAGGGGAATGCTCATTCACTGCTGGTGGGATTGCAAACTTGTACAGCCTCTATGGAAAACAGTGTGGAGAACTCGCAAAAATTAAGAATGAACCTGCTATATGACCCAGTTGTACCACTCCTTGGCATGTACCCAAAGGACTCATCCTATTGTAGAGACACTTGTATAACCGTGTTTGTTGCTGCTCTTTTCACAATAGCTAAGAGATGGAAGCAACCTAAGCGCCCCTCAATTGATGAGTGGTTAACAAAAATGTGGTATATTTACACAATGGAGTTCTATTCAGCAGTAAAGAAAGATGAAATCATGAATTTGCAGGTAAATGGATGGATCTAAGAACTGTTATAGTAAGTGAAGTAACACAGACTTAGAAAAACAAAAGATGTATATTCTCCCTCATATGTATATCCTGTGCCAAATCCTTTTAAATTCCAGGTCCTTTTAATAAGATGATGCTATACAGCAGTCCCTTCTGAATGAAATAACTACCATCATCATGACTTCAGCGGAGCCTGATTGCTAAACATGGTGAAAACTGGACTTGTTGACAGTTGTGCTCATTCATTAAAGGAGGGCCAAGCAGGGTCATTGGACCCTCACAGCATTATCCAGCCACTCTTCCCAACTAACTCTATGTAATTTGACCCTAATCACACATCGCCTCTTGGATTTGGGGAGGGCTAAAGTATACAATCTGGGGAAGGCTAGGAAGAGAAGTCATGACCCATGCTGGGTAAAGGCTTTCCAGTGTGCATCCCCTCAGGTCATACATACACCTCAGCAACTCCTCAATTATCTTGGTAAGTAAGCTCAATAAATTCATTGGTTCCCCAGTAAAACTTTAATCAAACATTGGCTCAACACTAGAACCTTGAAAGGGAATAAGCATTGCTTAGCATCCCCAGGAAAACAAGTCTCACAACAGATGGAAAATGTATTTGTTAATTCTATTATGTCTCATAATTATTTTAAAAAAGAAGAAAGTGAGAATGTAAAAGATGTTAAAAGGATATGGGAATGGAGATATTTTCCAAAATAGACAAAAAATGAGAAAGCCTAAGCAAGTGATGAAGGTCTGTGTAGGTTTGTTATGATATATAAAGGATGAGACAAAAATAATATACACATAATCTTAAAATGTCTATGGTCATAGTTTAGTTAACTAGTTTAAGGAACAAAATATGTATCTAGTCAAAGTTTATCTGTGAATATTTGGTTTTTTACCCAAGTCTTATCTACATAGCACATAATAATTAAAAGTACCAGACTGATGGAACTAACCTTATTGGATGCTTAACAGTCATAGTTTGAGGCCTATACTAATGTGGTCAGAGGGACTTAAAGGACAGTTTTTGCCCCTTGCCCTCCAAAGTTGACTAAGTTCCAGGGGAGTATGGAACATCTCTCAAAATGTCCTATTAGTGTAGTGAGTTACCTGTCCTCTTGTTCAGGGAGCCATGGAAACCCCATGAGATAGACTTGAACCAGTTTCCAGTCTACAAAGAGGAGGGTGAACTCAGAGGAAACTTCTCATTCATGCTTCCAAATGAAGCCAGACATGATCGAGCAGGACCTTTGACTTACCTTCACATAGATGGAACTGATAAAAGAAAGGAGCCAGGGGCCCCTCCCAAGCCCATGTGACCCCTGAGGAACAGATCCTCAAATGACCTTAAGTGTAAAAATAAATTTATTTGGGCCAACTGTATGGTCTTAAACACCCAAAACGAAAGTACAACCAAAGAGTAAAGTCGTCAGTATATTTCTTTGAGTTCAAGGGATTACACTTCCCAGACATTAGGCTTAAGTCTATATAAAAAGTTATTCAGATAATTATTTCTCATTGATGATTTTGTTCCTAACCAGAAAGTGCTGTTCAGATGTAAGACTTCAAATCTTGGTCTCCAACACTGTAGTGCCCACTTTTAGCTAAGGGAGACAACCAGTTAGTTCTAAAATGATGGATAAATTTGTTTTCTCCCCTTATCTAGAAGTCTTTGAGATGGAATTGACACTGATTCTAACCACTCCAACAGCTATCAAAACACGTGAAAGCAAACCCTGAATTCATCACTCTAGAGTCCAGCCTTGGACGACCGAAGGAAAATGAGGAGGGACCCAATAGAGGGATGCTTTTGGAAGCCCTTGTCAAGAAATTCCAATGCACTCTCATATGAACATTTGAAAAGATTGCCCTGTTCTAACTTTTTTCTAGTTCCCTGTCTAGAACTTGTAATGCTAATTACTCTTGCCTTTATTTCTCCTTCACATCTCCCATTCATGATTCAAAGACTTTCTTTTCCTTCATGAGATAAGAGTTATGCAATTTGGGAGTCTTTTAGATAGACCCACTGAAGGGGTACTCCAGTTGCCTCACTCTGCGTCCCTGGTCAGCATGGAAGAAGCCAGAGCAGTCGGCGTCTCTATTCCCTCTTGGCATTTGCGTAACTTCTTCAGAGGATCGTCTGATAAGAATAGGAGGTAGGAATTGGCTAGGCAGTTAGGGTAAAAAGAGTTTCTTAAAGGTTAAAACTCACAATGTCCTTGGGCCTCTTAGCAACATATTCCATTCCAAAGGCCAAAAATGTCGAAAATATTTGGGAGCTTTTATCTAATCCTTAAAAGATTTTAGGGTTACCTCTTCAGAGGGGGAAATGGTAGAGTAGCCAAAAGCCCCATAAAAAAATAAAGAGTACATGAAGTTATCAGAATAAAAAAGTAATGGGAAGATGTGGGAGAGGTTGGAGCAGAGGGAGTGGCGTGGGCATGGATTTGGTCAAAACACCTTATATGCATGTAAGAAATTCTCAGTAAATTATTTTTTTTAATGTTCCTTGTTTGGCAGGGCGGGGGGCAGGAGAGACAAAAATCCTGCCTCCACAAAAGAAGTTTGTTAGTTGTGTCTGTCAGTGGTTTATAAACTTGAACCCACATCACTGTCACCTGGAAAGATCTCTTGGGGGTTTTGTTTGTTTGTTTGCAGTATTGGGCATAGAAACCAGGGCCTTGCACACAAGGCAAGCACTCTATGACAGGGCTACATCTCCAACTCTGGAGGCCCTCATGAGGCAGAAAGGACTAGCTGTACCCCTAGAGCTTTTGATGGGGTAGGAGTGGATACCTGTGGAGAATGTGCCTTTCTGACAAGTTAGGGTGATCCTGATGCTACTGGGCAGAGACCACATTCATACGCCACTTCTGTTGGCTTTTCTTTTCCAGTGAGATACTGGTAAAAATTGTATGTGTTGAATTGGAACCCAATCTGACATTTTTTTATTTACTTATTTTTTTCCTGTGTTGGGGATTAAAAACAGAACCTTCCACGTGTTGAGCAGGCACTGTACCTCTCCCCAGGTTCCTTGCCTGTGTTCTGACTTTTAGAAAAGCTATGATCTGAATCAGAACATTTCAGAGCAAAAATGGTGTGTGGTAAGACTTTGGTTTGCAGTCCCCATGCTGGCTGACGAGGATTAAGTCTACTGAGTTCAGCCCGTAATAACTAAGCTGTTGCAGCTGAAAATGATACCCTTTCCCCCTCCATTTTAATATTTCTGTGGTCAGTCACACGCTTTAATATTTGGACAAGAATTTAAAGTTAATGTGCAGTTTAACTTTTTAGGTAACAAATAATAGTGTGGAAGGCCATCTAATGTGGGAAATTCATAATGGCCCCATTAGCCGTCACATTCCACTTCAAACCTGAGTGAGAACTATTCCATAACACGGCATGTCTAGAACATGATTAGAGTTATTAAATTATTTTTCTTTTATTTAATAGTGCATGTGTATGTGTGTGTGTGAACACATGTGTGCCATGGCACGTGTGTGGAAGTCAGAGGACAACTTTCAGGAGTTGATTTTCTCCTTCCAACATGGGGATTCTAAGGATTGAATTCAGGTCATCAGGCTTATATAGGAAGCAATTTTACCCATTGAGGCATTTCACCAGCCTGATTAATTTTTATCTTGCCTATCTTATTAATGGGTTAGGGGAGCCAAAAGGATGCAGATGGGCATGTGTTGGGGGGGGGAGTGTCATTTTTCTGGGAAGAATGTTAACTGATAGAGATTTGTAGTAAGATTACTTACACAGACTGATGCAATATTTGGGTAGAGTTCTCTGTGAACTGGTTTAAGCACTTGTCCAGGAGTAGACTGATTTTTTACCAAAGGTATTAAATACCTTTACTCCTATGATTTTATTGGAATTTTGACCCTTAAGAATAAAGAAGCTGAATGTGGTGGTGCGCACCTTTAGTTCCAGCACTCTGGAGGCAGAAGCAGGTGGATCTCTGTGAGATCGAGGCCAGGCTGATCTACATAATGAGTTCCAAGCCAACTGTGGCTACAGGGAGACCCTGTCTCAAAAAGATAAATAAAATAAAATAATAATAAATGGATTCTGGGTGTGATGGCACTTGCCTTTAATCTCAGCACTCAGGAAGCAGAAGTAGGCTTATCTCTGTTTGAGGCCAACCTGGTCTACATAGTTAGTTCCCAGCCAGCCAGGGCTGTATAGAGAGACCCTGTCTCAAAAAGAAAGAAGTGGGGAGAGAGAAAAATAGAAATAAGCTAACCAGTTGAATTGTTCAAAGTCATCTTTTTTTTTCTCTCAGTTTTTTGAGACAGGGTCTCCCTATGTAGATCATGCTGGCCTTGATCTCACACCAAGATCTGCCTGCCTCTGTCTCCTGAATGCTGGGATCAAATGTGTGCACCACCGTACTTGGCTTACTGTTCAAACTCTTAAAGTAATGATAGGAACAAAATGCTTGTGACTCAGCACCTAGTATTTCAGATACTACCTTGATTTGTTAGTTATATTTCCTGTTTGGACTAACATACACACATACATATATGCAGAATCAAAAAGCAATCTTTCTTGGTAACAGTTTGATATGCTGCTTTTTACTTTTTTTTTTTGGTGTTTTTGAGACAGGGTCTCCCTATCGCCCCAGCTGGCCTGGAACTCACTCTGTAGACCAGGCTGGCCTCGAACTCCCAGAGATCCACCTGCCTCTGCCTCTCGAGTGCTGGGATTAGCTACTTTTTACTTTAAAGAAAAAATTGAATGCCCTTTTTGGAGGAGGGGAAGATATTAGTTGAATTTCAGGCACAGATGTCAACGCTGAAAGTGGTCCGTAGAGATCATTTGAACATTTGAACACATTTGATTTCAAATTCTAGTCTGCTTTGTCTTGAGGTGAGTAAGTGTGCTGTAGAAAATTAACTGAGTTATACTTTGCAATTTCAGAGATGCTGCCTACGGAAACTGCAGTTTCTATATTACACTTCTCGACTGCTTCCACGCAATGAAGAAGGTAAACAACTTGTAGAAGACGCGGCCTTCTACAGAGTTCTGTTCGAAGTTCTTTAAAAGATGTGCATGATGTTGAGAAAATGCTCCATTTCCCAGTTAACATTAACATGACCCCAACCAGTAAGGAGCTCATTCTGAATCACTGACTGCTTCTATGCACGAATACTGTAGGAAAGCCTCTTACAGACAGGAGACAGGCTGGGGTTGTCACTCGGCTCTTGCACACTTGCTTAGCATGTGGCTTCAATCCCCAGCACCACCACAACAAACAGGGCACAGTTAAGAGACAGTTAAGTAATTTGGTTCTAGATATAGCAAAATTTTGAGTGTATTAATTTAAAAGACAAAATAAAGTTGATTACTATCTTTTTCCAAGTTCTCTCTATGTATTTATAACACAGTAACTGTGGGATGGGGACTATAACTCAGTGATAGAGTACCGGCCTACCACATGCAAGACCCTGGGTCCAGTCCCCTGTACCAGTAACACATTAACTGTGAAACTCAGGCATTCAACTTCAAGCTCAACAGGAGAATTTTGGCAACCAAGTAGTTTGTTACAAGGTTTTATATAAAACTAAGGTGAGGGGGAGTCACAATTGCTTTATCAGAAATTTTCAAGGCTGGGAATGTAGCTT
Organism: Nannospalax galili; assembly: GCF_000622305.1. Taxonomy (NCBI): domain Eukaryota; kingdom Metazoa; phylum Chordata; class Mammalia; order Rodentia; family Spalacidae; genus Nannospalax; species Nannospalax galili. The sequence continues at coordinate 398,867 of NW_008357490.1, forward strand.
AAGGGCTCAGCCATGAAATAAAAGTCCCTCACCCCCAAACAGCCACCTGTTTTTTAAAAAAAACTCTGTGTTACTGCTGTGCATGCATGTGCATGTGTACATGTGCTTAGGGCATGCTTTATATCACATTCTTATTTTTTAAGTATTTTTATTATTTTATGTATATGTGTGTATTGCCTGCATGTAGGTAAGTGCACCCATGTCGTACAGTGCCCGCAGAGGACAGAAGAGGCTGTTGGATCCCCTGGAACTGGAGTTATGGACAGTTGTTAGCTGCCATGTGGGTGCTGCGATTTGAACCCGGGTCTTCTGCAAGAACATCCAGTGTTCTTAACCACTGAGTCATCTCTCCAGCCCCTGCCTTATATCACATTCTAAGTGATAAGGCCCCAGTGGACATTCAGTGAAACTGGCCCTGGATTTTATGGTACCCAATTGTGTAAATTACCTGAATGTCAGGGCATCACAGAAAACTACAATTGTTCCTCGGTAGTGCAAGGATCTAAGGAGCCTTCAGCAGTGGCTCAAGTTTTATGTGACTGTTTTCTCAGAGGCACAGGAACCCAGGTTTGCTTCCAATGTCATGAAAGAAACATAATGACTTTTGGAATTCTTCCTAGATCAAGCATTGTGGTATGGTACCTTGGTTTGTGGCAGTGCCACCTGTTCTTCTAGGCTCCATCAAGCCTGTTAGGGCAGGTGCTAGGCATAGGTGGCAATCAGGAGCCAGAAGGACAACAGGTAGGAATGGCAACTTCCCACTTGGGGGATGCCCCAGAGGAAGAGCTAATGTAAGTAACCACACTCCCCTTGAAACAGGGAGCAAAGCTTTAAGAGGCCCAGAAGATGTCCACAATAACCTTATACAACAGTTTCTATTACTTAATTTTTAAATTAAGTAATAGACTTAATTTTTAAAAATTCCAATCAAAGTTTACTTTTTTGCACAATACTTAGTTTTGTTCCAGATTCAACAGCTTCTGAAGTGTAAACACTCTTCATTTGGGACAGATTCTGAATATTGTTACATATGTGAGGTATTGTAAGTGATACTGTGCTTTCATGTAATGCTGTCTGCTTCCACTAGAACCGTCTTGTACATTCCAGGGATAGGAGTAGGAATTGCCTATAAACTACCTTTTTTGGTTTTGGTGCTGGGGATTGAATCCAGATCCTTGCACACGCTAAGCTTATGCTAGGCTGATGCCTGACAGCCCCAGTCCTCAGACTACGTCTCACTTCTTAGGAATACCTATAGCCCAGGTAGCTTCTGAAGTTTATGAAATGTATTAAAGTCAAGGAAAACAAACTTACATATTTGGTCTTGGAGTTAGTGCTTTGCAAGTAGTCTTCTAGTATCTTTGGCATTGTTTCCCACAGTTGGCAGCAGTCCTAAAACATTAAAGGGGCTGAGGAGGCAGCTCAGTGCTAGAACACTTCTAGCATGCTCAAGGATGACTTTTAATACTGTATATTGCTACCATTGTCCTATTTTCTTGTGAATCTCTTAATGTGTCTACTTTGTACATTAAACCCTATCATAGGTATTTATATGTAGGGGAGAACTGTAGTATGCACAGCTGGGTCCCACCTGTGATGTAAGCAATCCACTGGGGATCTTGGAATATAGTCCCAGCAGGTGAGGGGCAGGGCTCCTCTATAGTATTCTAGCCTTCTTACTTTATATTCATATTCTAGTCATTTGAGTCTGAAAACTGGGTTTATAAGAATCAAGCATTTTGAGCCACAATATGTTGTTGCTAAGAATTCTTGTTTCTCTCTGTCATACCCAGCTGTGGGTTTGCACAACTCAGAGGCCATTCAATCTCAGCTCATCCTTGCCTCAAAAACTAGATGCCCTGCCTGCAGCAGCTCAGAAAGAAGTTACAGGGCAGCCATTGATCTCTTAAGACTTAGGAAGAATTTGCAGGTGGCAGACTGTGAGAGAGTGAGGACTGTGTTTGGGAGGACACATCCCACAGTATCTTTTCCTGATTAGCTTCAATTTAAAGACACCAAGTTACATCTTATATTTGAATCTCAGGCCATGGTGTTGCCCATCCAAAATGTTAGTGAGAAGGGGTTATGGATAGATAGGATGACTAGGGAATGAAAATTTTATTTCATTCAATATTGTTCTAATTTCCAGGTCATGGAGGCAGTTGAGAGGCACAACCTCACTTCCTTTGGAAACTCTTCAACCTAAATAAAATAATACTTTTCTGAGACATCTTCTGATACTCATTAATAGAAAACTGAGTAGGAAATTGGCTCTTTTTTTGTATCTTTATTCTTAAAAGTTTTCTTTTGGATTCTAGGCAATGCAGTATGGCTTCTTTAATTTCAACACATTTAACCTTGATGAATATGAACACTATGAAGTAAGTTCAAGGTTAATGTCTTATGTCTCCCTCTCCGCACTTTACTGAATTGTAGTTGGCCAGTATCATCTGTATTTAATGTGTACAAAGTAATGTTTTTAATTAATTGTGTGAGTATGATGTGTGTGGGCATGCACGTATCACAGCACGTGGTGCATGTGTGCAGCTTAAGGATAACTTTGTAGAGCTGGTTCTCTCTACCTTTACGTGGGTCCGGGCATCGAACTCAGGTCATCAATGTGTGGCAAATGCTTTGCCATCTGGACAACCTCAAATAATGTTTTGATATACATATACCCTGTGAAATGCTTCCCAAGTCATGCTAATTAACATACATACACATTATGTCATCGCAGTATGAGTGCTGAGAAGACTTAAGATCAAATGTACATGTTTCCAGAGTGTCCTTATTGCTGGAAGCTTGTACTCTGACCAAAATTCCAACAGTTAACCACTCATTTTTTGCTCTTTTTTTTTCATCTAGTCTACTTAAAAGAATGAAGAGAAATCTTATTTTTAATTAAATTTTTATTTTATGTATATGAGTGTTTTGCTTGTAAGTGCACTCATGTCGTATGATGCCCAAAGAGGCCAGAAGAGAGCATCAAATCCCCTAGAACTGGGGTTATAGTTGTTAGCCATCATATGGATGCTGGAAACCAAACCCTGGTTCTCTGCAAAAGCAGCCAGTGCTCTTAACCTCTGAACTGTCTCTCCAGCGTCCCTCTCCCTTTTCAAATCAGACAGTAGGGCTGGGAGATGACTCAGAAAGGATCATAGTTTGGATCCCCAGAACCCATGTAAATTCTAGGTGGGTGTGGTGGTCTGCCTGTAATTCCAGCACTCCAAAGGCAGAGTCAAGGGCTCTCAGGAACAAGCTGGCTAGCGAGCTTAGCCATATCAGAGAGCTCTGGGTTCAGCTGAGAGACCCTTCCTCAATATGTGAGGTGTAAAATGACTGAGGAAGATACCTGATGTCTACCAAATGCATATAAGAAAAACAGTAAAAGGAAACAGTAGAGTAAGGAGCATCACATCTTCAGCCCTTAATGCTGCTTCCCAAGTGCTGGGATTAAAGACGTATGCCACCACACCTGTTTCCATTTCCAGTTTACTGGTGATTCTGGGCTTGATTCATGGTTCGAGAGTGAACCTGTACATGTTTTGTAATGTTTAGTTTAAATTCTGTTTTAAGTATTGATGATCTTCGCATAGGGACTGGGAGACAGTTTATAAGTTCTTAGTAGCAGATACAGTAAGATGAATAGTCATTGTGTATCTGATCACCTCTCAGATATATTTGCTTTTATTATAACCTGTTTGTGTTGTCAGGATGCTTCTGTTTCAAGTTATGGAAAGTCAACACAAATGTCGTAAACAAAAGAGCAAACATTTTACTGGATTCTGTAAAAAACCAGGAGCAAGGCTCAGTAGATGACTCAGTTGCTAAAGTGCTTACTGTGTAAGCATGAGGATCTGAGTTCAGATCCCCAGCACCCGTGTGAAATGCTGCCTGAAGCAGTGTGTACCTGTAATGCCAGCTCTGGGAAGACAGAGGCAGGAGGGTCCCTGGGGCTTGATGGTCAGTTATTTTAGCTGAATTGGTGAGTTCCAGTTTCAGTGAGAAATCCTGCCTCAAAACATAAGGTGGAGAGCAATTGAGGAAGACAGCTGACATCACCTCTAACCTCTACACGCGCGCATACACACACACACACACACACACACACACACACACACACAACATGGGGTACTGTGTCATTTCAATACACACACACACACACACACACACACGTGTCCAGGAGTAGATGGACCTTCAGTACCAACCCCATTCTGGTGCTCTAGCCCTTACAGAATTAGGCAGAAGCCAGTGTCATCTCAGGCCAGTCCTCTGCAATGTGGCTCCCAGTAGCTTTTAGCTGACACTGCAACTAAAGAATCCTAGCTGCTAGGAAGACCTGTGATGCCTTTTGTTAACCCCACATAGACCATGAGTCCATCATAGAACCAACCTGTGTTCTGCAGGGGCTGTGGCGTGTGTTTACCAGACTGAATCCTCTGGCCTTGCCAGTAGCTGGGGTCCTGTGACCTCCTTTTCAGATTAAAAAAAGCAGGACAAAGATAGGGTTCCAGGCAGACAAAATACAGCTTCGGTGTTTTTTGTTTTTGTTTTTTTTAAAAATATAATTGCCTTTTAAAAGTAATGGGTAACTTGCTTCTGGGACTTTCTCCTCCAAACAGCAGAGTAAGATGCTGTATTAAAGGCCTTTTGCAGGTGGGAATAGTTGCAGACCCTTGTGTTTTTGTCTGCTGTAGTTATTATTGTCAGAAAACTTTCTCAAAGAATTGAGAGGTGGAAAGAAAAAAAAGAATTGAGATATGACCCTTCGGACAGTATGTCATGGATTTGTAGGCCAAATCTACAGATAACTTCCTTTTCCAAGAAAACTCTGAAGTATAATTGAACTATTGTGTTAATGGATTGGACTGTTATGGAGCAAAGATATAAAAGCATATCCTGGGATTGACTTAGGGCCAACTGTATCTTTGTAATAACAATCCATTTCTGAAGTACAGTGTTTAACTGCTTCCTTCCATGGCTCAGTATAACTAAATTACTAACATTGTTTTTGTGCTTGTCACTATAAAATTAAACATATGAAATAAAATACACTCTCTTAGAACTGGAGAGATGGCTCGGTGAATTAAGTGCTTGTCGCATAAACATGGGGACCAGAGTTCAAATCCCCAGAAACCATGTAAAATCCAGGCAGACATGGCTGTGACCCATAATCCCAGCAGACACGGGATCCCTGAGTCTAGCTAGCTAGCTAGACCAGCCTGAATTGGAATCTGCAGGCTCTGGGTTCAGCCAGAGACTGCATTTCAATAAATAAGGTGGAAAGTGATCAATAAAGGCAGCCGATAACAGTTTTGGACCTCCATATGTGCATACACGTGAATGCACACAAACTCTCTCTCTCTCTCTCTCTCTCTCTCTCTCTCTCTCTCTCTCTCTGGAAACTAAGTTCTCTAAGTATGCAAAATACTGGAAATAGCAGTTAGAGTCTAACTCTAAGCTCAGTGCTCCTTTCACATGTTAATAAGGAGTGGTGAGAGCAGCTTCCCTCTGAGTGGGTAATAGGCCAGAGACCACTGATGCTTTCCCCTTCAGGGAAACTGCCTCTAGACATGGAACAGAGATTGGTGCTTCACTGGTTCCATCATGTAACCTTTTTCCTCGTCTGATTTCTCTGCATTTGGGTGCATCTCAGCAGTCACCACCTGCAAATGCATGATGTCTGCTTGTTGTCCACAACTAGCCACAGGTATCATTTTGAAAATCCAGCTTTCTGGGGCTGGAGAGATGGCTCAGTGGTTAAGAATACTGGTTGTTCTTGCAGAAGACCCAGGTTCAAATCCCAGCACCCACATGGCAGCTAACTGTCCATAACTCCATTCCTAGGGGCTCCAACAGCCTCTTCTGACCTCCGCGGGCATTGCATGACACGGGTGCACTTCCTACATGCGGGCAATACACATAAAATTAAAATAAAAAAAAAAAGAAAAGAAAATCCAGCTTTCTGGTTTTACCTCAAAATCGGAATATTTGGCAGCATATCTCTCTCTCTCTCTCTCTCTCTCTCTCTCTCTCTCTCTCTCTCTCCTCTCCCCCTCCCCCTCCCCCTCTCCCTCCCTTTTTTTGAGACAGGGTCTCACATAACCCAGCCTGGCCTCAAACTTTCTATGTCACTGAGGGTGATCTTGAACTTCGTCATCCTCCTGCCTCTACCTTCCAAGTGCTGGGATTGCAGATGTGCATCCTCACACCTGGGTTTATACAGTACTGGGGATCAAACCCAGGGCTTTGTGCATGCTAGGCAGGCACTCTACCAACTGAACTGCATCCCCAGCCCCAGTACCTGTTCTCATTTCTGCCGAGACCTTTCATTGGGGGACTTGGGCTCACCAGTTCCTCATGTTGGATTACTTGCCTGGCTTCTTGGAGTGGTTCAAGAAACTCAGTTTATTTCAGACTAATTTTTAGGTACACATGTAATCACCACAAATGTTGAGTGATTTTTCTTTTTTGGTACTAGTTCTCTCCATCATGACTAAGTGTCTTAAAAGACCAGACAATTTTTGCTCCTTGCCCTCCTAGGTCAACTAGTTCCAGGGGACTATGAGCATCTCTCAAAATGTCCTGTAATTGTGGTGGGTCACCTGTCCTCTTGATCAATGAGGCCGAGGAGACCCCACCAGATGGATTTGAACCAGTATCCAGTCTACAAATAGGAGGGCCAACACAGAGGAATCATTTCCTCCATGCTTCCAAGCAAAGCCA
>NW_008357490.1:406047-436057 GCF_000622305.1 Nannospalax galili
TGGTAGCTTTAGATGAATAGTTATAGAAATATACAAATACAGCTGCAGGGATATCAGAGTATAAGGGCCCTAGTGGGGGGAGGGAGGCTATGGGAGGGTGCCATCTGGGAAGTGGGTATATAGTTGAATAAGATGGTTTGGGATGTTCTGTGTGATAGACACAAAATAAATCAACAGATTTTTTAAAAATGTATTATATTTGAGGAGGAAGCATGGAAATTTACGTTATGTTTATCAGTAGAGGTGATAAACATTACCATTGAAATCTACCCAATAACTTTATAGACGTACACAGGCACCAAGGGTCGAAGTGCAACCGATTATGACTAGTAATAGATATATACAGCTTAGAGATGTGTGCACCAACATCTCAGCGTTAGTAGCAAAAACAGCGAGTCTTTCTGCAAGGAACAATATATTCTAAAATGAAATGGAAATCTTTTTTAAAGGTTAAAAACTCATTCAATTTTATGTCTTACAGGGCTTATACTGAGTTCAATATTGTATAACTGAATTAATTCAACTGTGAACCTAGAAAGTTGCAGCCACTTGTGAAAGAGATGTACTGTTGCTCTGGAATGTGTTACTGAATATGTTAAAGCTGTAATGAAATGCTTCTTTTAATCATGTAGTTATTAAAAATTAAAAAATCTTACTCACCTGTGAACCCTGCAAGCTACAATAAGGACTGGTCTGATGACAAGATAAGATACTGGTGCAGTAGTGGCATGAATGGTATGGGAGTAACCAAATGCTTTCTGACTTGATATAAGGCCCGCTCTACAAGACAGAACTCATGCCCTGTGCTATTAACTGAGTCAAAAGCCCATGACTGCCTAGGTCCTAGGCTATAGGGAGAATCAAATACTAGTATTCTCTAAATGGATAAAGTATTGAACTGCTCCCTAAGTTCTTATCTTTATACCCATAGATTAGTTTATCTCTTATCCTTCATCAAACAAGCTTCTTTTTGTAGTGTGTGGTGATTAGTTCAGAACCTAGCAGTTAGTCAAAGTGCAGAAAATAGAGAGACTGTTCATCCCTAAATGGGAATTATGTATCACATTCTTTCCCTCCAAGATTCAGAAACCGTTATGGAAGAGGGGAAGGAAAAATTGTAAGAGCCAGTGATAGTAGACATCTTCATCAAAACATTATTTCCTGGACATGGCAGTGTCATTGCATACATGAACTCGCAGTGACTGATGGCATGTGCAAGACCTACACAAGATCAAGCCAGCCAAAATCCCACATGGATGGGGAAGGGGCTCATGGAGTCTCACCCCTAGCTGAGAAGCTATTGGAAATTGATTGCTGCTGTGGGAGGAAGAGTAATTTTTCTTCAAGGATGTGGCCCCTTAAAATCTACCCTTGCTGCAGTAGATGTTCTGCACCTATGCAAATACAAGAAGCACTATGTGGACTCAATGGGTTTAAGAAAGAAAAGAAAGCACATGAGTTGGGAGGGAAAGTGGTGGGGGAGATAGGAGAGGAGCTGGAGGTAAGGGAATGGGAGGTGAATTTGATCAAACTACATTATATACATGCATGAAATTCTCAATAAAAAAAGTTATAGCACAACATTAGCTGTAGTTAGCAATAATTTGTTGTACATTTTAAACTATTTATAGTAGAAAAATGTAAATATTCTTCAAATGAAATTATTAATATTTGAGGTAATGTGATAATTAACCTAATTTGATAATCATATATTGTATACATGTATCAAAATAATACAACACAGAATATGTAATTATTATGCATCAATTTTTAAAATTAATTTTCAGAAAGAAATGAGAAATACATTCATCACCTAATTACAATCACTGACCCTATTTGAATTTGCTACAACCAAACTATAGAAAACAGAAAATAGGCAAACTTGTAGGTACAAAAACAAATAATACCCAAAAATGAGTTACAAAGTTTTAGATTTCATAATAGCATTGTGATAACAATGTTAAAAGAATGCTTATATTTTGGCTATAATACTTCAAAATTTGTGAATCACATCATACAATATTAAATCATTTCAAAGTAACTGACTGATGATTAGTGAATAAAGCATGCAAGACTCAAAAAAACAAGTCTGTGTTACACATTTCATTAATGTGTTTCTTTTACTGTATTAGTTACTTTCCGTTGCTGAGATAAAGCATCGTGACCAAAGCAACTTATTTGGCTTATGGTTCTAGAGGGATAAGAGTCCATCATGGTGGGAAGGCATGGTGGCAGAGGTGGCCAGAGCAGAAAGCTGAGAGCTCACATCTTCAAACAGGCACAAGCAGCAGAGAGAGAGAAACTGGAGATGGAACGTGGCTATGAACTCTGAAAGCCCACCCCCACTGATGTGCTTCCTCCGGCAAGGGAGTCCCTCCTGAACATCCCCACACAGCACCACCAACTGACCTAGTGTTCAGATATTTGATCCTATGGAAGACACTTCATTGAAACCACCATAATTACTATTAAATTGACAGTACATTTCCATTATAGTTACTGTAATGGTAACTCAGTTCAAAAGACTTAATAACATAACAAGACATAACATGTTTTAGATGCCAGTGATACTTAGAGTTTCATACAGGTATGCTGTGATTTCAGTATACTTGTTGTTTTTTAATTTTCTGCTTAATATTTTTTATCTGGGAACTGAGAGATAGCTCAGTCAGTAGGAAAGTATGAGGACCGAAGCTTGATCCCCAGAACCCACATAAGAACTAGCTGTGGTAGACTGTGCTTGTAATTCCAGTCTTAAGCAGGGAAGAAGGCTTATCTCTGGGGCTCACTGACCAACAAGTCTAGCCTCCTTCGAGTATTCAGGGTTAGTGAGAAACCCAGTCTCAAAAAGAAGGAAAGAAGAAAGCGGGCAGCACCTGGAGAATGACAGCGACAGTTGTCCCCTGGCCTCTGCACACATGTTCACATGCACTCACAGACACGTGCATATACATACACAGCACGAAGTTTGGCTTTTAGATTTGCCCTCTTATTATGGAAAAGTATATTTTACCTGACTCTTCCTCTTTTTACTCGAGTCAAAATTGTTCACATTGGAAATGACTTTGTCTATTAAGGACAATGGAGGCCTTGCAGAACCCTCCTACTTAGAGAAAGTGTGCTGTATTAATAAGAATTAGCTTCCTGGAATGAGATTTATTCAGATAGCCAAAGTAGTTGAGATATAATAACCAAGAACATAGCATGTTTTCAAGGGTTGGTGACCCAAGCAAAGAAACACTGAAAAAGGGTGATTGACAGAAGGGGAAGTTGGCCATTCTTGGGGCTATTCAAAGCAGGCAAACTTTAGACTTGTTTCCTGGTCATTAATATACAGCTGACATGCTAAAGTAAATGATGTTGAACCCTTTGAGAAGCCCAGTATTGAGCAGGGAGGTGGGAGGATATTCGGTTCAAAGGTGACTTGTGCTGGTCTTTTTTTTTTTTTTTTTGCAGAAAGCAGAAAATGGAGATTTCAACTGGATAATACCAAACCGATTTCTTGCCTTCTGTGGACCTCATTCAAGATCCAGACTTGAAAGTGGTATGCAAAACTATCAAACTAGTATAGCTTTGGAAAAAGACCACTGGGTGCAGGTGCAGTAGTGTATTCCTGTAATCCCTGCTACATGTGAGGCTGAGGGACAGTTGAGTCTGGAGTTCTGGGTTGTGGTGCACTGTGCTAATTGGAGGTCTGTGATTGGCTCAGCATTCCTATGGTAGCCTCCTGGAAGCAGAAGATTTCCAGGATGCCTAGGGAGAGGTGAACCAGCCCAGGTTGGAAAGAGACCAAAGAATTAGACTATGTGTAACTTAGTCTTTATGATTTAAGCATACTTGGTCATTTGAATACATTGTTCTCCCTGGGTTTTAATGTTTTTAACTTTTGTTTTTACAGTTATAATCAAATTGATATTCAGTCTCCATCCAGTTATAAGTGAAGCTGTTTTCCATCTGCCTTTTATAATACCTGTATATTTCTTTATGTAGGTTACTACCAACATTCTCCTGAGACCTATATTCCGTATTTTAAAAATCACAATGTAACTACCATTATCCGTCTGAATAAGAGGATGTATGATGCGAAGCGCTTTACAGATGCTGGTTTCCATCACTATGACCTTTTCTTTCCGGATGGCAGCACCCCTGCTGAAGCCATTGTCAAAGAGTTTCTGGATATTTGTGAAAATGCTGAGGGTGCCATTGCAGTACATTGCAAAGGTGTGTGTCTAGGTTAGAGGGTGATATACATACGTTTATGAATGTATGTGTAGAAGTGTACCCATCCATTTATGTTCTGTGGCAGAACACACACGAGTGACACAGCCTTCATTCTTGAAAGAAGGATTTTAATTTATTACATTGTTTATTTATTTAGCATATGTGCACATGTGCAAATATGCACATGTGGTGTTCAAAGGACAACTTGCTGGAATCAGTCTCTCCTTCTACCATGTGAATTCCAGAGCTGAACTCAGGTCATTAGGTTGGCAGCAAGTGCCTTTACCCACTGAGTCATCATCTCACTGGCCTGAAAGAATGATTTTGAAACTCTAAAATCATATGTAAAATATATTAAACTCTTTGATAAGTAAGCCAACAAAGTTATTGCTTTGGAATGCATGTTTGTCTGTTGTGCACCTACAGTGTGGTAGGTTCTAGGATCATCAGTGATAGAGGAAAGACTTACTGCCACTTGCCCGATAGAGACCAAATTCTAACAATGCTTCCAGCCGTTATAACTGTACCTGTTGCTAGATGTTCCATGAGTGAATGAATTACTGTAATAACGTATTGTGTGAATATACTAGGATTTATTTACCTTTAATATAAGATAGTTAATTAAGAAGATGGGGGGAGACATAATTATTAATCCAACATCAGGAGGGAAAGAAAACTATCAAATTGATTTCTGGAGTTAAGACTATATTTGTAGTTATGGATATAGCCACAATCATAATGTTCAAATATTCAGTTTGCAATGGAAAATCACAAGGCATAAAAAAGGAAAAATAAAAGGCCAGAAAAGTGTGTGGCCTATTCAAAAAGAAAGAAGAAATCAATCAAGAACTATTCCTGACAAAGACCAGATAGTGGGCTTTGTAGGCAGAAGATTTAAAAATAGCTGTCTTAGGGTGCTCACAGTGAAAAGAAAATAAACAAAATGGAATGTCAATTAAAAATCAAAAAAACGTAAAACGAAACCAAAAAGCAATTCTGGAAATGACTTGAACAATTTACTGGAGCAATTCCAAAGCAGATTTGAACAGACAGGAAGAAGAAGTGGTAATTAAGATAAGAACAAGAGTGTTAACAAGGTCATCAAGTCTGAGGAACGCAGGGATGAGGAGTGAAGAGAAGGAAACAAAATGTAGCAGCGCTTGGGGTTCAGCCAAGTGGAGCAGATGTGCACACTTGGAGTTCCAGAAGGAGGGGAGAAAAGAAGGAGCTATTTGCCTGGAAAAGTTTCCCACTTTGATGAAAGAGACCTGAACATAAACAGTCTTGAAACTCAACAAACTCCAGAAAGAACAATCTCAGAAACTCACTGAAGACACTTTACTGTCTAAAGCCAGAGACATGTTGACAGCAGCAAGAGAGAAATGACGTCACATGCAAAGGAAACACTCCTGCTACTGGCAGATTTCTCATCAGAAACTTTGGAGGCCAGAGCACTGAGGGAAAACCCTGAAGCAAAGAATCCTAAAGCCTGGTAAAAATTCCTTCAAAACTAGGGAGAAATTCAGCCACTCCCAGCTGTCAGGTGCCAGGGGACTCTAAGATATGCTCAGGGTGTCTGTCAGTAGAATGTCCAGATGCTCACTCAAAGATATGTGAAGAAGCATGTATCTAGTAAAGGTAAATGCACGCATAGCCAGTTATAAAGACTAGTGTTATCACTTCTAAAATATTGCCATTATTGTTTATAAATATTGTAATATAAATACTATATCAGATGTGAAAAGTAGAAAACCAATACAAAAGTCAACAAAGCCCAGGATTTGTTCTTTAGAATGAGTAACAAAATTCACAAACTTCAGTTAGACTGGTGAAGAGAAAAGCCTCAGAAATGGCTCTATAGAAATAAAAGAATTGGGCTGGGGAAGATAGCTCAGGGGATAAGAGGACTGAACTTGAATCCCCATGTAAAAATGCCAGGCATGGCTGTATGTGTCTGTAACCTCTGCACTGGAGTTGTTGGGGTGGGAGGAGAGGGGGACAGACAGGAAGATTACTGGGCCTAGCCAAAAGCAAGCTAAGGGTTCATTGAGAGACCCTGTTTCAAGGAAATAAGGTAGACAGTGATAGAGCGGGCGGGGGTGGGGGGAGAGAGAGAAAGAGAGAGAGAGAGAGAGAGAGAGAGAGAGGAGAGAGAGAGATTACTGTGAACAATTGTAGAATAAAAAAAAATCTGATAATCTAAGGAGAAATGTCTTAGCAGTTAAGAGCACTGGCTACGCTTGTAGAGGACCTGGGTTTGGTTCCCAGCACCCACATGGTGACTAACAACCATCTGAAACTCCAGGTCCAGGGGATCTGATGCCTTTTTCTGACTTCTGCAGGCATTGCATGACACAGGTGCACTTACATAATGCAGGCAGTGCACACCTACACATAAAATAAAAACAATAAATATATATATTTTTAAAGTCAGCTAATCCAAATAAAATGGACAAATTTCCTGGAAACACAAAACCTACCAACACAGAATCACTGTGCAATAAATAGATAGAAATGGTTGACTTGGTAATGAAGACTGTCCTGATAAAGGAAAGCTCTGGAGCTGATGCCTCATTGGGGTGCACACCAATCCTTAGACTTACTAACAACTGAAGACAAGGAAGACTTGCTAAGTCATTATATAAAGTCATGATTACCTTGCTTCCTAAGATAAGCAAAGAAACTACAGCAGACCAATATCCTTTAGGAACATTGTGAAAATCCTGGACAAAATGCCTTCCAGGTAAACTTAGTAACATAGTGAAAGGATTATAGGGGCTGGGGCTCAGTTGGTAGAGAGCTTGCTTAGCATGTATGAAGTCCTGAGTTTAATCCCCAACACTGCATAAATTGGGCGTGGTAGTGTAAGCATGTAATCCTAGCGCTGGGAAGATGGAGGCAGGAGGATCAGAAGTTCAAGGTTATCTTCATCCACTTAGTGAGGTTGAGGCTAGTCTGGGCTAAAGGAAACCCTGCCTAAAACAATACAATACAGTAACATACTATACACTTCAACAAAGTGGTATTTATCCTGGGATTACAGGGGTGATTCAACATAGAAAAGTCAATGTAAATCTCCATGGTAACAGAGTGAAACACAAAACCCACATAATCATCTCTATTGGCATTTGACAAAATGGCATTTGACAAAATTCAGTACCCTTTTCTGATAAAAACACTCAAAGGAGGACCGGAAGGAGACTACCTCAGCATAAACCCTATATAAAAAGCCCAGAGCCACCATCACACTTAGTGGTGAATGACTGAAACTTTTCATCCTAATTGCTCCAGGATGGTCCTTAACATCCATGTGTCTAGCAAGTTATTGCACAGCAGCCTGGGCTTCTCCTCAGCTGCCTCAGTGCTCTCTGAACCATTCCTGTTCCAAAGCTACTTCCACAGTTTTCTGTATTTGTTTCAGCAGCACCCCACTTCTAATTCACATGTGTGTTACAGAGGGTCCTTTAGAGAAGCGAAAGCAATAGGCTGTATATATAGATGAACAATTTACTAAAAAGAATTGTGGAGTTGTTGAGTCCATCTTCTGTGCTGTGAGCCTCCTGGAGGTGTGAAGAGACTGGTGGGGATGGAGCGTGAAAGCAGTCTGCAGCACTCTGCTCTGGCTGAGAGCCTAGTCTTTTTGTTCTGTTCAGGCTTTCAGCTGATTGGAAGAGGACTGGCCACATTATGGAGGCTAAATGCATAGGTTGAAATGCTAAACCTAACCAAAGATTCCTTCCACATTTACTCAACATGTTAACTATTGTCAGAGTTAATAATAATGATTTTGATAAGAGGAAAGAAGAGGGCTGGGGAGGAGACTCAGCAGTTAAAGTACTTGTCACACAAATGTGAGGACTGGAGTTCAGATCCCCAGAACCCACATACATACTATGGCTATTGTAGCCCACCTGTAATTTAAATCTGAGAAGGAGGAGATGGGAATCCCTAGAGCAAGCTGGCTAGCCAAACTAGCTATATGGATGAGCTCTGGGTTCAATTGAGAGACCCTGCCTCAATGAATAAGGTAGAGAACAATTGGAAGACTCCTAGACATCAACCTGGGGCCTCTACATGTGGTCACGTGTGTGTGTGTGCCTGCACATGCGTGCGCGCACACACACACAGTCCCACCCCCACAACCAACCCCCAAACAAAGAAGAGTTAAAATTTAAAAAAGGAAAAATGAGGTTGAGGGTATAGTTCAGTGACAGAGTGCTTGTCCAGCCTGTCCCCAGCACCCCTCCCCCAAAGCTGAATGTGTACAGGTACAAAAGTTGGGTAGAAAATATGGTTGGACTTGGCTCCACATCGAAGCCTCTGGGGGATTTTAGAAGGTCATGTGTCCAGGCCCTGCTAGACTGGGCTACTCATCACTTAGATCCTGGGGGTGACACTAGGCACTGGCCTTTTTAAACCTCTTCAGACCGAGCTCAAGAACCATTGTGGAGGGAGGCAGACCTGTGGGACGGCTTTAAAGGATTGTTTCTTCATGTTAAGAAAGTTCTGGCATTTGTGAGGTCAGGTTTTATCAGTTGTTTTATTTTCCTAGCTGGCCTTGGTCGAACAGGCACTCTGATAGGCTGCTACCTCATGAAGCATTACAGGATGACAGCAGCAGAGACCATTGCCTGGCTCAGAATCTGTAGGCCCGGCTCGGTGATTGGGCCTCAGCAGCAGTTTCTGGTCATGTGAGTATACCTAAAGCTTGTCAACTGTAACAGCAGACAGTTTGGTAGGGAAAATATGTGTATTTCTGGAAAGCTGTATTTTGATGTTTTATAAATGCTCTAGGAAACAATCGAGCCTCTGGCTGGAAGGCGACTATTACCGTCAAAGGTTGAAAGGGCAGGAGAATGGACCCCACAGAGCAGCCTTATCTAGACTTCTCTCTGGTGTTGATGACATTTCAATAAATGGGGTCGAGAATCAAGACAAGCAAGAACCTGAGCCGGTAATGGAACTACCCCAATCATGCTGTTTTTATTGCTGTAAATGCTGTTGAGATCCTTGTAGGGCATGGAGAAACAATAGGTAAAATAATAAAGCACATTTGATTGGGGGGGTTGGTTTGTTTTTTGGTTTGGTTTTTTTTTTAGATGGAAGGCCTCTTTGAGGTGACTTTTTTTTTTTTTTTTTTTTTGAGACAGGGTCTCCCTGTAACCCTAGCTGGTCTAGAACTTGCTATGTAGACCTCGATCTCATAGGGATCTACTTGGTTCTGACTCCTGAGTGCTGGGATTAAAGAAGATATATAAACTTGACTGAAAGTAAAGTTGTGTGCCCATATAACTAAATTTCTTGCTCCCTTAAGCAAGGTGGAAATTAGCAGTTGGAAATAAGCTCTTCAGATGGGTTTCTTTACTCCGTGTCTCCGTTCCTCCTGTCCTCATTGCCTCACAGGTGTGTTAATGGTTCTCAAAGGAAGAGCTTTTAGAGACATGGTTTTATCAGGCCACAGTGCTAAATTAAGTGGTGGTGAATGAATGATGAAGTTTTAAGAAGTTTTAAAATAAAAACCCCACTGCATCTCTTTTTCATCTGTTTTATGAAGAGAGGGCTATCAGGTCCTGTGCCCCTGCAAGTCAGGCTTGGATGTCTTTAAATGTGACTGGTAGCTTGATTTTGAAATATAGTGTTCAGAAGAATGCTTAAGTGTATGTGTTTGCAAGTATGCATGCCTGTGTGTGTGTGCGCACGCGCGCGTGTACACACACACATGTATCTGGATAAAGACCCTCTTTGCTGCTGCATTAGCAGATGCAATGTGAATCATTAGCTCA
The DNA here is from genome assembly GCF_000622305.1 of Nannospalax galili. NCBI lineage: Eukaryota > Metazoa > Chordata > Mammalia > Rodentia > Spalacidae > Nannospalax > Nannospalax galili. Next base: position 416,052 of record NW_008357490.1, read on the forward strand.
GTGTTTTTTTCACTCATACAGTACAGTGATGACGACGAAATCAATGGCGTGACACAAGGAGATAGACTTCGGGCCTTGAAAAGTCGGAGACAATCCAAAGCCAATGCTATTCCCCTCACGTGAGTGGTTTCCTTTACTGTGGTCATTCTTGTCTAACGTGTGTGTGGTCCTTTGTAGACATTTTTCCTGCGCATTTTTTTCTCCCTAGCTGCATGCTCTTTACATCACTTTGCAATGATCACCTGTGTGATTTAAAATCTAGAGGTGCTTGCCTGGGACGCTCTCAGCAGTTCACGTATCTGTGTATTCTGCTGTAACCTCAGGAACCATTCTAAGGAAGAAAGCAGTGATAAGAAAACTTTGGTCGGTAGATAACCAGCTGTGACATCCTCAAGAGAGTGACAGATGTCAAGACCTAGGATAACAGACTTGTCCATGGTTATTAAGATGTGACTTTGTTTCAGTTCACCGAGGTAGTATGCTGATCATCAGTCTCCACACGGCAAAAAGTGGTCAGTTGTCACATGATATATTTTATTTATTTATTTATTTATTTTTGGTCTTTTTGAGACAGGGTCTCCTTGTAGCCCCAGATGGCCTGGAACTTGCTATGTAGAACAGGCTGGCCTCAAACTCACAGAGGTCTACCTGCCTCTGCCTCCCAAGTGCTGGGATTAAAGGCATGTGCCATCATACCTGGCTGTTCCATGATGTCTTAAGGTCATTACGTCATTTCAGTAAAAATGAATTCATCCAGACTGTTTTGTATATATTTTTTCCTGGCGAATTGTTTTCAAATTATATGCAAAGGTTGAGCTCCAGAATAAGAAATCACATAGTTAGTGGGTGTACTCTCATGAAGTTCTTAAGTACAGGTGTGTTCATCTGTATCCAACTACAGGAGCCATCCAGGACTGGTATACAAATGGGGAACCAAAATATGTAGCCTTTGTACCTTTCTCTCTCTCTCTCTTTTTTTTTTTTCTTTTTCTTTTTCTTTTTTTTTTTTTTTTTTTTTTTTGAGACAGGGTCTCCTTGTAGCTCCAGCTGGCCTGGAACTCCCTATGTAGACCAGGCTGGCCTCGAACTCACAAAGATCTGCCTGCCTCTGCCTCCGAGTGCTGGGATTAAAGGCGTGTGCCACCACGCCTGGCACCTTTTTCTTTAGTAGATATTGTACCTGTTCTTGGAGCCTCCATTTCACTGTGGGTACCCTATCTATTTCCAGCCCTTCTGTAAGAAAAGACTGCTGGAGATAGGTCCCTTTGACAGTAAACATCTGGTAATACAGTAAGAAACTAATAAGGGCATAAATAGTTTGTATTAGCAGAGAACAGAATTTTAGTTAAATGTGGTTCTTCAGCATGACCTCAGCACATTTTAAAGTTCTGATGGTTATGTTAGCATGGGGTGCTTCTCCAAGGGGCTAAGCACCAGGTTTTCCAAATAAAGTGCCATGTAAATATACAACATCAATTCTGATTTTAAGTATTTATTAAGAATTCTCTTTGCTGTCAACTAGACCTTTATACAAATGGTGCCTTTTGTATAATTTATTTCTTAGAAATAAGTACATTAAAAAAATAGTGAGGTGTTTTAACTCCAAATGCCATTTGATTTCATTAAGGTTTATATCTGAGGCCTTTATAGTGCTTTTTATTTAGGAAATAATTTTCCTGAAATTAATTCTAGGTCTGATGAAGGAAGGTAGGCAATGCCCCCAGCAGGGGACACAGACCCAGCTGAGCTGAGTCACCATGTGAGGAGCTTGTCATAATGCAGCTTTTTGTTGGCGCTTCTGAGCTGGAGTTTGAGAGTCTTATCTCTAGCAAGTGCCCCTACCCCCATGCTGCTGGTCAAGGGAACTACCCTTTGAACTGCAAGCCCTAGGAAATCTTTCCTTCTGTGAGCTACCCAAGCTTTTTATTTCTTAATAGGTTGTTTTTCCCTACATTTTGGAAGTCAGGTTAGGAGTCAGGGGATCCAAGAGGCTAGAGAGATGGCTCAGCAGTTAAGAGAGCTTGCTGCTTTTGCAGAGGACCCAAGTTCAGTTTTTAGTACCCACATCAGGCAGCTTACAACCACCTATAACTCCAGCTCCAGGGAATCTTGACACCCTACTCTGGCCTCCTTGGGCATATGAGGGCACATACATACATACACGGAGTATACATAGACACTTATATACATAAATAAAAAACTGAAAAAAAATCTTTTTTTGAGTTCTTATTAAATAGGACTTTCCTTTAAGTCGCCTTCCCTGCTTTATTCAGAAATGTGTTTTCTAGAACTCAAATCACTTTGTGTTTTTGTTCTTAGGGAAGCTGACGTTATAAACATTCATAGCTGATAGGTTTATGATAAAAGGAAAGAAAACAAGTGAAGAACCAGCAGACCCTGGGAGGCTGTTTGTGACAGTGGCTAAATGAAGGCAGCTAGAGGGCTGGAGTAGTGAGGGCTTGGTTAGGGAATGTTTGCAAGAAGGGCTGAGTTTAATCCTCTTCACTCCAGGAAAAAGGAAGCGAGAGAGGGAGGGAGAAGGGAAGGAGAAGAGGGAGCTAAAGAAGCCATTGTGGGGGCTGGCCTTCTGTGCCCTCATCTGTTTAGTTTTCTAGTTGTCGTTGCCCCCCCCCCCATTTAAAAAAATCAAAAGATGCCAGGTACCCAAGCACTCAGAGTAAAGCCAAATAAAAAGAAATAAAATGCTTTAAAAAAACAAAGAAGTGAGGGAGCTCAGGAGCTCAGAATTCCTTTCTGAAATTGGAACCCTAAAAACAATATAGCAGCCCTCAAGCTGCCCCCTCCCCCACATAACAGCAGATGTTTAGGCTCAAGCTTTTCTAAAAGCAGTTTAGCGATTTAGAAAACCCAGGGGTCCTTGGGTAAAACCGCAATAAATCTCCTTCCTCCTCTTCTGTGGCCTCCTGGTTATCCCTTCTGCCTTCCCTACCCTTCCCTGTTACAAGATCTTTTGCTTTTATGTGGGGCTCCCTCTGGGCTTAGAGGCGGAAGTCCGTGGAGGCTTGCTTTCTTTCCCTGCCAAGTCTTTATTGGTATTTAGAAATGAAAGGCCCCTGAGAGAGAGTGTTCAGTAGCAGCCTGGGTTGAGAAATCTCAATTCAGTTGCTACCTCCCCATTTGACTCATGCATTACTGTGGGTAAATTAGTTTGCCTCCATATTGGTATTTAGTCATATGAAAATAAATATCTGCAAGATCAGAAGTGAGTGAGAAATGGAGGTTATAGTAAGAATAGCAAATACTGTTCTTTCAGTCGTTGGTTTCTCCTTTGGAAGATGTCAGTATTTGGGGAGAAGTTAGTTATTAGAAATTGTGAAGTGTCCCCTTCCTTGGAGAGCCTGTGTGATGCTGACTTCCATGAGGATGGTGACTCGTGTGCACTGTGGCATCCATCTGACCTTTAGGACTGGATGGCAAGTATGTTGTCAATGCTAAAATTGACTTGGTGGGTTTTTATTACTTGAGCCATATTACCTATATTAGTTACTTTTCTTATTGCTGTGTTAAAATATCTGACAAAAGCCAGTAAAAGGGGGCACTGGAGAGATGGCTCAGCAGTTAAGAGTACTGGCTGTTCTTGCAGAGAACCTGGGTTCAGGTCGCAGCACCTACATGGCAGCTAACTATCTGTAACTCTAGTACCAGGGGATCCACTGCCCTCTTCTGACCTCTCTGGGCATTGCACAGCATGGGTGCACTTATATACATGTAGGCAATAAACTCATACATATAAAAATAATAAACTATTTTTTAAAAGCCATTGAAAGAAGCCGGGCATAGTAGTGCACACCTGTAACCCCAGCACCCGGGAGGCAGAGGCAGACAGATCTCTGTGAGTTCGAGACCAGCCTAGTCTACATAGCAAGTTCCAGGTCAGCTGGGGCTACGGGGAGACCCTGTCTCAAACAAACAAACCAACCAAAAAAAAAGCCAGTGAAAGAAGGAAGGTTGGTTTATTTTGGGTACCATCCATCATGGAGGGAAGTCAAGGTGGCAGGAGTTGAGGAGGTAGTTGGTCACACTGCATCCACAGTCAGGAAGCAGAGAGATGCTTGCTTGTGCTTTCTTTTTATTTAATTCAGGACTTCAGGTGATGGAATGGTGTCGCTCATGTTTAGAGTGGGTCTTTTCCCACCTGTTAATGTAATCTAAACAATCCCTCACAGACATGCCCAGGGGCTTCTGCTCACAGGTAATTCTAAACCCTGTCAAATTGACAGCATTAACCATCACATTGCCCATCACTCTGGGTAGTTAGGTTCATGTGAAGGGATGCATGAAGGGTAGAGTTAGAGTTGTGTCCTACATGGTAATAGGGTAGAAACAAATGTAATTACCTTCAGAAATCACTTAAATTTTTCTTAACAGTGCATAGAGACAGATGACCATTTCAGCAATGGAAAATAACTCTTAGGCTTTGAGTTTTACTAGAGGAACAAATGAAAATCTGCAGTGTGGACACCTCAACTTTCATCACTCCAACCAAGATAACAAACACTGTAATCAGTGACTATAAATGAAAATAAAGCAAGAGCAATTGAGGAAGACATCTGACATTGATTGACCTCTGGCTTCTACAGTCAGAAACATATACACACACACACACACACACACACACACCACACACACACGCAGAGGAACACATACAGTACAAACACACACACACACTCACTACCAAGCTAAAACCTGGCATGGTGGTGCATGCCTTTTAGCCCCTTGGAAGACAGAGGCAAGAAGATCAAAAATTCAAAGTCAACTGTGTATAGTAGCACACACCTTTCATCCCTGTACTGGGGAGGCAGAGGCAGGTGGATCTTTGTGAGCTGGAGGCCATCCTGGGTTACATAAAGTGTTCCAGGCCAGTCATGCCTACGTAGTTGAAAAAAAAAAACAATTGAGGAAAAATACTGTGACCACAACAGTGAAATTGGTTGCTCCGGGTTGAGTGTGCTTTTATAATCCACATTGCCCAAGTGTCCAGTTCAGTTGACCTCTTAGCTGATTCAGGAGTTTTAGTTATGATTTCCTGTTCATAATAATGCCTGCACTGATCTTGTTAAATAATCTACAGGTTGTTTCTGCCTCCTCTTCTCCCCATGTAGTGTTTTGTATGAACATATTTGTGCATTTGACTATGGCCAGTTCCAGTACTGTAAATTAATATAGTGGGGTGGTTAGCTAACTGGAGATGGAGTCTAACCCTTTGTTCCTGTGTGTCAAACCTGTTTAAACTAAAGGCAGCATTTTTTTCTCAACAGAAACTGGACCACCACCACTCTTGTTTCCCGCCCCTTTGCCATCACAGTTGCTGCTCTGGGCCATTTAGGGTATCTTAAATTCACAGGTGGCTCTATGTATTTTATTTCGTGATTTATTTTGGCTTCCCAATTTGAACATCTGTTCTTTCCCCTCCCCCCTTTCCAGATGCCCCCTAGCTGTGGTGACCTCTGCACTGTGTAGTGTTGTCATCTGGTGGATTGTGTGTGACTACATTCTTCCCACCCTGGTGTTCTGTCTCGATGGCTTCAGAACCCAGTAGCCATCCGGACCCTTTGACGTAGTGTGCTATGTAAGTTTCCAGTTCCTTTTCTTTCCTTCCGCTTACTGGTGTCCAGTGTGGTCCTTGCAGTGCATGTGTTTCTCTTTCTGGCTCTCCTGGCTTTGTTGGCTTGCCTGTTTTCCAGGGTTCTTTTTCTGAATCTTTCCGATAAATAGGATGGTGGTGGGGGGAGGGCCTCACTATCCCTTTGATCGCAGGGATATTTAAAAATAGCACATGGTTTAGTAGGTTATATTTAACAGATATTTTGTAATAGCTATTTATAAATATGGGCATTGGAATAGTTCTCTTTCCTTCCAAAAAATGTTGAAGTAGTTGGGATAGTTGGGCTGGTTTCCTTTCCATCAGGGGCTACACACGGCCTTCTGGTGTTCTGTATTTTCAGTGTGTCTCTCCAGTCTAATCAAAAGAGCACTACTCCCAGGTCATTGTCTTAGTAAAGCAAAGATTGGGTTTTGCAGCCTTGAGGGCTAGTGAAAACTGGGGCCTGATTTTTGCCCATGCAGCAGCTCTCTCCAGTCACCTCTCTGTGGTATCCAGAACGATCTCCTCTCCATTTCCTCTGTAGACATATGCAACATACAGTTTTCAAACCTTTGTTAGGTACAGGGTTGCCCTGCATCTCATCTGTGTTTGTGTGTTTCCACTTCAGGCTCTGGTCTCCGCTTTCTGCTCTTCCACATAGCCAGACCATCTTTCTTAGGTTAATATACAAGTCTGCATTCTCTGATCTGTCACCCTTGGCAACAAGGAAAGCCTTCTCACTGAAGACACTTATTCTGCAGGAGAAGTTGGCAGGAAGCTTCCATGTGGAACACCACAGCTAAATCCCACAGAGGGAGAACATGTCCCATGACACCGGCACCCTCTCTTATCTGGCTCTGCAGTCTTATTCTCTGTAACTTTTCTTTCACTTATTCCAAAAATGACTTTTTTTTGGTCTCAGTTTGGACTTGGAAATTTTGAAAGAATGCAGAAATTCCTTCTAGGATCTCTTCCAAAGTAGGATTCCATCATGACCAACTCTGGTACTTTGTGGCCCCGTTGAGTGTTTTCATATGGCTGGAAAAGACTAAAGCTGAATCAGAGTCCATTCTTAGAAATTCAAGAAAACCTGTTGTACAGGTTTTATTTATTTAATGCATTTCCTTGAATATTTTGCCCAAGACAAGTTTGTGGTCTCATGTTCACATGGACAGATTTCTTGATAAGACTATTTGGATATTTTTTTCCCATCTCTTGCCTATTGATTGGAGAGCAAAGATACATTGTTTAATTTATTCTTCTCTGACTGTTCCAGGTAGCAAAGATGTTTTGAATGGGTGGAGTTGTTGCTGCTAAATACTTAGGGACTTTGTCTCCAGGGCCATAGTTTCTGCCAGGCGCCTGTCCTCAGTGTCCTCTGTAAGATAGGTGCATAACTTCTTGTACCTGAGGTTGACATGTTTCAAGACCAAAGCAGAACCTTCAGTGTAGTTTGTCTAGTTTGGGGCTTTCTCCCGAAGAAGCTTAATTTGTGGAGTGGACAGCTCACTGCTTTGTTCATCGCTGTGGGCCTGTGAGGAACCTCGCCTAGGAGGTGCAGCCATGGAGAACCGGGTTAAGCTGGTGGCCTGGAGCCTTAGACCAGATATTGCTTCGTGTTCTGTGTCAGGAGCAGGCAGTGCTTCTGGAGAGGGGTGCAAGGTCTTGTGGGACACCGTGCTGAGAGTTCTGTAGCAGTGGTCCCTAGAAACACTGCGTCGCTGCCTGCTGGATTCTCTTGGATTTAGTCATCCAGGCATTTTGAGACTTGATGGGAGACACCTGCCCTTCAGGGTTTTTACTTCACTGTGTGCCTCACATTGACACTGTGCAAAATTTGGGACTGCTGAGACAGTTCCAAGTTTTGTGCGGAGACACCACAGAGAAGCCAGTGGTCTATGGTCTGGGCATGCCGTACAGAGAGAGGACCAAGGATTTTGTTAGGGAAGAGGGAGAAAAGAGAAATACATTTCTGCTATTGCTTGGGAAGAAGCTGGAGGGTGGCAGCAGTAAGTCCCTGGGTTCCTCAGGGGAGGCACTTTAGTCTCTGGTCAGCTTCCCTCACCCTATCTGGGTCCTTCAGCCTGTTGCTGATAATATCTATATGTAGTTGCTGGGGCTTTCCCACAGTATTGATCTGCTAACTCTTCCCTCAGAACAAATAACTGGAAGTTTTCCTGATAAGATTAATGAATTTTACTAACTTTCCTCTCTCTCTCTGAGTTTCAAAGCTCCACACAAATTAGTAACTATTTAATATCATTATTCCACATTCATTTATACTAATTTTATAGAGACGTAAATCTCTATCAGTGGCCCCAAATGATCTGAAACAGATGTGTGATACTTCAGAAAAACTGTTTCATTTTCTCCCTTGGAAAGAAAAAGCAGCTGAGAGAGTTGAGAATTCACCCTGCCCAGCATCCTAGAAGGGTCAGCATTGGTTTGCTTTCCTTTATGTGAAATTATTTTATTTATTATTTTTATTTTTTATGTATGAGTATATTGCCTGAATGTAAGTGCACTTATGCCATGCAATGCCCAAGGAGGCTAGAAGAGGGTATCAGATCCCCTGGAACTGGAGTTAACAGCCGTGGTATTTGCCACCACGTAGGTGCTGGGAATCAAACCTGGTCCTCTGTAAGAGCAACCAGTGCTTTTAACCACTGAGTCATCTCTCCAGCCCCACTTTATGCAAAATTCTAGATTCGGATCTTAAGAGAGATGAATAAATATTTCTTCCTTATTTTGTATTACCAGAAAAAAAGGTTAGCAGTTGGATAAGAGGAGTGACTTTAATATTCCATGTATCCCAGTGTAGGATAACTGTGGCTGACAACTAACTGAAAGTTTTTTGGGGGGTTTTTTTGGTCTTTTTGAGACAGGGTCTCCCTGTAGCCCTAACTGGCCTGGAACTTGCTCTGTAGACCAGGCTGGCCTTGATCTCAGAGATCCTCCTGCCTCTGCCTCCTGCGTGATGGGATTAAAGGTTTTTTGGTCTTTTTGAGACAGGGTCTCCCTGTAGCCCCAGCTGTCCTGGAACTCACTATGTAGACCAGGCTGGCCTTGAACTCACAGAGATCCGCCTGCCTCTGCCTCCCGAGTGCTGGGACTAAAGGCATGTGCCACCACGCCCGTCGACAACTAACTGAATGTTTTAAGGAGAGAGGGATTTGGAGGCTTCCAACACTAAGGAATAATGCATGAAGTCATGGCTGAGCCAGTTATTCCAGTCTGATTGTTCCACATTGTATCTGCATACTGAAATGTCTCATCATGCCTCATAAATATGATATCCATTATTATATGCCTATCACATCTTTATTACAAGCTTATTAAATTTTGAAGTCATTTTTAAAATATGTTTTCAATAAATCCTGTTCTTGGGAGCTGAATTCATACCTCAGGGCAGTCAATTCCACCTTGAATCCTACAGTCGTGACTGTGCCTACTGTTTCTATCAGAGCGCTGAGTATTTTCAGGCAGGCAGCTTCCTGAGTTGGGCTACTTTAACCAGGGCCAGATTGCCTGTGAGGTGCGGGGCTGTCAGAACCTCTGTGTGGGTGTGTTGGGCTGTCAGCTCTGCCTCTTCTCCACAGCTCAAAGCCACTGCTCAGAAGAACCCACTGATTCTTCAAGCAATGAAATACCCAGCTAGGATTTCACTAACTGTGCATGTGCATCACCGTGGATAACTGTCATAGGAACTTAGGAACCTGTGCTACAGTCGAAAGATCTAGTTTGGGTTGTCAGCCACCAGGGTTGTGACGCAGGCTTACAAGGCAGGACTGCTTAGTTGTGATAGTTCCTTTTTTCTCAGGATCTGGGTTCTCACAAGTTGTTACTGGCTTTCTTGCCTTGAGTTTGAATCTGAGAGGAGAAAGCTTTTTTTAAGTCAATGTTTCCTCTTTCTGCTAAGCAAACATTGATACAAATAAATGGGAGCATATGGTCCTAAAGCAAAGACTTGTTCAAATCTTTTGATGTTTTCTGCTTTTTTTTTCCTCTTGACAATATAATGAAGTCTGCTTATAAAGTGGGTATTCTGTGTTCTTTTTTTCTTTTTTTTTGCCTGTGGAGGTCAGAAGAGGGCATTTGAGTTACAGGTAGTTGTTAGCCATGTGGGTGCTGGGAATCGAACCCAGGTCTTCTGGAAAAGAAGTCAGTGTTCTTAACCACTGAGCCATCTCTCCAGCCCTTTGTGTTCTTTTTGATTCATGAATTTTCTTCCTCAGAGTCTTCTGTCATGTTTTAGAAATTAAGACAAGTTTCACAGCATTGAAGTGATTGCACTTTCATTGTTATGATAATTGGAGATTACTTTAGTATACAGTTATAATCCAGACAAAATGGAAATTTTGCTTGAACATATTTAAAAATTTTGTCATGTCGTGTAAAACTATTACTGACTTAATTATGTCTACTTTCAGCTTGAATGAGTGAATGCTGTAGAGCTATTTTGCTAAATTTATATTCAAACTTTTTAAAATTGAGGGTTTATGACTTGTTTTTGTGACTGAAATCTAAGAATCTGCTTTGACAGGTTTGACTGATAGATTTGCGTGGTTTGTGACTTGCTGATAATGCTAGGTCATTCATTTTCCAAAAGCAGAGCACCCTGGTTATCTCTGTGTAGCCTTCAAAGAGAAATGAGATTGATGCTTCGTTTCGAAAGAGCTTGATGTAGAAATGCATTTCATTTTTTGTGTGTGTGTATGTATGGAAAATGTGGTTATGGAAAATTCTATCAGCTTGCAAAAAAAAACTGCATAGAAGTTCAAAAACGTCAAATATTTTTCCATCAAGTATTTGAAAGTTATTTTAGTGAATATAATCTTACTTTTTTCCAACTATTTTCAGAGTAATTCTTCAGTCGAGTGTTCAGAGCTGTAAAACATCTGAACCTAACCTTTCGGGCAGTACAGGCATTACTAAACGAACTACCAGATCTGCTTCGAGGAAAAGCAGTCTTAAAAGGTGAGAAAAAGAATCCTGTTCTTCTGGAAAGTTCCAAATGTTGGTTTCCAATTTAATCTTTTGGACCCTACTTCTGGAGACTGACATAAAAATAGGAGGGTAGTCTCTGTGATGAGAGATAATCGGATGTTTTACTTGTTTATTATCATCTGTGAAAATCTGGATCATTCGAATGTAGACTTTGGTGTCACTTGGTTATTCAAAGGCAATTCTTTATGCTAGAAGTGTGGTATCTGTCCCGATATGGAGAAGTTGAGAGTATTGTGATAGAACTACTTTTTAAAGTGAAATTTTCTAAAGCTGTCTGTCAGGGCTTGGAGGAAGTCTTTCCATGTGTCTATGAGATGCAGCACAGTTGTGGAGAATTCGCTCAGTGACTGGTGGTGGAGCCCCCATGATGGTAGAGCCCCAGTGTTGGTGGACCTAGAGCCTCTCTTGACCTGGTTCCCTGTTCTCTAACCTCAGCCCTCTTCAAGACCTGCTGCTTCTTCCACTTTCTATTATTATTATTATTATTATTATTATTATTATTATTGTCACATCCTTCTTTAAGCTCAGGCTCTGATAAGAAAATTCAGCATTCTCTGGTTTATCATGAGCAGACCTGTAATTCTCAAGATATTCTGAGAACTAGTCCCTGATGAGGGAAGACTAGCCCACACCCTTGCTGTATTCTTGGGAGTGGAAGGCTGGCACCTGGTCACACTCAGGCATCATCGCCCAGCCATGGTGATACTTGCAATCTTGATTTTGCACTTGTGGTAAAACGGATCATTCATAAGAAATAGCAGGTAGCCTAAGGGTAATCAGAACCGGACTCTAGATTCTCCTTACCTCTTTGTTACTCCCTTGCCCATTCACTGCAGATTTTTGGCCCACATTCCTCATTGTCAGTGTTGAGTTCATCCTTGGCGAGGCCCACCATCACTGCCCTGAGTTCTGTGTACTTGGGCTTCTAAACGATGCTATAGGTTTTGTTTTATCCTTGTTATTTAATCTTTTGTAAAATTTTACTGCACAGCTACATTGTTCCAAAACCAAATCAGTGCCATAGAACAGTTACTTAAGAATTGTCAGGCAGGCACTGACTCAGAAGTTCAGAATTAAAATTACTTTTTAAAGACTTTATTTTTATGTATGTGAATGTGTATGTATCAGTGTGTAAGTGCAGGTATGCATGAAGGCCAGAAGAGGTCATCAGATCCTCTGGAGCTGGAGTTCCAGGTTGTTGTAAGCTGCTGGATATGGGTACTGGGAACTAAACTCTGGTTAACTGCTGAACCATCTCCCCAGCCCCAGATTTAGATTTTTTGGGTTTTGTTGTTGTTGTTGTTGTTTGGAGGGGGTTGTTTTTTTTAATATTTTATTATTTTTATTTTATGTGTATGTGTGTATTGCCTGCATGTAGGTAAGTGCACCCGTGTCATGCAATGCCTGCAGAGGACAGAAGAGGCTGTCAGATCCCCTGGAACTGGAGATACGGACAGTTGTTAGCTGCCATGTGGGTGCTGGGATTCAAACCCAGGTCTTCTGCAAGAACAGCCAGTGTTCTTAACCACTGAGCCATCTCTCTAGCCCTGTTGTTTTTTTAATAGGTATGCATACCATATGCATGCCTGGTGCCTCAGGCTAAAAGAGGGCATTGGATCCCCTGAAATTAAATTCCAGATTTTAAATTTTAAATTCTATATTTAATTAAATATCCATATTGTTTTTATTTGTGGTTCCAACTTGACAAGAAAATTAGAATACTGACAGGCAGTCAGATTTAGATACACTCTAACATAATATTGGAATGTCATTTATAGCAACAAGAAACAGGATATAAACTGAAAATAGTTAAGTTATGCCAGATGAATTGAGAGCCATTTATTTACTTATTGACTGAGGATGTTGGGAATGGAACCCAGAGCCTCATATGGGCTAGACAAATGCTCTTACACTGAACTCTAGCCCTAGCCTGAGTCATGCCTTAAAATTTAGGGACTGGAGAGATGGCTTGGGGTTTAAGAGCACTGGCTGCTGCTTGCAGAGGACTCAGGTTGAATTCCCAGCACCCACATGGTGGGTCACAACTGTCTGTAATTCCAATTCCAAGGACTCCAACGTCCTCTTCTGGCCTCTGAGGGCACTGTACTGACTAGTGCACGTACAGCCATGCAGGTAAAACATTCATACATACAAAATAAGGAAAAAAGGAAGGGGAGGGACGGAGGGAGGGACGGAGGGAAAATTTGACTCAATAAATGCTTCTGAAGAAAGAAGTATAAAAATAAAAAGTCCCACATAAACTTACTCCTCATTTGTAAATATATATAGAAATGTATTGTCATCTAAATATTTACAGATATGCAAATTTCTAAACATGCATACAAACGAAACAAAAGGAAACTGCTGGAGATTTTGCTTCTGGTTGATAGGACAATTAAGGATTGTTTGTTTAATCTTATTTTCCATACTTTTCCATAAGGGGCAGGAAATGGAAGTGTCATGACTGACAGTTTTTTAGGTTCAGTCAAACTGTCAGAGTGAGCTGGAGGCTGGAGAGATGGCTCAGCAGTTAAGATCAGTGACTTCTCTTTCAGAAGATCTGGGTTTGAATTCCCACACCCACATGACAGCTAACAACCATTCATAACTCCGGTTCCAGGGGAATCCACCACACTCTTCCGACCTCTGAGGGCATTGTACGACATGGGTGCACTTACATACATGCAAGCATAATACTCATAAAATTAAAATAATTTTTAAAAAGTGAGTAGGGTATGGTGGTACACTCCTTTAATTCTAGCACTTGAGAGACAGAAGCAGGTGGATCTCTGCAAATTCAAGGCCAGCCTGGTCTACAAAGCCACTTTCAGGCTAGCCAGTGCTACATAGTGAGATCCTGACTCAGAAAACAAAACACGCAAACAGAAAAACCTCTCAAAAGAGCTGATATTAAATATCAGCATTTCTGTATGGACATGCTCTTTAAATGGAAGAACTCAGTCTTCCATTGGTCATTTAATTCTGCTTTTTGCCTTTTAAGGGTCATCCTTTCTTAGGTTACTGAGTAGAGTCCAGGCACCCAGCCTGAGCCCCTCTGTGGATGGATGAGGGTTGGCTGTGACCAGTCTGTCCACCTAGGTCTTGTTGCATCACATACTCCTTCAGGGACCTCCGCTTGTTTCTCTCTGGAGAGGTGGTTCCGTATCTGCATTGAAGCGACTCCTGCCCGGTGGGCCTGGACTGGATGCTTTGAGGGCTGTCTAAAGTAGATTTCAGACTGCATAATCAGGGCTGATTGAACTGGCCCCAGAGTACCTTTCAGGAATTTGAAGTGGTACTAAAAGCCAGAAAGATAGGCCTTGTGGGAGGGGAACTTTGGCCTGCATTCATGTTACCTTAACTATTATCTACCTACAGTTTATAAAGACAGAGCAGAATATACAGCATTCTACCACTTGCTTCTAGAAATAAGGAGTGTTTTGCATGCATACATGTAAATACACCTATGTGTGCAGTGCCCATGGCAGCCAGGAGAGGGTATCAGGTCACCTGGAACTGGAGTTTGGGTCTTTAGCCCCAAGTTTTGGGGGATTTCTTTGGGGGTTTTGTTTTGTTTTGGATTTTTGAGACATGATCTCCCTTTGATCCCAGCTGGCCTGGAACCCACTGCGTAGACCAGGTTGGCCTTGAACTCATAGAGATTTGCCTGCCTCTGCCTTCCAGGTGCTGGGATTAAGGGTATGAGCCACCGCACCCAGTCCAAATATTCCTTTTTTGGCTGGATGATGAAGGTATTAATGCTGGTATGTAATCTGATTCAAGGAAAGTAGTATGAGCTGAGATTGTTGGGTGATTCTAAAATACTTAGTTGAAATCTTTTTTCTTTTTCTGTACGAAAACAAAACAAACAAACAAACAAAAAAACCAGAACCAAAACAAAACAAAAGCTGTCCTAGAGTTCAGTGCCCATCCATATACATCATCTCACGAGCTTCTAGGCTCTTCTGCGGGGTAGGCGTCTCTGTTGCAGGTCCAGTTATCACGTCTCCCCAGCACTGGTGCATGGGAACTTGACCATTCATTCCCACATCGTCACCTGTTCTTTGAGGTTTCCAGGATGGACATTTTTTTTCCTCCCAACCTCACTTTGCACTGAATTGGCTCCTTTGATTTTTGACAGTTTATTGAGAGATGCTGCAACCTCACAGACTTTCTGTCCCCCTAAAAGCTCATAAAAGGACAGCTACTTGGGCTGAGAAGATGGGAGTGTGTGCCGAGTGTTTGTCACTGGGGAGAAAGACCACAGCACTTCTTGCGTCAGGTGATCTCCTGTCATGCACCTGTTTGGCAGAAGCACCTCTAAACTGGAGTCCTGTGACACCGTAGTTGGACCCTGGGTGTGATGGGGAGGTGTAGCCCTGGTGACACCCCGTGTGTCTCCTCATTTCTTCGTCAGGTTTGTAAGGGAAGTTCATGGGTTTCTGCACCTCTCTCTCACTGTCAGGGCCACAAACCCATTTTAACTCATAGTTAACTAAATCGAATTGACCTTTTTTCAGTGTCCACACTAACTCTGAAGCACTCTCTCAGAATGAGTCTTGCAAACACCCTCACACCTCCAGTGGAGGACCTCCAGATAACCTCATTTATAACCATTTGTCTCAGTTCATGTCTTTACATAGCTCAACCACTGCCGCATGCTTCTGGAAGCTTCTACAGTTTCTTTTGGGCAGTCTTTTCTTTTTCAATTATTTTATCCCATTTTCTTAATATCTGTCATGTCTAAGGGACTTTTATATTCAAAGTTGCTTCTTTGGGGACTATCACTGTATTCCTGCCACCAAACCACCTGTGGCTTGGGGTAGTTTGTACCTTGTCATTTCTGTTGTGGGAGGGGGAGGTGATACTCAGAGTCTTCTGTTAGCCACCCAAACCATGAGTGTTTTCCTGAGCCCCTCTCCTGGGAGTCGCTACATATCCTTGGACTTTTAAAGTCCTGTTTACGAAGTTGGTGGCCATCTTGCTGTTACTGCTCTTGGTCCACTGCTTCTAGGTTTTCATGTCTCGTTCTGCCATTATCTCTAGAAGTACGTCAGTGCTGGAGTCCCAGAATGCTGTCTCTCTATTCTTTTTAAGTGCTGGATCCCTCTGCTCTTTACAAGAATTAATGATTAATGGACCTTTGAAATTCCAGATGTTTTTTTCATTTGATTACCCCTGCCGCCCATCTTTGTATTCAGTACTCTGCTCATGTCTGTAAAAGCTACACCCAGTTCAGACAAGTCTTCTCTGTCATCCAGTCATCCGGGTGAGATTGGAACTCTCTCTCTCTCTCTCTCTCTCTCTCTCTCTCTCTCTCTCTCTCTCTCCCTCGCTCCCTCTCCCCCCCCCTCTCCCCCTCTCCCCCCCCCCCCCCCGATTTTTCTCTGAAAGTTGCTGATGAGTCTACAGTGTAACAGCACATTGGGGGAAAGCAGAAGGAGTGAGAGCCCTGGTGGATTTCTGATGAGCAGAGCTGGGCCCTTGCCTAGCCCTGAGTTGAGTCTCCTCCCAGACGGGCCAAGTGCTCCAAGGAGGTGGCTGGACGAAACTAGAAACTGCTTGAGGGGCCGGAGCTTACTGTGACCAAGTTCTGGCTTTTGAAACTGTCCAGTAACCCTTCTCTATCTTTTCGTTCTTTCCACACTTCGTGCAGCCTGGTTCCTCAGAGGGAAAGAAGGAAAAGGACTGCTTTGCGGCAAATGCCTGTGCTGGCGTTCTGGTACTTTCTTCCTCTGCTGCCCGCGCCCGCCTGTCTTTGTTTATTTTGTTTGTTTCTATTGCCTTTTGTTTTAAACAAAATTTTTCAGAACTGAACCTTTCTGTGCTCTGCCTTTTTCTCATGTTTGTCTTTATGGTTGATATTGTACTGTCTCTTCCAAAGTATTTGTCATTAAAAATTATATATAATGTTGCCTTCCTTGTCTTTGATAACTACCTCTGGGACACATTAAAACCTTCATGGTAAAAATGTTTTTTTTTTCTCCTCAGTCCATCCATTTCAAGGACTAAGACAGTCTTGCGTTAAGTAAAAAAACCGTGACCAGAACTGAAGGAAGACTAGGAACAGAAAACTCCAACAGGACTTAGCACAGTCGGTTTGAGAACAAAACAAACATTGCAAAGGCCTTAGTTGACTTTCCACCTAAGAAGTTTATTCAATGAAGAAAATGTCACTGGAGTCTCAGCCACTGAGTCCGGGGTGCCATTGAACCAATTGAGGGGCCTGACTCTCCTTTTTGTAGAATCGTCTCAAATTGGACAACAAGGTTGCTGTTGTAAATTTAGTCTCAGGTGTAAATACCAGGCCCTCTGCCATCCAGAGAGCTGCCTGGCGTGTGGTACGTTCGCGTCCTCATGGTAGCAATCGTATTCGCTGCTGGCCTTCAGAAGAGTCAAGGATCTGATGGAGGTCTGTTATGTATTTATTTCCTGTTCAGCCTGTGACCCCCCATGTTACAATTTATAAAGTTGGAAGATCACCCCCGTGGTATTTTCTGTCCTCAGATATGGTTTGGTTTAATCATCTTCACTTTACTCTTTGTAATATGTTGTTGTGATTAACATTCACTCTGTGAAGTACCCAAGCTGCTTGTGTTTCACCAAAGAGTGCTTTATTAACAATCTGCGAAAACTGCATTGAACACTGCTGTGTGCTGTAATGTCAAATGGCATGTCAGTGACCTAAAACTTGCTAGAGAAGATTAATGAGAGCCTTGAAGGCTCAGGGGAAGCTGCTTCTTAGAAGATTACTGTAAGTCGCTCCTTGTTATGTTACTTAGAACATGAGGATTACAGAGCTGGATGTTGTTTGCGTTGCCTGGTCAGACACATTATAATCGTGTTTCCTTCCATATATCAAAACCAAACAACATTGCTGTTTCTTTTGCCTTTGGAACAGCAACCCCAAGTAATGGTGGCTTTAAAAGCAAAATTGTTAACTTTTTTTTTTGGTCTTCTGGAGACAGGGTCTCTCTGTAGCCCCAGCTGCCTCCCGAGTGCTGGGACTAAAGGTGTGCGCCACCATACCCGGCTCAACTGTTAATATTTTTTGGAGTGTTTCTCTGTAATACTGTGGAATTTGTTTGTTTTTGTCTTTTCTTGTGATTTACTCACTGTTTGATTTAGCGACAATCACTTGCTTCTGGAGTTCAGTTGTTTGTAGTTAAGAGAACTCACTGTTGCCTTTGGTTAGGGAATAGACTAGAAACTGTGCAGAGTGCCTTCTTCCCTCAGCCCTGCTGAGAGTCAGCAGGGCCCATGCCATAAAGCAATCACAAAACCAGAATTTATCTGCTGCTAAAAAGGAAAGAAAAGAAAAGGCTCAGGGTCCATGGTTAAAGAATATTTTACATCTCCTTGGTTACTTCGATAATCAAGGGTCGTGGTTTTTGTCCATCCCAGTTTAGAGACTAGAGAGATGCAATATTGAAAGCCAGTGAGAGCAGATGCCTTCTTAGACAAATGAATGTGAACTTCCTCTTGAAGAACACGTTAAAGTCTCCTAATACAAGAATTGAAAGACAATGGCTCCCCCTTTCAGTGTTTCTGTCCTAAAAGTGTGGCATTGGCCTGGAGATGTCAATGTCTCGGCTGTACTAATAGCTCTTCCCCCATCAGGCACCATGGGAGTAGAAGCATGCAGCTTACATTAGAGAAAGGAAGTTAAGGCGGTTTGCTGTCCCTGGAGGAATAGGCTTAAGATCTGGGTAGGAGGACAAAGCTTCCATTTACAGCATTGTGCTAAGAGATGATACTAAATATATGAACTGCCCCAAGTTGAAAATAGTGAATTTTCAGGACAGCTCTTCCTGTCTGAACAAGCAAGACCAGGTATGGGGGAGGCCACGTCCATCTAAACCAAGCTAGGTTTGTCTTTCTCATGTATCAGAATGAATGATGGGCCACCCACTGTGGCTCTGGCAGAGCCAGTTTGGTGAGTAAGCCACTTGCACATCAGTGGAAATTGCAGTGCTTTTAAAACTATTTCATAAGTTGCCTCTTTGTTTGGCTGCTCCATCATAGCTAGAATTGCTTCCACTGTGGTGCTTGCTAAAATCCCCTGTATTTAACTCTTGCTGAAGTTACTCATGGAAAATTTGTGAATTGGTGAGGACACACCCAGATGTTGAGGGACACCACATAGCAACAGGGTTAAATGGACTGGGGACATCTGGGATACAGGATGCTCCTGGGTCTGACTAATGGAAAGTTTTTCCTGCACTGAATTAGTGGTCCCCCTCTCCCTACCTCCCATAACTAAAATAACTCAGAATTATCTTGGATTCTTAGACTCCTCATAGAAGACCCAGTTAGGTTATAAATCACTGCATATCAGATGGAGGGATCCCTTTAACTGAAGAACCGTAAATAGCTTTGAAAGTACACTGAAACCTCTTTCAGTAGAATTAAAATTAGAAATTAATATTTATAGGTATCCTTGAAGCTTTTTGGGGACTCATATCATTCAGAGTCAAGGAGAGTCCAAGAGAGGACTATGCAAAGCCAGGCTCCAGAACTAATGCAGTTCCAAGGCCAAACTAGAACTCTCTTGCCTACTGGGAAGAGGGATTGGCAGTGAGCAGTGCCACCGTCAAGAGTGGCCTTACTTGTCTAACATGACTTCTTTCTGGCCACATACCACATGTCTGCAAAACTTTCCAGTTTTAACTTGATCCCCCAGTTTTAACTAGCCCCTATTGGCTGTTTCCTTCAACACCCTTTGACCCCCTTCCAAGAGTAACTTCTCCCTCTTTGCTTCTGCCCAGACAGGTTATAGAGGCTTTCCTAAGTATTCGCATGCGGCCAGTGGGTTTGCTGCTGGAGAGCAATCTGATCTGGCAGACATTTCAGCTTTCTGGGTGGCTTGTGCCTGGAGTTCTGTGAGCTTCACCTTTGCTGAATCCCTGTGTGACACGTGAGCTCTGCACTCACTTGCTGTGTCCTAGAAGTGGCTTGGCAGCTTCATGTATTTCCTGAATGTTCTTACTGCATCTCAGAAAGCAGTGGTTATCAAAAACAACCTAAAAGCCCATTCTATTTCTTTAAGATTTCTCTCCCAATGGAATGTCCTAGTGAGGCTAGCCATTGCTCTTCCATTTCTCCTAAATCTGAGTTCTCCATGTCACTGAGTGGGAATAATACAGACGTGTTTAAAAGACTGGACAACTGACCTATACTGTGTGGGAAATGATCTCATTGATTACCCTGTAGACCTCACTGTTGACATACATGTCCATCAGATTTGAGGACTTGCTTTATATTCATAGTTTGAAGACTTTTCTCTAATGTGCACTTGTGTACAGATTATTAAATGAAGTTTTAAAATGTAACTGATGAATTAGTATTTGACCATCTTGATATTTTATTAAATTGTATATTTCTATTCATATTT
>NW_008357490.1:436165-502687 GCF_000622305.1 Nannospalax galili
GTGTGTGTGTATGTAGTTTTTGATACATCTTGTTGCATTAAAAAATCTTGTGTATTATAAATGGTTTTATACAAAATACTGAATAGTGGAATTGTATAATTACAGTCGTATAATTAAAAATGTTGAACAGTCTTTCGGTTTATTGTATTCAGTTACTGAGCATACTGAGCTATGGTAGACAGTAATTTAGGTATGAAATAGATCTAATTCTTTATTGCTTTGCAGAGGCCATCATGATAAAATACTACAGACTAGGTGGGAGGCTTAAATAAAAATGTATTCCCTCATAGCTGGAGGCTGGAAGTTTAAGACTGAGATGTCAGCAGGGTGGATTTCTCAAGAGGGCTCCAAACTTGGCTTGTAGACCTCACAACATGCCCATCCCTGGTATCTCTGTGTAGCCTGGTTTTACAAGGTCATTAGGACCGCTCTAATGGCCTCATTTTCCCTTCATCTCTTAATGGATGCTGTCTCCAGATGCTAGCTCTTTATGGTACAGAGGAGTTAAGGCTTCAATACTTGAATTTTAGGGGGCACAGTGTGAGGTGATGAGTTGAGGGGCTCCTGCTAGGAAATCATCCCTGATGCACCTCTCTGCCACCTCAGACAATATGTAAGGGTTTGATGGTGTGGAGGATAAGGCTTAAGAACCCCAGGCTGTGAGGGGCCATGGGCTAAGAATAGTGATCTCCATCTTAGCCACCAGAGCTGATAGGACTGGGGTGAGCACTGTCCCCCACATCTGGTGTCTCAGCCAGGACGCCAACTTCCTTGTTCCCTGCCTTCCCTCCCGATGCTCTCGTTGAGAACCAGTGCTCACAGTTCACAGAGATTGTGTTTAAGACTTAACACCTTTTCGAAATTTGAGCCACAGGAACCTGATTGCCCTCACCCCCCTCAAGACCACTGTACACAACTCCTCAAGAGTATGGTGGTAGCGGACTCTACCCTCAGGACTGTTGGCAGCCACCTGCTCCTCTGAGACTGAATGATGCTCTCCTTACTGCTGGAGGTTCAGGCTGACCAACAGTTCAGTGAGGTTCATGACTTCTGTAAGGGACTCGCTCTGCCCCTTACTGAAGGACCTGGATTTTCAGATCCCAGGTTCATAGATTATCTGCTCTCCCTTGTGGGCCAGAGCCACACTACCCAGTGCCCATCACCACATAGACACTCTGCTAAGAGCTCTGCTTGTTTCCTAAGTGAAATAAGAATTAAAACTCCCACTTTAAGCCAGGCGTGGTGGCCCATGCCTTTAATCCCAGCACTGGGAGGCAGATCTCAGTGAGTTCAAAGCCAGCCTGGTCTACATCTTGAGTTCTAGGCTACAGGGAGTCACTGTCTCAAAAAGACCAAAAAAAAAAAAAAAAAAAAAAGGCCCACCTTAGCATTTAGAAAACAAAATGAAATATTATATTCTTTAGACACAGATTTTAACAAATTATTTTGGACATGTTTTAGGACAGATAATTGTCTAATTAGGTAAAGACTGGTTTTAATAGATTATGGTCCCTTAATTTCTGGTATTTTGGGTGCATAATCTCTTGTGCCTGAATGGTGTGTTTAGGTTACATTATCTTGACCTGAAGGTGGAAATCCACGTACCGCAGGTAAGTCTTTGAGAGTGACTTGTCAGAGGCCTGGCTGGCAAATTGAGTAGGAAGATATCAAGAGGGCCAGCGAGATGACTCAGCGGGTAAAGGCACTTGCCATACAAGCCTGACAACCTGAGTTCTATCCTAGGAACCATACAAAAGTGGAAGGAGAGAACCAACTCCACAACTCCACAGAACTGACCTCCACAGCATGTACACATCCCTTCCCATACACACATACATACATACATACATACATATATACATACATACATACGTGCAGTGTTTTAAAATTTTGTTTTATTTTTATTTTACGTGTTATGAGTGTTTTGCCTGCATGTATGTAAATGTACTTGTGTCGTGCAATGTCCTCAGAAGGAGGGGTGTTGGAGCCCCTGGAACTAGTGTTAAGAATGGTTGTTAACTACCATGTAGGTGCTGGGAACTGAACACAGGTCCTCTGGAAGAGCAGCAAGTGCTGTTAACTACTGAGCCATCTCTCTAGCCCCCACAAACATTTTTTAAGGCATATTTTCAAAACTGCTGCATTGAGGAACAAACAGTTAAATTGTTCAGAGCGTGGATTTGGAACCCAGACTTATTTGAATACAAACCTTGGCTCTGCCATTTATTATTGTGATTAGGGCCAAGTTAACCTTCCCAGATCATTTCCTCCTCAATAAGATGAGGATGGCAATATTATCAGGATGTGATATATGAATTAATATGTACTAGTTCTTCAGCATGAGTCCTTGGCATATACCAAAGCCATATGTACTGTGTTTAATAAAAAATTAAGATATTGTTATAAAAAGAAAAAGGAAAAAAGCTGGGCATGGTGGCGCAAGCCTTTAATCCCAGCACTCAGGAGGCAGAGGCAAGCAGATCTCTGTGAGTTCAAGGCCAGCCTGGTCTACATAGTAGGCCAGGTGGGGCTACAGAGAGACCCTGTCTCAAAGAGACCAAAAAAAAAAAAGCTATTGCTGTAATGCTTTTCAAGTGGGCTGTGCAGTGTACAGTCCCCATCTTCCCACCCTCATTATCCACACTGGAGTGTTTATCGTCAGTGGTTGGCACAGTTTGACCCTATTTCTATCGTGTTTGTCATGTGAGAAAATGGACTCTCCTGGGTGAGTCCTTCCAATTTCCTCCCCCAGGTCCCTTTTTGAGGACACTGGCTCATGTGGAAGTGCAAGTCCTCTGCCACCCCTGTAGCACACCTGTCACCTTGCTTGTATCTAACTGAGTCTCATTTCTTTGCCAGCAAGTCTACATGGCTTTGACAAACTCCTGGATGACAATTCTGATCAAACAGAAATGGCCAGGTAAGGAAGAGCGCTCCTGTCCAGCCAGGCCAGACCCTGCCTGCCAAGGCACTCAGGGAGCCTGAGAACAGCCGATCAGCACATTTTAAATAGAGAGGGTTTAGGTGGGAAGAGAAAGCAGTGGAGGAGGAGGAAGAGGGGAGAAGGAGCGGGAGGAGACTGAGGAGGTTTGGTGTGGGTATGGCTTTCCTGGGTGTGTGCTTGTGGAACAAACCAACTTTTCAGGCAAGACAATTCTTCCTTGTGTAAGACTCTCCAGAGAATGCACGGTGTCTCGCATAGCTGTCACCCACACGTACTTGGTGCCAGTCAGGTTCCCAGCCAGTGAACAACTCCAAATTCTGCCCTCCTCTTTTCTGCCAACTTCAGGGGGCCATGCTGCTGCCCCTCAGGAATGACTGACTAGGTGCGTACAGAGCGGGGCATCAGGAAAGCTGCCCAGGCAGTCAGGGATCCTGCTGAAGTAGATACGGGTTTCTTGCCTTGTCTGTTCTGGCCCAAGCTCTGGTGGGTGAGGGAAAGACCTCACTTAGGGAGTGTGCGGATGTGGCTCATGAGGGCTGAAACTCCATGGTGGGCCTCAGGTCACTCAGCCAACTTCCTGCCTGCCTGATCCTTGGTGTCCCCCCATCACCTGCGTCTATTATCCCCAGTCCTGGGGATGGGAAGAGGTCTGCTGTAGCCCAGCCGGAGGACATAAGGGACACCTTAGCCAGGCCTGGGGTTGGCACATCCTCTGGCATTATGGATTTGGGTAGGACTGTGCAGGATGGGGATCTGGCTGATGGCCACCCTGGCCTTACCTAGTGACAGTGGTAGGCCCTGGGCTTGAAGTGAGACCAGCCTGTCTCTTCCCTTTTCCAGTAATGGCTGTCTGTCTCGGGCTGTAACCTTTCTAGACCAGCTTTTGATCTGTCTGAGGGTCCACATGGCCTAACACTCTGGAGGTCTCTCCTGATGTACAGTGCTGCTCTCCCCACTGGATCCTCACCCCATGCAATGTAAGCCTGCTTCTTCAGGCCGGTGCCTCAGCCACTCAGCCAGCAAATGTATCTGCCTCATTCTTCCACCGGGTGTCACATCAGCTCTCACTGTTGTGACCTATGGCATGGTGTGGGCAAGGGGCTAAGGGGACAACCTTTTAGATAGCCACTCAAGCCCAATAGGAGTGTGCCTCTTGAGCCCTCCTAGGACAGGAGCCCAGTGGCTGCCTCTTGGGAGAAGCTCCTCCATCTGCCCAGAGCAGCACTGCTGTTTCCATGGGTGCACACAGGCCCAGGGAAGGCCTCAGTGCCCCTCCTCCCAAGACAGTTGTCCATACCCATACCATGTGAAGGCCCCTCTGGGGTGTGTATCACCCACTTGCCAGTCATCCCCAAGCCTTCTAGGGATGCCTCATAAACATTCCCAACAGTGTTTGATGTGGGCCACAGTTCACTCCCCTCATAGCCTCCCCAGGATTCCCATTTCTCCCCTTTCCCTCCTATCAAAAACCTCTCCCTGACTCTGCTCACTCCTGTCCCTCACCTCCAGAGCACGCACACTCTGATCAGCTTCACACTCTGAACAGTTGTATTCTACAGAACTTGGGACTTGAAGGGTTTCCCTACTGTTGCTGTAACTCAAGGCCAGCAGCCACTATGGCAGCGAATCACCAGTGCAGGCTGTTCATCACACGGGTGCACAGGTACCCAACTTTAGCAGTGTGGCCGTTCTCACCCCACCATGGTATTTGAGAACTCTCAGAAGCCCTTGGTGGAGACTATGCACAAGCTGATGCCTGTTCTTTCTCAGGCCTCCTTCAACTTAAAAATGGTTCTGTGCTCCCAGCTACAGTCAGCCATCAGGAACTGGGTATTCATGCAAGTAATGTCTCTGAGGTAACTGTCACTTTGCCCCATTGATTGGACCCACCAGGCCACAGTATGGCTGTACTAGATGTAGGGGGCCTCTCTGCTTTGGTTGAGGACATTCCTCTCAAGTCATAGGAAGCCTTGTGACCCGAGCAAAGGCTTTGGAGCAGTGGCGGAGATGGACGTGTCAAAGCAAGAGGTATCAGGAGCTACTAGGAACTTAAGCCTGAGCTTACTTCTCAAGGCCATTGAGGTGTGGGAGGGGAACAGCTTGACCTGTCTTCCCTCAGTACCCTGGCAGTGACCCTCAGGGTAACTGAAACAGGAACACGTGTCACATACTCGTGGTGTTCTCTGTCCTAATGATGTACACATGGCCCTTTCTCCTTACAGCACTACCCAAAGGATGAATTTTGTGACTAGCAATATCAGTGCCTAGAGACTGTTGGACTCAGGAACGATCTTGTATGTGCTTTGGCCTCCTCCCACTGCTGCCTGGCAGCTTTGCTGGTCACATGACCTGTGGGTGACCAGGCAGTTACAGGGCAGAGCATACCCAAGATGTGCTAGTCCTTCAAGTGACCCAGCTTTACCGCAGGTGGAGGAGATGGCCTTCACACTTCAAAGGCACCCAAGTGTCCAAGGAGAAGGTTCACCTGTAGCATGGTGGGTCCAAGGTGCTCTGAGGTTTCCCTGCAGCAGTGGCTCTGGAGTGAGGACACGGTGCCTTAAAGAGGAGGGAGGCAGCACTGGGCCTGGCCCCGAGGGCAGACTTCTGAGGCAAAGTGTCTTGGTGGGGCTGTGCACTTTCATCTGTTGATGGAAAGGTTTTTTCAGATAGCCCTGTTTTTTTCTTAACCCATTACATTTCCACATAACCATGTAGGGCAGAGCCCAGCCAAGGCTCTCACTGTATGGGACACATCCTGGGTGATCCAAGACAGTACCTGAGTGTCAGGGCTACCCTGATGCTGACCTTCGGCCACACTGGGAACTGAATGGACCCAGGAATGCTGATCCTTGCAGAAGGCCGAGTGGAGGCAACAGTGGCTACAGAAACATGGACAGATAGCTAGATAGTAGGCCCTCGAGGACAGCACCACTTGAGGGAGTGG
The DNA here is from genome assembly GCF_000622305.1 of Nannospalax galili. Lineage (NCBI taxonomy): Eukaryota > Metazoa > Chordata > Mammalia > Rodentia > Spalacidae > Nannospalax > Nannospalax galili. The sequence continues at coordinate 442,054 of NW_008357490.1, forward strand.
CTTTTTTCCTACCTCGAGACAGGATCTGGCTGCTCCAGACTTGCCTACCTCCCACGAGGCGGCTTCAGGGAGCTACACTGCTCTCACCTGAGAAATAGCACACATTCAAGCAGCACGGAGCTCTGAGATGGGTGGCAGGAAAGGGATCGTAAGTCTGGGCAAAGCCAGGACAGAGCAGCCTGGCCTGCCTGGCTGGGGTGAAAACACAGGCCAAGTTGGGCTCTAGATACTTGCAGAGCAGCCTAGACCACCTGGTTCAGCCCTTGCCATACACATCCTACTCACAGCAGCAGCCTCTAGCGATAACACCTCCAGACTCGGGTCACAGGTGCTTTTGGAGGCATCCTGAGTGGGAGGGACTCCAATCTGAGAGGGGACAGTTGTTCTGGTTGCACCTTCCTATTTAGACCCGACATGGTTTGTGCCCTTGACTCCAGTAGGCAAGCAGAATTCCTTTGCTAGGCAGGATTTGGTAGTTCCTGGGTCCTTACCACCCACTGATGCCCTGGTAGCACTACTCAGACCCTTCTATTCAGAAGTGACAGTCAGGCCTGGTTGCCCAAGCCAGCCCCTGGGATTCACCTGCCTGGCCTCCCACTTCCCAAGAGACGAGGTTTCCGCTGTATGGTTAATCAACCAGAAGCACAGGGCCCCAAGTGTAGGTTGAAGCAGAATGATCCTGCTAATTGCTTCTTATGCCCTTGGCTTCCACTCTGGCTATCTTCTCTGGGTCACCCAGGCTGCCCAAGACACAAGCAAAAACTGCATCTACTTTGCCTACCAAATGCATGATGTAGCACCAGTCCCAAAGCCTGTTACAGCAAGCAGGGCCACCTGCTGTCTGAGCACATGATCTGAGGCAGGCTCGTGGTCATAAACCCAATGCTATAAGCTTTGCCAGTGTCTTCCATTTCTTAAAAGGAAGCTGTCTTTGCCCACATGCAAAGCCAAGGTAAGAATGACTTCATGTGACAGCGTTAGACCTACTGAGTAATGACAGCCCTCACTGCTCCACAGATTATCATGACTAAGATCAACACAATTCTCCCATCAGATCAGGGTACTCAGTGTTCTGGCTCCAGGGAAAAGGAATAAAGCAGTCCAGTTACCACACCTTTGTACTCATTCATTTAATAAACAAAGGACCCGAAGCAGGAGGGCGCCCAAAGCAAACCCCAAGTTTTTTATAAACAAAGCTCAGAGGGAACACCAACCTCCATTTGTGCTTGGGTTCCAGACCAGTGCCATCTCAGTGTGGCCACATGGGGAAAGCATAGGTCCTGGGAGCAAGGTCCACCATCAGCACAACAGGCCAGTACCCCTCACAATCCCTTCAGCAGACTGGAGCCTCATGCACCCCACTTGTCCTGCTGTCTCTGCTGGCCCCTCCCACACACTGAATCTTGCAGCTTGGGATAAGATGGCTTGGTCCCGGGTCTCAGGCTTATGAGGTGGGACTCCAGGTGAGTGACTGAACCTCTAAGGTGGTCCCTGACCCTAAACCTGCACCAGAAGCAGAAAGAGCAACACTGGAACTGGGGAAGGCCCAAGTGAGGTGCTTGCCCAAGGTATCAATAAATGCTAGTGAGTTAGCAGCCTGCTCAGAGTACACGTGCTGAATATAACAGTAGTTTTGAGGAAGAAAAAGATACTTATCTTTTACCAGGAAATCTTTTTGTGTGACTAGTGAGTTAAATAATACATGATTTTAAGTTTAATACTCATCCTAAAAACCACCCACACACTAAGTACGCACACATAATACTAAGTGAGAACGTGTGTACATACACACAGAAACCACGAGGTAGTTTAAATCACCATTAAAAATCAGTACTTCCTCTACTTCACAGAGTGGTGATCACTGGTGCACAATGGCTGTTTAAAGTTAGTTTGGAAAAAAACCACAACTCAGGAAGTTTCTCAGCAGAGTTTAACTTAATGATTACAAGTGAACAGTCTGAAAACTAGGCTGTGACTGTTTAAAGGAATAGTTCAAGTTCTACATATGTCCTGTGATGGTAAAAGACTTGTTTAGACAATTCCTAACAGCTAGACATTGTTAAGTTGTCTCAAGTGTTGTAGCTTGCTTTACTCTGTACTTTGGTAAAGGGTTCCATACAATTTATGTACACATTTGAAACGTTCCTGAACTTCATTTTGGAATTCCTTATAAGAGAAAGTGTCTGAACTCATGGGGTGTTTGCTCTTGTGCCCCTGGAGAAACCCTCTACCCCACAGAGCAAGAAAGTACAACAAATTCACAGGACACAGGAAAAGCAACATCTATTGTTCTTAGAGTCTGACTCTTCTTGCGGCAAGGGAAGTCTTCATAGTGCTGCTCTGCTGCAGGGGAGTGGACATCAGACCAGGGCGGGGAAGTCCTCAGGGTCATCTGGATTGGGAGCCACATCTTGGGTCTAAAGAAGCAAAAGGAGGTTTGAAATTGTCTGCCCTTTTCCCACCCAGATGTGGCCAGTGTCACATAGTCCCCCTGCTTTGCCAGGGAGGAACTAGTGGAGGGCTTGGCACAAACACTGAGGGAGCCCCAGCCATGGAGTAGTACTTTACTTACTGGTGTGGGTCTAGCTGGAGCAGCACAGGCGAGCAGTGCAGTGGCAGGGCCCACGTTTCAGGTGCTGCACACTACCCATTGCTCTGTTCAAAAGGAGCGACACCTGCTGTTCACACAATAGATCTTTTTGCACCTGACTTCAAGTGTGCACAGAAAAAATGCTGTGTCTTTGCACATGTTACATAACATGCTATAAGGCTACTCCCTGCACAAGGGAAGAGGGCAGCAAAAGGGGCATTTGAGAACAATCTGATGTCTGCTCCTACTTGTCACAGGGACACACACTGGCTGAGGCCAGCCAAAGCCCCAGGGTGGACTCCTTCCAGATGGATAAAGCATTTCTGGAGCCCTGCACATGTTCAGAAGCCAACAATGAACAAAAAATACAGTTTCTGTCCCCTGAAGAGACAGAAAGTGCTCAGTGGGTAATCACCCAGCAAGAGCAGCAGCAGCAGGAAACGCTTCAGAGCTAAGCAAAGCCTTTGCTCAAAGACTCTGCCTGGTCTAAGAGGAGATGCAATGAAGAAACTGTGAACGAAGAGGGGCTAGGAAGACATATTTGAGATCAGCAGGCAGAGGGGTGGAGGAAACCAGTGCATCCAAGGCTCGTGGTTAAGGAACTGAGTGGTGTGGATGTGCTGTGTGAAGAGCTCGTGGGTAAGGAACTGAGTGGTGTGGATGTGCTGTGTGAAGAGCTCGTGGGTAAGGAACTGAGTGGTGTGGATGTGCTGTGTGAAGAGCAGCACTGCCTGGGCAGCCCAGGAAGACATGAGGCAGTGGGCACAGCTGGTCACAATGGGCCCTGAAAGCTTGAGGAAGTCGTCTGCCCTAACAGCACTGACCCTGCATGGGACACAGTCAGACATGGTTAATACTCAGCTGTCAGTGTCCTACTTCCACCTCAAGCCCAGGGATTTTGTCCTATGCAGATTCAGAGGGAGTTTTTCTCCGGTTCACAGAAGACAGTAGACTTCCCAGCAGACACTGGGGCTAAGGTGCAGCAGGAACTACCTGACTGAGATCTGTACGGTGACATCACTATCCCAAAGTCAGACCCTCAATGGCTCTACAAGGCAACTGGCAACCCTCCAAAATTAGACCACTGTGGCTCGAACACCTTGGCCCTCACTCCTTCAGCAAGCCCTCTGGCTCAGGACATGCCACTTACCACCACTTCTGCTCGGAGGCCATAGTTCTCTGCCCTTCTGATCCTTCCTCGGCCTCCCCGGGTGCCGCCTCTGGCTCCCCGTCCAGGACGAGGGAGGTTACCAAAGTTAATCTCTAGCTGTGATGTGATGTCATTGGCGGCTTTCCTGAAGATGTGAGACTCGTCCTCATAGTCATCCTTCACCATCTGAAACATGATAGGGCATCAGACACATGCACAGCCATTTCCAGGGACGCAAAGATCAGAGCCTGGCAGTGAGCATTTTAATGTGCTACGCAGGTGGCCTGTGTGCTGCTATGGGACCCAGGATGCATCACAGCCTTGGGCAGCTGGGCTGGACAGCAGACACCATGGTCGAATACAAGTGAAATTTTTACATTTCAGTGTCATACATTTTCCTGATGAGTCTCTGTTTGGGGGGACAGCCTGGCTACATACATAGCCCAGGCTGACCTCAGACTTATAGTGGTCCTCTTGCCTCACTCTCCCAAGTGCTGAGAATATAGTCCTGGTCTTCTAATTAGTCTTAATCTAAACATCTTTGAACTTAATAATTCTTCAAGTAAGACCAAAATTCTATCAGTTTTAGCAGGTTAAGATAAAAGATTTGACATGACTAACAGATGTCTGGAGTGTATTGTGTTGAAGTTAAAAAGTTAATTTCTGCCTATATTCTGTTTCATTTGTTCATAAATGCTATAATTTCTGCCTATATTCTGTTTCATTTGTTCATAAATGCTACTGTGACAAGTAAGGAAACATCACCTTGAGAACAGAACTTGGCAGAGAGAGTCCCTTCAGTGTGGGTGTGGACTGTGCAAATGCCACATGGTAAGAACTATGTGAGGTGCAATAAACGCTGGACTCAAAATGCATGGAAATTTCACCAACAGAGCAATTATGTGAGCGTCACTACCAATGCTGCACAAAGTCGTCAAGCGCTTTTAAGGACTGCCTCAGTTAAAATTCTCTGCATTTTAGGAAGTCAAATAAGTTCTACCTTTGATATGAATAAATATCGCCAAATGACTTGGCTTTGACTCATAATCAATCATAAATAAATCAAAACCGTTCACTTCAAGCAAAATCTAAACCTTCAGAAATAAATATACGGCAGTAATCCTGGATGAGAATCTGCAAAGACAGCTAGGGCAGATCAGTCTGAAAAGAGCTTGTTGTGCAAGCATTAGGCCTGAGTTCAGAATCCACGTTTAGAGCATGTGATCTCAGCACTGGGAAGGTGGAGACAGGAGGATCTCTAGAGCTCAGTGGCCAGCTAGCTGAGCCAAGTTGGCCAGCTCCAGGGTCTCAAAAAATAAGGTGGAGAGGCCTCAACCTCTGGTCTTCATACTCATTTGCATATGTCCAAGTACACCCTCTTGCATATGTATATACCTACACCCACCAATACATACATACACAGAGAATCTGTAGAGTTAAACATTTCTATAACTTCCCCAGAAAGTCGACTAAAATATGTTTGTTTTATTTTTATTATTTTTTTAAATTTTATTTTAAATGTATGAGTATATTGCCTGCCTGCCTGCCTGCATGTAAGTGCACCCATGTCATGCAGTGTCCTTGGAGGTCAGAAGAGGGCCTCAGATCCCCTGGAACTGGAGTTATGGACAGTTTCTAGCTGCCATATAGGTGCTGGGAATTGAACCTGGGTCCTCTGCAAGAGCAGCCCATGTTAACTGCTAAGCCATCTCTCCAGCCCCTGGGGCATGTTTGTTACAGGATCTAATACCCATGTTCCTTTAAAGTTACTAAAATAAAGCAGAGGTTCAACGTAGATGGCCCCCCTCAAGCTAAATTGATGAAAGTCAGGCACAAGCATAGGCATGGGCACATGCTCACATGCACACACAGAGGTGCACGCACACACACACACACACACACACACACACACACACACACACACACACACCACACGGCAAGCGGCACAAGAATGAACTCCAGATTCAGAAAGCACGAGGCTATCAGTTGTGCTCTAGAAGGAAGTGGTTGGTGAGGTCAGTGGCTGTCTCCACTGCAGAGGGACTCCTGGGGCAACACAGTGAGTCAGACTTGAGTTCCACTCCCTCTCTGTCTCTGGCCAACATGCTCATTTCAGAGCTGCTTTAGGTTGAACTTCACACACAAACAAGGAGGATTATTCCGGGACATTTTTTGTCTCTTCGGGTGTCAAAAACAAAGTAAACTATCAACCCCAACATTTGGCTCATGTTGCTTTTAAGAACAATCCCTGGCTAAATTCTACAATGCTGTAAGAGTAACAAGGACCAAAGACTCATACTGTATGGAAACCAAGCTCAATGACTCAGCTAACTCAAATATTCCAGCAGATCTCGGGAGCCAAGGAGAATGACTCTAATGTGGTTTGAGGAAGGCACTCCTATTTTTACCTAACATGCCGCCGGCATGTTTCACAGGAAGCTTTATTTCCAACGCTCACAATAGGAAAGGGCCAAAAAAATGGATAAGCAGCCTCCTTTGCTAATGGACTGGTGAAAGACTCCGAGAGAGAGGAAAGCTCTGGCGGCCTGTGTCTATGACAACATCTCTGGTGGAACATCTCAAAACTTTTATTAGAAAGGCATCCTCGAGACTGATCTGACCAAACAACGCAGAGGAGACACTGTCATCAACGGGCTCTAAAGTACCCCTCAAAGAACACAACACAAGTGCACATGAAAACTGCTATACCTTGGGTCTCACAGGACCCATAAAAGGCTCATGTGCTAAGGCTAGTGCCCAGCCTGTAGTGCTGTTGGCAGATGATGGAACCTTGAGGATATGGGAACTGGTAGAAGGAAGTAGGTCCTGGGGGTGCCCTTGATGGGGATAGTGGAACCCCAGCTCCTTCCTGCCATATGCTTTCTCTATGATGCCACAGACCCAAAGCAACGGCCACACAACCTAAAGCTGAGTCACACCTTTCCTCCTTATAAGTTACCTCAGGCATTTTGTCACAGCACCAGAGAGCTGACAAATCACAGTATTCTGAATTTGTGACTAAAAATCAGTGAGTAACAACCAGCAGGGAAGAGGAGTTTGGTTAGCACCATCAACTACACTGTTTCATACTGTGACTGAAGGGTAAGAATTCTAAATTCTACACCTGAGAGCTTCAGTGTTCCTTTAAGTTTAGAAACTTGAAGAGGGTATGATTAAATGGTCAGCCTATCAACCTATCAATACAGACTGATAGATATTTACTTTGAAACAGCTTCTTTAACACTGAGCTGTCTGATAAAAAGCTAGATGGTGGGCTGGGGAGGCAGGGCCAAGTTGCTAAATGCTTGCTGTGCAAACATAAGGCCTGAGTTTGGATCCCCAACACTCATATAAAAAACTGGGTGCAGGGCTGGAGAGATGGCTCAGCGGTTAAGAGCACTGATTGCTCTTGGAGAAGACCCACATGGTGGCTCCGAACTGTCCTTAACTCCAGTTCCAGGGGAATCTGATGCCCTCGTCTGACCTCCACGGCATTGCACGACATGGGTGCACTCACATACATGCAGGCAATACACTCATACACATAAAATAAAAATAAGATATTCAAAACAAAACTGGGTACAGCAGCACACATCTGGAACCCCAGCATCAGAGAGGTGGAGCCAGGTGTATCTCTGGAGCTCACTGGCTAGTCAAATGGGTGAGCTCCAGGTTCACTGAGAGACTTTGTCTCAAGAAGGTGGAGAGCAATAGACCTCTGGCCTCCACATACACACACACATATACAGGCACACCCCGTCCCACGCACGTGCACATGCACATGCACACACCAAAAAGCTGGGTGTAAACCAAGAAGAAACCAGTACAACACAGAAGTCTTTAGTGATGCCCTCAGTATAGCCCTCTGTAGCATGTGCCTGACCCCTGCCATCAGCAGCCCAGAAGCTCCTCTGTAGTTTCTGAGGTTGGACAGAGGGAGCAATGCTGCTAAAATAATGTAAGACCAGCATCACAGAACATTGATTCCCACCTGTGGCTTCAATGCTCAACTCCTCCCAACCTAACACTCATCAAAAATGAGAGTGGGCTGGCATGTGGTGCAGGACTTGAATCCCAGCATTCAGGAGGCCGAGGATAGTGGATCTTTGTAAGATTGAGGCCAGCCTGGTCTACATAGCAAGTTCCAGGGCAGCTGCGGCTACAGGGAGACCGTGTCGAGGGGTGGGAGAGGGAGGGGGGAGGGAGGAAGATAAACTGATCCTGTGGTATACAGCTCTAATTCTGGTACTCAGGAGGCTAAGGCAGGAAAACTGTGAGTTTAAAGCCAGCCTAAGCTACACACAGTGAGGCCCTTGATTTAACCAACCAACAAACAAAAAAACCCAAAAGGACTAGAAAAGGCAGCAATGTAATCATCAAAAAACAGTCAATATCCTTTGAGAAGGCCACTCTGTGCTTCTCCCGGAGAGACAAAGACGAAGAGTTAACATTCGGCATGCATCCTCTCAGCATACTTCCAAGGTGAGTGGGGTGTGCTATATTTGTTATCAATGCACCAAGCTCTGTTCCTTTCCTTTACCCTTGATGAAGCGTGATCAGAAACAAGAATGCCAACTAGCAGGCCGGCAAGATGGCTGAGCAGGCAAAGGCACTGCCAAGCCTAATGACTTGAATTTATTCCTAAGACCCATATGGTAGAAAAAGAGAACCAACTGACCTACACACACACACAGAGACACACACACACACACGCACGCACGCTCGCACACACATGCACACAGATAAATAGATGTTTAAAAAAAGTCAAGAAAACAAGAATGTCAACCAGCAAGGTCCCATTACCCAACACTGGAAAAGGTCTGTTTTATAGGTGCTGAGGCTGAAAGTACATAGATTCCCACCCCACCCCACCCCCAGGCAGAAAGCTCAGGGCTTACATCATCTCTGTATCTGGACTTGTGAATCACCACTGCCTTGGAAGGAACTGTGGATTCTGGCTTCCGGATGTTGAACTCGGGCTTTGGTCTGGTTTGTTCTTGAAGGTTTTTCCACTCGTCTAAGGTCATTTCTTGGACTTGAGCTTCTTCCTCTACTTCCAACTCAGGAGCTCTGCAAAGACATAAAATCAGAATTTTTATTTATTTATTTATTTATTTATTTATTTATTTATTTATTTACTTATTTATTTTGATGATGGGACCAAAATATCTACTTTAGGAAAATATAAGTGTTGTGTAGTACTGCATCTCAAATGTAAACAACGTAAAGCTCCTCAGAATGTCATTTTCTGAGTCTTGTTTTTTTATCATTTTATACCTTCACTGCCAACTGAAATCCTGTGTTCCCAGTAGTCTGTGGGAAATGGGGACATCAGTGTCCAGTGCCATTACCATCACCCTGTGCCACCAGTACACCCTTCCAGAAGGAGGGTGGACAACATGAGATAATTGTGGAAGAAAAGAGAAACTGCTGAAACAAAATAACGGGACCCACAGACAGAGCTCTTGAAACTGGGTTACAAATACGCATTTGTACAAATATCCTCTTCAATTGGTTTTACAAGGAAAACAAGTATTATTTCAGACTTTCTCCAGGCTGGGGCTCCCAGCTCTCTTCCCCATCTTGTCCGAACTATTTTCGATCAAGTCATGTTATAAAAGTGTATGTTTTCTTGTGAACTTCACTCAACTCTTACACTGATGATATACAGACTTCCCCACTTGTGAGAACCTATGAAAACTGTTAGCTTGAGTTTTTAAGAGTGTGCGCGTGCACGTGCGTGTGTGTGCGCGCGCGCATAAACGCAGGTGCTCTCAGAGGCCAGAGATGTTGGAACCCCCAGGAGCTGGAGTTCCAGGCTACTGGGAGTCATTGACAACATGGTTGCTGGGAATTGAACCTGGGTCCCCTGGAAAAGCAGTATTTGCTTTTTAATTGCTGGGTCATCTCTTCAGGCCCACCCACCCCATCCCAGTGTTTTACTGTCTTCTCTGACTGTTCTGGGCAAGTGCTCTATCCCTATCCTATGTAACAGTTTTGAAATGCTCAAGTTTAAAATGTTGAAAACAGTCTGGGGAGATGGCTCAGTTGGTGAGATAACATGTTCTGCAAGCCTGAGGACCTGAGTTCAAATCCTCAGCACTCACACAAACTGCAGGCCATGGCTGCATGTGCCTATACCCCAGCACTGGGAGCAGAGACAGGCAGATCCTGGTAGCAAAATAGTGAGCTTGCAGTTCAGTGAAAGACTCTGTCTCAAGGCAGTAAAGCAGAAAGCAAACAGAGGAAGACACCCGGAGCCCTGCTCCGGCCTCTGCAGGCACATGGGAAGCTGAACACACATTCTACACAGTACACATATGAAAGCAGAACACTATCACTTTCACACTGCTATTCCACACAAGCCCTAAAAGAATCAAGATGATAAATTTTCCCTTCTAGTTTTTTAAACAAATTTGACATCACCAAGAACTAGGAAGAAAACCCCAGTAGAGACTCTGGAGACATTAAAAGGCAAATAACCAAGAAGTCTGAGCAGACTGTACCAGTAAGTCAAGCCCATTAGATGAAAAAGTTGATTCTTTCAAAGACACACAATGGCCCTGTATCTACTAACGAAGTTTAATTTATAGCAAAAAACACAATCTTCCCAAAAAGAAGACTTCAGATGGCTTCATTCGTAATTTCCAACACATGCCAAGAAAGAAATAATGCTACTTCTATGAAAACTCAGAGAAACAAAAGAACAGGATACTTTTCAACTCATTTTAGAAGACTAGCATTAACCAGATACGGAAATCAGAAAAAGACAGCACTAGAAAGCCACATACAATATGCTTCACAAATGTAAGTATAAAATCTTTCAATACAATTCTATATAATCACACCCAAATAAAAAACATGGGGGCTGGAGAGATGGCTCAGCTGTTAAGAACACTGGTTGTGCTTGCAGAAGACCCGGGTTCAAATCCCAGCACCCATATGGCAGCTAATAATGTCCATAACTCCAGTCCCAGGGGATCCAACAGCCTCTTCTGGCCTCCACAGGCATTGCACGACATGGGTACACTTACCTACATGCAGGCAATACATGCATACACATAAAATAAAAATAAATAAAAAAAATTTTTTTGGTCTTTTTGAGACAGGGTCTCCCTGCAGCTCCAGCTGTCCTGGAACTATGTAGACCAGGCTAGCCTTGAACTCACAGAGATCTGTCTGCCTCTGCCTCCCGAGTGCTGGGATTAAAGGCATGGGCCACCACACCCGGCTTAATAAATAAAATTTTTTTTTAAGTTTTTAAAAAAACATGAAAAGAGACATCAAGTGTAACTGGAATTAATCTCAGCAACTCAAGACTGATTTAACACTTGACAATATTTCACTGAGCATCAGTGAACCTAACAGCCCTAGCTCTGAAGGCTTAGGAGGGGGTATGGCTTAAGCTCAGGAATTCAAGGCCAGCCTGGAAACACATAACAAGACTCCATGGGCAGAGATGGGAGATGGGAAAGACAACATGGAGATAACCAAGGGATGTAGGTGGGGTATGGGATGGAATGGGAGGGAAGACTAGGGGATGTAGCTCCATGGCAGAACAGTTGGCTAGCAGGTGCCAACCCCAAGAATGGAAACAAACAGCAACAAGAAATTCACTGTAATTCATATTAGGAAGTCATTACAGAAAACTATAGATAATCTCAACAGGCACAGAAAAAGCATTTGACAAAAACTGCAGTATCTGCCAGGCATGGTGGGCGCACGCCTTTAATTCCAGGCAGAGGCAGGTGGATGTCTGTGAGTTTAAGGCCAGCCTGGTCTACATAGTGAATTCCAGGACAGCTGGGGCTATAGGGAGACCCTGTCTCAAAAAGACATAGAAAAAAAAATATTGCAGTATCTTTCATGACACAAACTCCCAGTAGACTACGTATGATGAAACATCTTCAACCTTGTTAAGAGAATCCTTAAAAAACTCATAATAGCAGCATGTTTTGTGATAAAAAAAAAAAACTGAACACTTCCGCTCTCAGCTCGAGATAAGGCAATGTGGTTGGTTTCTCTTCTAGCCAGTGCAGTAAGACAGGAAATGAAAGGCACACAAACTAGAAAAAGTTAAAATGGAATCTGCAGACGATATAATCATTTGTGTTTAAAAGTTAGCAGAGGGGCTGGAAAGATGACACTTGCCACTCTTGCAAGAACCTGAGTTCGGTTCTTAGCACCCATACGGTGGCTCACAACCACCTATGACTCCAGCTCCAGGGGACCTGATGCTTCTGGTCTCTATATGCGCATGTGCGCAACACACACATACACTTTTTTTTGGGGGGGGTGGTCTTTTTGAGACAGGGTCTCCCTGTAGTCCTCGAACTCACAGAAATCTGCCTCCTGAGTGCTGGGATTAAAGGCATGCTCCACCACATCCGGCCCACATAGACACTTTTTAAGAAAAGAGAAGTTAATGAAAAATACAAAGAAGAAATTAACTTTTCAGGATACAAAACCAATATACAAAAATCATTTCTTTCCCATACATATGCTAGCAATTGACAGAAAAGAAAAAAGAAATACAGGACTCATAGAGATTGATAGGCCAGATTCCAGGTGTAGAAATAGATCCTCCAGTTTTCAGTCAATTGACCTCTTTTAGAAGAGGTCACCAGACAGAGGCTTCTTTTCAACAGATAGTGTTGGAACAGCTACATGCAAAAGCCTCTGACTTCTTACACCATAAATATAAAAGTTCAAAGAATAAAACTTGTAGCAGACAACATTAAATTTAAAAATTGTTCAGGTGCAAAGGATGGTGTCAAGAAAGTAAAGGTTGGGCTGGAGAGCTCAGGCTCACAATAAAAAAGACAAGAAAGTGAAGATGACTACAGGATGGAAGAAAATATTTATAAAACATATATCTGGCAAGGCACGTGCATCTAGAATTCATAATCCTTTATCTAAATTCATAACCCTTCATGAATCTAGAGATAAACTCTCTTTAGTTGGGACAGATAACCCAACTAACAACTAGGCAAGGATTGGAATAGGTAGTTTTTCAAAGAAGAGATACAGACAGTAAAATGTGCCATCTGAGAAATGTAGCTCAAACCATAAGAAGTTATACTACTCCACACCCAACAGTATTAACAGGATGGCTAGCATCAAAAAGGCATTTAATAATAGAGATGGAGAGATGGCTCAGCAGTTAAGAGAACTTGCTGCTCTTCCAGAGGACCCAAGTTCAGTTCCCAGCACCCACGTTGGGTAGATCACAACTGCTGGTGACATCAGCTCCAGGAGATCTAACACCCTCTTCTGAACATCAAGAGCACCTGCATTCATAGGGGTACATACCCATCCAGAGACACCACATAGTTACAAAATACAAATAAATCTCTTTAAAAAGTCATTTAACAAGTGGTATGGAAGAGGTTGAACACTAGGACGCAGGCATAGTCAATTTGGAAAACAGTCTAACGGTCCTTCAAAACTGTATGCAGGGAGTTCAAATATGATACAGAAATTTTACTCGGGTATACATCCAAGAGAAACAGAAACACATGCCCATGTCAGAATGTGTACATGAATGTTCAAGGCAATATTATTCCTAACAACCCCAAATTGGAAACTACCAAAATGTCTATCAGTAGACAAGCAGATAAACAAAATACGGGATTTTTTTTAAAAAAGAGAAACAAGGCCGGGCATGGTGGAGCACGCCTTTGATCCCAGCACTTGGGAGGCAGAGGCAGGCGGATCTCTGTGAGTTCAAGGCCAGCCTGGTCTACATAGTGAGTTCTAGGACAGCTGGGGCTACAGGGAGACCCTGTCTCAAAAAGACCAAAAAACAGAGAGAAACAAGTATTGATCCATATCAGAACATAATCTTTGAAGATATGATAGCAAGTGAGCAATAGCCAAGCACAAAAGGTGCTTTTTTCTCCCGCCCCCGTGTGAGATCCCATTTACACAAAATCTCCAGAAGGCAAATCCACAGAGATGGAGAGGCACAGAGCAGCCACTTGAGGGGCACAAGATTTCTTTTTCTTTCTTTGTTTTTTTTTTAATATTTTTCCTTTATGTGTTATGAGTGTATCGCCTGCATGTATGTGAGTGCACCTGTGTCGTGCAGTGCTGCAGAGGTCAGAAGAGGGTGTCGGATTCTCCTGGAACTGGAGTTAAGGACAGTTCTTAGCCACCATATGAGCGCTGTGAATCGAACCTGGGTCCTGTGCAAGAGCAGTCAGTACTTTTAACTGCTGGGCCATCTCCAGCCCTGGGGCACAAGGTTTCTTTCGTGCTGACCACATGTTCTAGAACCAGACAATCCAACTGCATAACACTGTAAGTATACTAAATGTTACTGAATTTGTGCATTTTTTAAAAGATTAAAACTGTAAATCTTGCATGTATTTTACCACCATCACCATCATGAACATGAAGAAGAGAAAAGTAAGGGCTGGAGAGATGGCTCAGCAGTTAAGAGCACTGACTGCTCTTGCAGAGGACCTGGGTTTGGTTCCCAGCACCTGCATGGCAGCTACAAACCGTCCTTAACTCCAGCTTCTGGGAAATCTGAAACCCTCTTCTGACCTCCACAGAATTACATGACATGGGTGCACTCACATACATGTAGGCAATACACTCATACACATAAAATAAAAATGATAAATAAAATTAAAAAAAGAAGAAGAGAAAGTAATGAAGTTCTGCAGGCTGCAGGAGTGCACCCGGGACACTGTGGAGGGAAAGGAGAACACCGTGCAGAAGGGAGCCAGGAACCAGGCAAACCAACAAGAGCACAAGCCATGGCCGCGGACAGTTCAGGGTTAGCAGATTCAAGGTCTTGCCTGGGAGGATGAAACACTTTTGAAGCTGATGGTGATTACACACATGTAACTGAAGGCACAGAAGCAACAACAGCCATGGAGGGAACCTGAGGGAACTTTCCGGGGTGACTGGCAATGTTCTAAATTCTGGCAGGAGTTCAATGTGTACATACATATGTCAAAACATGTGAATGTACATGTCAGATTTGTACGTTTTACAGAATATAAACATCATATCAGAAGCAGAAGCTGCAAACAAATACTAAGTTCTAATTAATGATATGTCAAACTGTTAAGGGAACAGCAGACATTTATAGTTTACTATGAAATGTGCTAAAACATGACAGACTGATGATGGGTAGGCGTGATAAAGCATGCTATGTAAATCAACAGCATTTAAGTGGCAGATACAGGGGTTCACTAAAAAATTCTTCAGTGTGTTGTGTATCAGAATTTTTTCTTTTTTTTTTTTTTTGGTCTTTTTTGGGACAGGGTCTCCTTGTAGTCCCAGCTGGCCTGGAACTCACAGAGATCTGCCTGCCTCAGCCTCCCAAGTGCTGGGATTAAAGGCATATGCCACCACACCCGGCATCTGTCAAAATTTTCATAACAAAATGTCAGAAATAAACTAATCTCGGACACATTGGTCAACATATGAAAAGATCTTAAGGCTTTGCAACAACAAAATACCAGAAACAACGCAAACCATCTACAGAGGAATTGGTAGGGAAATGATGGCATAGCCACACATGAATATTAAGTACGTAAAAACGCACAGCACCTTGAGATGCGTTGAGAAAAAGCTAGGAAGGGAGGGTATGGAAAGTAGTACAAATAAACACACATTGTGTGTGTGTGTGAGAGAGAAAGAGAGAGAGAGAGAGAGAGAGAGAGAGATTTCTCTCTCTCTCTCTCTAAAAGGGGGATAAAAGTTGAGGGGCTGGAGAGACGGTTCAGCAGTTAACAGCACATATGGCTTCCCAAGTTTGGTTCCCAGCACCTGCACAAGGCAGCTCAAAACCACCTGCAACTCCAGCTCTAGGGAATCTGAAACATTCTCTGGCCTCCACTGGCATGTGCATAGACATGAACACAAACGCACACATATACATAAATAAGAAAATATTAAAAACATCATGGTTTTTAGACTGAACTTTGGAAACATATTTTACATAATTATATAACCAACTTAAATGAAAACCAACCTCTACAATGTCATAGCAAAACAATCATACTAACCTAAGTGTTTCTCAAGTTGATGACATAATCAATGGAAACTATTTCAAATAACATTAAAAACTTGATTCCTCATTTCTTTGTGGATAATTTTTCAGTAGTTAAGTTACTGACGTAGTTAGTAATGTTTCTTTTATTAATTTTTATTTTATGTGTGTAAGTTATCTCTGCATGTGTGTTAAGTGCACCAATGTCGTGCAGTGCAGGAGGAGGACAGAAGAGGTGTTGGATCCCCTAGAACTGTAGTTACAGATGGTTGTTAGCCACTATGTGGGTGCTGGGGTTCATATCTGGGTCTCTTGCAAGAACAGCCAGTGCTCTTAAACACTGAGCCATCTCACCAGCCCTGTTGATAATATTTCTAACTGTTGTGTTCATGGTAAATTTTATCTTTACACTGGTGTGTGTGTGCATGTCCCAGCTCTCTCCACTGAAATGCCCTGAAAGAACCCAGCAGCGCTAGGTCTTTACTCATACAGCTTTGCAACAGTGATGTGTACACAGCAGACAGCCACATGAAAAGATGCTCAGCACATCCAAATGAAAATGAGACATGCAGCTATGATAATGACTTAAAACCAACCCTTCTGTGCATTAGCAAGGATGCAGAACTAAATGCTTTTACTCTAAGTAGGAGAACGACATTGGCACAGCCACTTTAGAAGGGTCTGGCATGTGGCCAGCGAGTTGGCTGGATGGGTAAAGCCTGATGACCTGAGTTCAATTCCCAGAATCCATGGTGGAAGGAAGTTGTCCTCTGACCTCTACACCTCCAAATCAAGTCCCCCATTCTCCTCGCTCTCTCTCTCTCTCTCTCTCTCTCTCTCTCTCTCTCTCTCTCACACACACACACACACGCACAATTTTTAAAAGAACCTGACACTCTCTTACAAGTTATTAATATACCTACCACATCATCCAACCATTCCACTCCTAAATATTTATCCAGAATAAATAAAACATATCTCCACACGATGATTTGTATGCAGAAATATTTGTGATTGCTTTTATATCAAAAACATAAAGTGAATACCAGGAGGTAAATGTATAAACCATGCTCTGAACAGTAAAATACTATTCAGCAACAAAAAGAAATGACTCATTAATACTTGCAGCTGCATGTGTTAATTTCAAAGTAGGTATGCTCAAATGAAAGGTAAAAGCAGTATGATCTGCATTTATGTAGTCTCCTGGCAATTGCAAACTAATCCGTAGTGACAGAAAGCAGATCAGTAGTTGCCTGGGGAAAAGGGAGCAAGAAAGGAGTGAGAAGGGACACAGGAAGCTTGGAGGGAGACAGCCATCGTCACTATTCTGATTGTAGAAGTGGTTTCCTTAAGTGTATGTGTCTGTCAAAGATTACAAAACCACACACATTAAACGTGATGTTTATTCACATCCTGTGTCAATAATGCTGTTTTTAAGAGACAAGCATGTTGAGATGTGGATTTCAGTTTTTGGTGGTTTTTTTTTTTTTTTTTTTTTTTTTTTTTTTTAAGAAGCTTTTTTTTTTTTTGTGTTTTTTTTTTTTTTTTTTTTTTTGTCTTTTTGAAGCAGGGTCTCCCTGGAGCCCCAGCTGTCCTGGAACTCACTATGTAGACCAGGCTGGCCTTGAACTCACAGAGATCCACCTGCCTCTGCCTCCCAAGTGCTGGGACTACAGGCATGCGCCACGACGCATGGCTCAGCTTTTTTAAATTTTAGTGTGTGCAGCACACCTGTACCAAGGAGAGCATGTGTAGAGGTCACAGTACAACTCTCAGAGGTCAGTTCTCTGCCACCTGTGGGGCCTGGGGATAGAACATAGGTCATTAGGCCTGCAGGAAGCCCCTCCTGCTAAGCCACTTGCTGCCAAGCCACCTTGCTGACTCAAGGTGTGTATTTCAACTTTGACTCAAGGAGCTAATTTGTTTTTAAAACTTTTTTTAGGTAATGAGGAAACAGACTACCTAGGTGGTTAATGACATGACCCACACTAACACTTTAAGATGGGAGCATCTTAAATGTTTAATACCAGTCATGGTATTAAAAACAAGTGGTTGTTTATAACATTCTGAACCATCTATGTTTTATTTTACTTCCTTCTTCTTACCCCTCCTCCCTCTCTCTTATTCTTACCCTCTCTCCTCAGTGTGCTGGGGATCAAACCCAGAGACACTGAGCTACATCCCCAATTTTAAAGCATCATGAATTACGTATGATATCCTGGGGAGGAGGGAGTTGGCAGAGACACACATCAAACAAAAATTCTGTGCTTCACTAACTTTGAGATAAAAGATTAAAATTTTTATTTTTTATTTCATGTGTATGAGTGTACCTGCATGTATGTAAGTGCAACATGTGCAAATAATGCCCAAAGAGGCCAGAAGACACTGGATCCCTTGGAACTGGAGTTACTGAGGGTTGTGAGCCACCATGTGAGTGCTGGGAACCGAATCTGGGTCCTCTGCAATAGCAGCCAGTGTTTTGAACCACCAAGCCATCTTTCCAGCCCTCTGACAATCTTCTTACACTGTTTGCCTTATATATTTTCCTTAAGAAAATTTAAGACAGGTACAAATCAAGAAATGTTAAGGGTCCCAAAACTTCTTTAGCAGACTTGTGACTGAATTAAGAAATAAGCAGAACTGGGTGCTATAAATATGGGGATCCTTTTGCAACAAGACAACCTAATAAAAGTTAAAAATTCCAGAAAGTTCAGTAGGAAGAGAGTTTGTATTAAGGTCACAAAAGCACTTGCTAGTAACAGGATTTTTGTTTTAAATAATTTGATAACTAGGCAAAAGCTTATGTGTGTGCCTGAGAGGGGCACATATGCCACACAGCATGCATGTGGAGGTCAGAGGACAACTTGTGGGAGTCAGTTATCTCCTTCCACTATGTAGGTCCCAGGGATTGAATTCAAATCATTAGGCTTGGCATCAAGCACCTTTACCTTTGAGCCATCTCACTAGCCCTAAAAGCTAGACTGTAAAAAAAAAAAAAAAAAAAAAAAAAAAAGTACTGTGAATTCGAGGCCAGGTCTACATAGCAAGTTCCAGGCCAGCTGGGGCTACAAGGAGACCGGTCTCAAAAAGACCGAAAAAAAAAAAAAAGAAGTACAATGCATCTAAGAAATGCAACTCTGAAGAGATGTATAGACACAAATAGTTCAGCAAAGTGTATCTCTACAGGTGACAACCACCCTGGTAAGCACCAGCCTGATGCTGCACAGTTTAAGATGCCTCACTCAAGAGCACAGGAACAGAGTCCTGTGTGACCCCCCATGTTCTCTTTAACAGCCACACTGAGGGCAGCATGAAATCATCACATGGTGAACTTTAATCCCTACTGAGCCTAAACACATGCCATTACGCCTCTGTGCTATGTGTTCCTTGACCCATTTGAACTAGCACTGAAGGCAGTTTTAGCAAAGACTAGGATATTCAACAGCTAGATGTATCCCCCAGTTCCATGAGGACTCACATAGGCTATAACAGCATCAATCACTCTAAAATTAATGCCCCTCCCCATTGGAGTAATTCACAGACCTTTCATAGTCCATGGCTTATCAAAAGCCCCAGGAGATAATCCCCTCCCCCTTCTGCTGTGCTGGGATCAAATCCAGGTCCTTGCAAATGCTAGACAAGCACTCTCCCACTGAGTTACAGCCCCAGCTTCAAAGAAGAGAAATTTCTATCTTAACTGTTTACAGAAATAAAGTTGTTGTTCTGTGATAACATGAATGCTGTATCCATGTTGATTTGCATATGTAAATTTACTATATTGTTCTTAAATGGATGAAATTACAGAATGAGTCAAATTGGTTTTACCAGTTATCTTGATTTAGAAGTAAATAAAACTATAACAGCTAACATAGTAAGCTTAGGGGTAAGTGCTGGATACCATCCTCGTGGTTTTTTTTAAGATTTATTTTTATTAAATTGTTTGGATATGTGTGGGTAGGTGAGTGTGAGTGCAGGTGCCTGCAGAGGCCAGAGGCATGATTCCCCCTGAATCAGAGCTGGAGTTACAGGTGGTCAAGCTGTCCAATATGGGTGCTGGGAACTGAACTTGGGTCCTCTGCAAGAGCAGGACATGCTCTTAACCACTTAGCACAGTCTTAACCACTGAGTCATCTCTCCAACCCAGAAATACTGGGTGGTTTTTGAGGGTAGGGGGTTGTTTGTTCTTTGGCCTGGAACTCACTATGTATGTAGCTAAGGCTGGTGGCAAACTCAAAGTGTTATTCCTGCTTCAGCTTCCTGAGTGCTGGGATTATGGGCATGTACCACAATACCCAGCTTTAACTATGATGAACTATCTTATCTCAGGATAACCAATTCCATTGGTTGGACAGGTTAACATCTGCTTCACAGGCAATAAAATCAAGAGAGAGAGAAGAAATGATGTTGAAGCCCAGGTCTCAAGTCCAGTCACTGCCTCTCCCAAGCCCACAGTAACCTCTGTGCTTCCCTAGTTAGGAGCACGGGAAGGGGAAAGGCAGGGAAAGATGTTTTGATGGAAGACAGCTTGTGATGGAACACCGAAAACAGCAACTCAAACCCCCACATCTCCACCAAGCATGCCTTCTCACCTGAATATATCAAGAAACACATCAATCAAAGAAAGTGGCCCTAATATAAAATGCCTGAACCTGCCATGTAAAAAAATCCAGCTCTCAAAAGTCTTCAGTTTAAGTACATATACTTAGAAATTGTGGGAATGACTTTTATTAACAGACATAATCTGGACTAACGACTTTTAATTAACTCCAGAAAAACCACATGCTCTTGTGTATTGTGACCTTGGCACTTGATATTGTTTCCTAGGCAACATCAATTTGATATTCCACCCAAAAAGATTGAATGAATGAGTTAATGAATGAATGAATGCGGGTACACTTGAGAATTAACATATCAAAGTGCTAGATGGTGGATTCCCATCTCCCCTTGACATAGTGGAGGTTGGGAAGGATGATTGGCCTTGAATGAAAGAGATATTTTAAAACTATGGCTAAAAAGGCTGGATGGTCTGTTCAGATGAGGGCGGAAACAAGCTTGTACTTCCCCAATTGAAGCTGGAGAAACCATTTTGAATAAAATTATGGGAGGGGCAGGGCCTGGGACAGAGTTCCAACAAGCCAATTCCAGGAGACAGACATTTCCAAGAGAATCTAGACGAATGAGTGTCCTCCAAGTTCCCACTCACTGTTAAAAACTACATTTAGGGGGCTGGAGAGATGGCTCAGTGGTTAAGAACACTGACTGTTCTTGCAGAAGACCCAGGTTCAAATCCCAGCACCCACATGGCAGCTAACAACTGTCTGTAACTCCAGTTCCAGAGGATCCCACAGTCTCCTGTGTCCTCCTCGGGCATTGTACAACACAGGTGCACTTACCTACATGCAGGCAATATACTCATACACATAAAATAAAAATAAATAAAATATTTTTTTAAAAAACCGCATTTGCCGGGCTTGGTAGCGCATGCCTTTAATCCCAGCACTGGGGAGGCAGAGGCAGGTGGATCTCTGTGAGTTCAAGGCCAGCCTGGTCTACATAGTGAGTTCCAGGACAGCTGGGGCTACAGGGAGACCCTGTCTCAAAAAGACCAAAAAAATAAAAATAAATAAATACATTTAAGAGCTAGGTTTTTTATTTGTTTAGGTAATTAATGTTGGTGTGGTAACACCACAAGAAACAAATTACAACACATTCTGCATTAGCACACCCCACCACCACCATTCCCCTTTCATAAAGTATTTTTTGTGTTTAAGGAAGAAAAGGAGCTGTGGCTCATGTTCCTGATCATGGATGTTCTAGGAAGTCCTGATGGTACAGGACGTGTTCCATACAAGGTCATCTGAAGGATGAATTTCCAAACTATCTAAACATTATACTGCCACTCTTAGAGACTTTGGTGGTTTTAGAATCTGACAAGGCAGTGCAGAGAACAATTTCTCAACACTGGCCAATGGTGGCAGCTCTGCTGGATAGCACCTGCCATCCTGAGCACTGTTCACATTCAGCCTTGGGTCTATGCAGAGGTGTGGGCCAGCCCTGCTCAGACTCATGGAACATCAGTCTCTTTCAGGAAAAAACAATTAGGTTGTCTAATACTGGGAATGCTATAGTATCTTCATTCTTTCCATGCTAAAATTTGCTGTTATCCTATCTTTTATCACTTAAATGCATACGTTTATTACATCAAAAGAATATGTTTTCCTGAAGATACCTACTTAATTATTTTCCTAACACAAATTGTGTATCCATTTCTTTAGTTAACTCACTGCCTAATCTTTCATATTAACTATGAATCCTATTTTTTAACACATTGCTTGGTTGTTCTGAGTAGTAAATTCACAGCTTTCACATTGTCAATCACAGAGATTGTCACTCTTGTGGTAAGTTGTCATGACACCATCAAATATTTACATAGCACTAAGCATACTCCAAGCCCCACTCTAGGTCTCTCCCTTCCCTCTCTTCACACACAAGTGTACGCAACACAATCCTTATGACTGAATGATGCTGGCACCTTACTGCTCCCATTTTATAGATGAAGACATTAAAGCAGGGAGATTAAATAACCTGACCAAGCTAGTAATCACAGAACTAGTATTGGTACACACCATATTGGCTCAGTCAGCCCTTAGGGTCTAGACCCCTCATTCTGGCAGCTGAAGGGTGAAAGAGGAAAAAATGCAGGGATACAGGGAAGCAGGGCTCCTGAAAGCCAGGGGTGAGAAGAAAAGTCCATTCAGAATATGAAGGAGGGACTACAAAATAACCACAGGGATAGCACAAGTGGTCAAACTTGAGGGTCTGCAGGGGCCACACCGTGTAGAACAGTGCAGGTCAGGACAAGGTCAGAAAAGACAGGAAATCGCTGGGGGTTGGGGGAGGACCTTAAACGGAGGAGAAACATGACAATTGGAATGCCAGTATGAAAGCCACTCTGGTGCAGAACATGAGAGTGCAGGGGCCCTGTCAGGAGCAGCAGCTACAGTGACAGTCAGAGGACAGGAGCTCAGGCCATGCTGATGACAGTTGGGGGCAGACTGAAGGCCTGGATTTCAGGGGAGGGAGGACTGAGAAGAGGGGACTTCCAAGGAAGACTTCTGGGGTTCTATTTGGGGCAAGAGACCCCTGATGAGGCCCAGCGGTTTGTGAGGAAGCAAGTAGTTCAGAATTGGGCACGCTGAGCATGAATAGTAATGGGGATGCTGGGGAAGGTGTCCAGGAGACAGACAGACTCAAGATCTACAGCCCACATTGAAAGATAAAGCCACAGATCTCTACTTTGCTGTAAATTCATACATGACAATAAGACACAAGTACCTAAGATCCCATATCAACTCTAGATAGAAAGGAGGCCTGAAGCAAAACCCGAAGGAGCCTGCAAAGGAGACGTTGTAAGACCAAAGGGAAACCAGAGCACAGGAAGCCAGGGAACACGGGTGAGCTTAAGGACCCAGCACAGACCCAAACTGAAGCAGCTTCAACCTGGAGACAAGTAGCAAGTGCTCAGAAGGCAGTGAGGACAGGAGGCAGGTCTGGAGTGGAGTAAGGAACAAGTGAGGGGGATGAAGACATGCTGGGGAAGAGCTAAAGAGAGTGCAGGGCCAAGAGGAGACAACAGTAGGAAGGATCCTGCATCTAAGAGTTGCCCAGGCTGGAGTTGGGAGGGAGATGAGCATCCCAAAGAAGAAAGGAACCCCTGACAGTCTGAGGTATGAGAAACAAGACCCCTCACTCTCTGAAACAAATTCAAGAGACTAGCAAAAGTGAAAGAGATTTTAATCCTCCATTCTGCAGAACAGGAAGCCAGCCTAGGGAAAAAGGCAAAATGGCTGGGGGGCCCATTTGGTGGTGGTGCCTGTCCCACAGAATGATACTCCAGCCAGTGACAGTCTTTACGCTCCTCTAGCATAGTCCCTGTCCCAAATCCCCCACCTTATTGGTTCAGGAAGCAAAGCCTTATTTAATGAATATCCTGGGGCTTGAGACTGCCTCCTTTTCTAATCACGGGCTCAGTCATTTACCAGACTGCTCATAAATTTTCAACCCTCAGAGTTCTGAGACAAGCAGGCACCAGCCACCAGCTGGGACAAAGGGGCCTAGCACTTCCTTGCTTATCTGTGACTCCTTGGTTAGCTCTAAGTGCACCATCTCATGCTGAAAATGGAACATAAAGATTTATTTCTTACAAGGATCCAAGGTAGTCAGTGGGAAAAAGACCTGAAGCCTGAAGAGGTGTGAGGAGAGATGGCCTGAAGAAGCGGGGCAAGGAGGTAAGTGCCGTGGACTGATTATGCTCGGAGAATGTAAGACCAATGGTGAACTTGTCATCTGAGGCTCTAGATTTCTCTGAGGTGTGGGGACAACAGGGGTACAGTGTCAGGGTTTTGATGAATCCATGAAACAGGGATTGCTGCAGTGATGACTGTTCATTTCAGAAAAATGGCGATCAAGATTTTAGAGCGTGACCAGTGAGGTGGCTCATCAGGTAAAGGTACTAGGTGCACAAAGCCTGCAGACCTGAGTTTGATCCCTGGAACCCACATAAGGGTGGAAGAAGAGAACTGACTAAGTTGTCCTCTGACCTCCACATACATGTCATGGCACACATGCCCATCCATAAACATATCATGCACAGACACACATACACAGTAATAAAATTTTTTTTAAAAACCCTTCACAAAGGTTCCAACTGCCCCCCACCACATGACTTGCAATGCTCAGCCTTGGGTTCAGACAGAGAGACGGGAGAAATTATCCAGGAAGAGGATTTGCTAGCAAGATACAACAAACTGTCCATAGGGCAAGGAGGCTTAAAGCTCAAGTATACGAGGGATGGACCAAAGACCCACGAGGAAGAGATGAGATGGACCTAGGGAGAAAAGGGGGCAAGAGTGAAACCCGCCACAGACACATGAACAAGCTTCTGATGGGGAAGAGGTAACAGACAGTAAACAGAATACTTGAATTTGACTTACTATCATTAAAAACTATCCCTCAGATTACTTAAATTAACTAGTTTGATCATTATCCATTAATACATTAACAAGATAAACCTCTGACACTGAGCTTTTAGAAATCATTAAGATAGACGAGGGGAGATGGCTCAGTGGGTTAAGAGCACTTGCTCTACAAGCATGAGAGCTCACATCTGAATTCCCAACACCCATATAAAAAGCTAGACAAGGCTGTGTGTGCCTATAAACCTCAGCACTGGGGGACAGACAGGTGGATCCTGAAAGCTCATTGGCCAGCTAGTATAGCTGAGGGATCTCATTTGTTCAGTCTCAAGGCAATAAGGCACAGAATGACAGAGGAAGATACCTGGCATTCTGCTCTGGCCTCCACATGCATGCACACACTGCACATTCATGTGCACATACTCAACACACAAACATCACACATGACACAAACCATAACACATACAAGGGACTTTGTGCTCAATTAACATGATGTCCAATCTTCAGAAAGAAAGGAGATGGGGGGGGAAGAGGCAGACAGAAAGACAGACATAGGCAGATAACCCAATGAAAAAAATTAATGAAACTCCCTACTTGGCTGAATCCTCATCCAGGGCGCCCTGAGACTCCTCCATCACCAAGGTCTCTTCCATGGGTGCAGTTGGCTCTGTGTCACTGAAAAGCAGCAAGAAGTTCTGGTCATGTTCATCAAAACTGTTATATAATTAAGGCTGACAGACAGTTTAGGACACAGCTTAATTTTAAAATTTTATTTCTATTTTGTATGCATGAGCATTATACTTGCATGCATGTATGTGTATCATGTTCATGCAGTGCCTACAGAGGCCAGAAGAGGACCTGGCCAGTCACTCCCCTGGAACTGGAGTGACAGATGGTTGTTAGCCCATGAGGGTGCTGGGAACCAAACCCTGGTCCTCTCTGCAACAGCAGCCAGTGCTCTTAACCACTGAGCCATCTCTCCAGCTCCAGGAATTCCAATGTTTAAAAAGTTACACATATTCTCCAACTATAAGTGTTGAATGACTTGTTAAAAATAAGCCTATGCCATATCAACCTCCAGAGAATGGCAAAAAAAAGGGAAAGCAGATCCCATGAAGATGAACAGGCATGATGACAAGTGAACAGAGATAATAAGGCTGCAAAACTGATCTGAACATCTACACAGAATATCAATATCAACTATACAGAACATCTGAATGTACAATCTCCACACCAGAAATGACATCAGGAAAAATAATTTGAATTTTAATTCCCCAAATTGTGAATTTTTCCCTTTAATCCTATCTGAACCTGACATTTTAAAAAAGATTCTTGGGCTGGAGAGATGGCTCACTGGTTAAGAGCACTGGCTGCTCTTGCAGAGGACCCCAATTCGAATCCCAGCACTCACATAGTGGCTAACAACTGTTAACTTCAGCTCCAGGGGATCCGACACCCTCTTTTGATTTCCCCAGGCACTGCACAACATGGATGCACTTACATATATGCAGGCAATACATTCATACACATAAAAATAAAAATAAAATAGTAAAAAAAATATTTCCAGTTGGGGCTGGAGAGATGGCTCAGCAGTTAAGGGCACTGACTGCTCTTGTAGAGGATCCAGGTTCAATTCCCAGCACCCACATGGTGGTTAACAACCATCTGTAACTCCAGTTCCAGGGGATTTGATGCCTTCTTCTGACCTCCATGGGCACTGCACAACATGGGTGTACTTACACACATGCAGGAAATACACTCATACACACAAAGTAATAAAATATTTTAAAAATATATTCTCAGCTACAGAATTTCAGGAAACTGATGATAAAACAGTCAATACACCCAGCATTTTACAGACTATATCACACAATCTAGTACTTTTAAATCCTCGGTTAGGAAAACGTTTCAATGAAGACTTTAAAAATAAGTTTTAAGTACACACAAGATGAATTTTGGCAATCTTCTCAATTTAAATTCTTAAAATTTTTTTATTTATTTTTATTTTATATGTTGAGTGTTTTGCCTGCATGTATGTTAAGTGCATCACATGCCTGCAATTCTTGCAGGGGCCATTTGAGGGCACTGGATCCCCTGGACCTGGAGTTACAGACAGTTGTTAGCCACTATATAGGTGCCAGATCCTCTGCAAGAGCAGTCAGTGCTCTTAACTGCTAAGCCATCTCTCCAGCCCCCTAATTTTTATTTTTATATTGAAGCAATTATAGTCAATTAAAAAAAAACACTTGTTTCTTGTCTTATTTTTCAACACAAAGTTTGTTAGCATCTACTAAAAAAAAATACCTCAAAGAATAAAAATAAATAAGAACCTAACATAAAAGTACCCATGCAGGCTGGACGTGGTGGTGCAGGCCTTTAATCCCAGCACTTGGGAGGCAGAGAGGCAGGTGGATCTCTGTGAGTTCAAGGCCAGTCTGGTTTACATTTACATAGCAAATGCAGGCCAGCTAGGGCTACAGGGAGACCCTGTCTCAAAAGGACCAAAAAAAGAAGCTGAGAGTGGTGGCACACGCCTTTAGTCCCAGCACTTGGGAGGCAGAGGCAGGCAGATCTCTGTGAGTTCAAGGCCAGCCTGGTCTACATAGTTCTAGGACAGCTGGGGCCACAGAGAGACCCTGTCTCAAAAAGACCAAGAAAAAAAATTTTATTTTTATTTTATGTATATGAATGTATTGCCTGCATATGTGTAAATGCACCTGTGTCATGCAATGCTCATGGAGGTCAGAAGAAGGCATCGAATCCCTTGGAACTGGAGTTACAGATGGTTGTTAGCCACCATGTAGGTGCTAGGAATCAAACCCAGGTCCTCTGCAAGAACTGCCAGTGCTCTTAACCACTGAGCCATTGCTTCAATACCGTATCTTTTTTCAAAAAAAAAAAGATAAAAAGGAGAAAAAATGGTGGAACACAAAAAGGGTAGTACTTTTTAACTTCAGTGATTGATTTTTTTTTCTTTTTTGGTCTTTTTGAGACAGGGTCTCCCTGTAGCCCCAGTTGTCCTGGAACCCACTATGTAGACCAGGCTGGCCATGAACTCACAGAGATCCACCTGCCTCTGCCTCCCAAGTGCTGGGATTAATAGTGATTGATTTTATGGAAAAGAAATGATAAATCCTCCCTTTGTGTTGATCTGAATTACTTTGTGAACAACTACACATTAGTCTGTGATCAAGACAAGTTCCAAAATCAACAATTCATTCCAGCAGATGTCCTTTTGCTCAGAGTAAATATCCAACATTAGATTCATCAGAAGATGAATCTCCAGGCCAGGGCCTATGTTTAACTGACTTCAGTTACATCTGTGCAGAAAGTGCTGTTGGTACAACTGTGCTCCACAAAACAACATTGAGCACTAGCACTGCAAGGCTTTGTGACTGCTCAAATTTTGTCTGGCTTCACTCTAAAGCAAACAGATTCCATTCAACATTAGTTGATAACAACACAGAACTGTCGTGTTCTTCACAATAAAATTGTAATGCAACATTCCTGAAAACTGCATATATGGGAGTCTCCTACAACTGTTAACAAAATATTGGTTACAGGGTCTCCTTGTAGCCCCAGTTGGCCTTGAACTCACTATCTAGACCAGACTGGCCTCCATCTCATAGAGATCCACCTGCCTCTGTCTCCCAAGTGCTGGGATTAAAGGTGTGCACTTCTATGCTTGGCTGACTGTACTTTTTAAACCACTGCAAATGAGAAAAACTATTCTAATTCATCATAGACACTATCAAACTATTGAAGAAATTTGATACTGCTGGAAATAGCTCAGTCATAACAGCTTGAAAACATTTTGTCCTCAATTCTAATTATTGCTGCCAGTGTTTTCAAGTATGGACACTCAACTACAGGAAAATCCTCCTAATGTACAATGAGCACCAGCCTTTGCCATCCACTAGCACATCACTTACCGCACTGAAAAACCTCCACTTTTCCCAGTCATCATGGCACATACCTACAGCCATGCTACATGGCCTTCATGTCAAGGTGACTAGCTCTATCTTCTAAGAATTGAAACTGATCTTAGTTTAAGAAAGTCTTTTAGCTACAAATTATCATGTAAATTATTACCACAAATCAGTCCGAATTAATTGGAGCACTTTGATATTGGCCTGCCAGTCCTCCAGGAGCACATCTGGCAACTTCAAGTAAGGAGACCAGGTTGGCCCAAGTGACTTTAAGGTAGTTATTAGATAAGTTGGTAAATCATGACTTAGAAGTTGCTTGTATTGTATATTTGTAAGTGTATATGGGGGGAAGAAAAGAAAGAGGGAGGGATAAAGAAAGTAAAATAAAACAAAATCAAAAGATTTGCCATTGAGATCCTATGGCATTCCAGGCTGAGAACCACTTGACAAGTTTCTCTTTCTCTTTGAAGTCAGCAAAGGAAGCAACAGCAGCAAACTAACATTACAGTTGGTGTTATTTTGTACATCTGTCTTTTAGGGCAGTAATTTAAGGAAAATAAGTTACTGTAAAAAGCTTATATTCTTTGGGGGGGGGGGGCTAGAGAGATGGTTCATAGGTTAAGAGCACAGACTGCTCTTGAAGAGGACCTGGGTTTGATTCCCAGCACCCACGTGATGGTTAATGACCATTTATAACTCCAGTTCTAGGGGACCTGACAGCCTCTTTTGACCTTCACGGGCATTGCACGACACAGGTGCACTTCATATACATGCAGGCAATACACTCATACACACATTAAAAAAAATAAAAATAATTTTTTAAACAGTTTATATTCTTCAAAAGAAAGGTGAAAGCTCTGATCCCCTTGAGCCTTCAACTGTGTGGAAAATTGGGTCCACACCATCACCTGCTCTGCAGTACATCCTAGCTCTCCTTCTGCTGATGCTAGAAGACATCACTCCTGCAGCTGAGCAATGACAGAAACTGAGAAGAACCAAGCACCTTCTCTACATACCAAAACTGGTGAGGCACCAAGAAGCCAAGTCTCAGAGAAATGTCCAGTAGGAGCTTCAGGTGAAACTTGTTATTGAGTGTCAGTTTGCAAATGACTTGTTTGTTTGTTTGTTTGTTTGAAACAAAGTTTCATGTATACTAGGGTGGCCTTGAACTCAGTATATTGTCAAGGATAACCTTGAATTTCTGATCCTCCTGCCATGGATTACAGTTCAGGCCACCATTCCCAGTGTATGCAGTGCTGGGGATCAAACCCAGAGCTTCATGCATACTAGACAAATACTCCCATCAACTGAGCAACATCCCCAGGCTCAAAGACTTCAAAAAGTCAGGATCTATAAGAACTTGGGAGTCACAGAAAAAAGGAAAATAAACTATAGGTTAGGTGTGATGCATGTGGCTATAATCCCAGCACTTGGGAGGCTGAGACAGGAGGATTCATGAGGTCAAGGAGAGCCTGAGCTATATAGTAAGACCATGTCTCAAAAATAAGACAAAAAGTAAAAGCTGGAAAGATGGTTCAGTGGTGAAGAGCACTGGCTGTTCTTGCAGAGGACCTATGTTCAATTCTCAACACCTACAGCGTGGCTAACAGCTATCTATAATTCCAGTTTCAGGAGATCTGATGCCCTCTTCTAGCCTCTGTGGACACCGTATCCACGTGGCACACTTAATACATGCAAGCAAAACACTCATACACACACACAAAAAAAAATACAAATGAATAAAATTAAAAATAAAGAGCATTCTGAGACGTGCAAATGTACCAGGCCATATACTTAATGATGTCAGCATAAATGTGGATCATTTAGCTGTAAAAATAAAATAAAATAGACCTTTAAAAGCAGTTGTAAGTTGAAATACAACATAACAAATGTGTTTAAAAGCTATCTCCTGGTTCAATCAATCCCAGGTAGTGGTACACATACACACACACACACACAGAGAGAGAGAGAGAGAGAGAGAGAGAGAGAGAGAGAGAGAGAGAGAGAGAAGGGCAGGCAGGCACACACACACACACGCACACACACATTATCTCACTAAGCCAAAACACCCAAAAAGCACAACCAGAGACTCCATTTCAAAAAGGCTAATACACAGGGGTTCCCACTCCACTGCAGACTCCCAGAGGACACAGGCGTAACTTACCTGTCTTTACCTGATCCCCAGGGGCGAACACCACAGCCAACCATGCTGTCCTCAAGTCTGTTTGCTCTGAAGAAAGAAAGAATATTCCCTTAAAGCAGAAGCTGCTCTTCTTGTCAATTTCCCAGTCAGAAAACACTGCCCCAGGGATTTGAGAGATGGCCTGGCACATTTAGCTCTTGCAGAGGACATGAGTTCAGTTCCCAGCACCCACACTAAACAGTTCACGATTGCCTGTAACTCTGGCTCCTGGGGCTCTGATACCTTCTTCTGGCCTCCTCAGGCATTGCACACATAGGTTCACGCACATGCAGACAAAACACTCATACACATAAAATATAATTAATAAAAAAATTTTAAACAAATCTTTAAAAAAAGAAAATCTTGCCCCAGGATCAGCTTCCTACAAGAATGACAGCACACTCATAGAAAGTTGCCTATTATCAGATCATCAACAGTCCCAAGTGGAAGCAGGACTGACCCACAAACTTACGCTCTATCATTGCCACTGTATCTTTCAAAATCTCGTTTCCCTCGCTGGTCAAAGAAGTCAAAAGCTCTGTTCCCAGGACCACCTCGGCCTCTGCTCCTCAGGCCTCCTCTGGGGCCTCCACGTCCTCTTAGTGGTCTGTCTCGATCAAACCTCTCAGCTGGTCTAGGAAAAGATGAGTATAATAAGTGATGACATGGATTAGAAAGGCCTAAAACATTTTTCAAGAAAAACGAAATCCTAGAAGGTGGTTATGGTATAGTATATTAGGAAGAACATAGCCTCTCTGGAGGCCAGAAGAGGGTTTTGGATCACCTAAAACTGGAGATACAGGCAGTGTGAGCCACCTGATGTGGGTGCTGGGACCAAACTTGGTTCCTGTGCTAGAGCAGCAAGCACTCTTAACCACTGAGCCATCTTTCCAGTCGTGAGATTTTATTGTTAAACCCACAGAAATGTGAGTCTTTTTCTTGTACATAGAACATGTATGTCTTGATATGCTGCAGAGCTGTCCTTATCCATGTGGGCATACCTGACTTCCTGGCCTACATGCAGCCTCCTGGTCCCTACAGAATGCTACTTGACCCTGGGTATTTGAGTCTCTCACTTTAGGCCACAAAGCCAGTTGCCTCCTGGACATCTCCACTTGTATACTGCTGAACCTGGTCAGACACATGGCCAACACTGACCCATGGTTCCTCCCATGCCCGTCACATACCGGCTGACAGAGGACCCCAGCCTCATCCAGACTCCAGGTCCAGGGGCACAGCCAATCTGCACACTTCCCATGCAGCCCTCCTGCCCTGCCTCTGGTCAGCATTACTCTTGTTTCAGTCCCACCAATCACTAAGCTCTCACAGGAAAGGTCTGTGATTTTTTTTTCTAGTTTAGTAAGATTTTTTTCATTTGTCAAGGCTTTTAAAAATATTTAAGGGCAACAACAAATTACTTATTTAGTAGAGATTCTAGAATCAAGAAATATAGTGGCATTAACAACTTAAATATCTGCACTAGAGAGTCATACTCCTGTCTACTTTCACAGCTAAAAATGATACACTAGCTGGGTGTGGTGACGCACACCTTTAATCCCAGCACTTGGGAGGCAGAGGCAGGCGGATCCTCTGTGAGTTCGAGGCCAGCCTGGTCTACAGAGTGAGTTCCAGGCAGCTGGAGCTACAGGGAGACCCTGTCCAAAAAACAGCAAAAAAAAAAAAAAAAAAGATGCACTAAAAACTACTATACTATTATCAGTAAGAAGACACCAAACTCACAAGTTTTTTCAAAAATTTGAATACAGAGCTACTGATATTTAATTTTATGCCAGTCTCTTATACATTAAATAATTTTCCAAGTTGCCTTTTCTTTCTCCCAAATCAAACCACGTTTAAAAAAATTGGACTGTTTATAAAGACCATTTTTGAACTATAGTTAATACCTAATGCACAGCTCTAAAGCAGTAACAAAAGAAAAGGGTAACCACTTGCCCAGAAAGTTAAACAGGGAAATTTTTAAAAGCTTAATAAAAATTGAGAGGAAATGAATGGCAAAAACATACGTAAAAAGTAATGTCATAGGGAAGATCTGGTCCAAATTTACAGAACTTTAGATCACATATCAACAAAATACATTATTTTCAAATACAATAGGGATTAAAGACAGGCCTAGAAATAGCTGTGTTCTGGTACACTATGATCCTTGAAACCACTTCTCTATTCCACACACTTTTCCCATGTCCAATTACAGTCTCAATTGCTCCTTTATAATCACTTATTTTTCCCTATTGAGACAGGGTCTCCCTTTGTAGGGAGAATGGCTTCAAATGTGCGATCCACATGCCTTAGTCTCCTGAGTGCTGGGATTATAAGGATTCATAATCATGCCTAGCTTTTCTTTCTTTGTCTTTTTGAGACAGGGTCTCCCTGTAGCCCCAGCTGTCCTGGAACTCACTATGTAGACCAGGCTGGCCTTGAACTCACAGAGATCCACCTGCCTCTGCCTCCCAAGTGCTGAGACTGCAGGCGTGCACCACCACACCTGGCCTGAGCTTTGTAATTTTTTATCTTTTAAATTTATTATTACTATTGGGGGCAGGCATGACTGCCACGGTGTGCATGTGGAAATCAGAAGACAACTTTGCAGAGCTGGTTCTCTCTTTTCACCTTTATGTGGTTCCAGGGATCAAATTCAAACTGACAGGCCTATGTGGCAAGCGCCTTTACCCATGGAGCTATCCCATCACTCTGTTTGCTTCTTTTAAAAAATGTTGCTGAAGACTGACTAATCCTATACTCCACTTAGAAAGTCTGTGACTTCCTCATAAGCAAATAGAAGATTGCACTTGGGCCAGCATCCTGCTTCATGCACCTGTGACTCAATCCTTGAGATAATCCCAGTGCTGCAGTTAGTGTCTCCTGATGGCCCATGTATTAAAGGTGTGGTCCCCAGCCCACAGTGACATAGGGATGTGGTGGAAACTAAGAGACAGAACCTACCAGGAGGCTTAAGATCTTGGAAGAGGACTGGATTCCTGGTCTCTTTCTTCCTCTCCTTTTACCTTTGGGCCGCGAGGGTGAACAGTCTTTCTCTACCATGCACCCACCATGCTATGCTACCCCCCCCACAGGTCTAAAAGCTCAGAAACACTCAATCATGGACTGAAACTTCCAGAACTATGAGCCAAAATAAATGGTTGCGCCTTTTAAATTGTTCACCTTAGGGATTTTCTGACAGTAAGGGAAAGCTGGCTAACGACCCTAATAAGGAGGCACAAGGACCACTTTTACAGCACAGAGGCTGAAGTTCATGGAGAGTGAGAACTCAGTGTTTAAGGAGTATACAGCTTCAGTCTGGGAAGATGAAAAGTTTTGGAGAGGGAAGGCAGAGATGGATGCACAACAATGTGTCTGTATTTAATGTCCCAGAATAGCACATGTAAAAATGATTAAAATGGGGGCAGGATGGCTCAACAGCTGGGAGGGCTTGCTGCACTTCCAGAGAACCTGAGTTCAGCTCCCAGCACCCAAATGAAGTGGCTCATAACTGCCTGTAAGTCCAGCTCCAAGGGATCCAACGCCATCTTCTGGCCTCCTCAAGAGCCTGCTTGCATGTGGTAGATAAATAAAAACAAATCTTTTTTTAAAAAATTATTGAAATGGTAAGTTTTGTGGTATATTCATTTTAGAACACTGTGTATTATGTTTGTGTGGTGGAAGCACATGTGTGAGGGTTGCACACACCTATGTGCACACATGTGGAGGCCAGGGGAGGATGTCAAGTGTACCCTACTTCTTTGAGACAGGCTTTCTCACTGCACCTGAAGCTTGCCATTACAGTTGGACTGACTGGCCAGCGAGCCCTGGGGTTCCATCTGTCTCTCCCCCAGTGCTGGGATTATAGACATGAAGATGCTGGGGATCTGAACTCAGGGATTCATGCTTGCATAACAAATGCTCTTATTCATCTCTTCAACCCCTTTAACCACATTTTTTAAAGAGAACTTTCTTAAACATGTAAGTGATTCTTTCCTAATAGGTACTGACTTCAAATTACCAGGAGGAAACTACAGAGAGGAAGATCCAGAATGTATCCTGACAAAGGCACACTAATTCCTTTTTTTAAGATGATTTATTTTTTGGCTGGGCGTGGTGGCACACGCCTTTAATCCCAGCACTCAGGAGGCAGAGGCAAGCGGATCTCTGTGAGTTCAAGGCCAGCCTGGTCTACATAGTGAGCTCCAGGACAGCTGGGGCTACAGGGAGACCCTATCTCAAAAAGACCAAAAAAAAAAAAAAAAAAAAAAATTTTACTATGATTTCTATATTTATGTGTGTGTCTGTGTGAGTGAATGCCATGCGTGTGGGGGAGAGGGGTGGGTACCAGTGGAAGCCAAAAGAGGATGTCAGACACCTTGGAGCTGGGGTTACAACGAGTTGATAGCCATCCAATGTGGGTGCTGGGAACAAAACTCAGTACCTCTGGAAAAGCAGCATGCACTCTTAACTCTCTCCAGGCCCAGCACACTAATTTCTTCATAGTCTATAGTTAAAGAGTTGAAGTCAGCTTATTAGGAGCCTAAGGAAAATCTCCAGCTTTGCTGACAGCAACATCTGCACCCCTAGATCCACTAACACCAACCTGAGTGGCTGGTCTCTGAAGCTGGTCCTAGCTCAGTCAATCCTGTACCACTGATGACACTGTTTCTGAGGGAAAATACATGTCCCTCAGGAACCAAACTGGGTAAGACCAGAGACACTCAAACTCTGGGTCTTTGTTTTTCGTCTGTAAGTTGAGAGGGCCGAATTCAGATAATTTTTCAAGACAATCAAGATTCTATACTCCTATCCAGTAAATATGTATCAAGAAATGCAAAGTGAATGACATTCTAACATCAAATAAGTAAAAACCAACCTGACTTATACCCCAGTTTGCAGAAAGTGCTGAGAGAGATGTTCTCACAAATTAGTGATAAGACAAACTGACAGGTAACTGGCACAGTGGTTTGTGACTATGGATCAAGAGTCCCAGGACCTCCAGTCCCAATTTTGTCGTTTTCATACTACATGCACCTATTCAACATTTCAATTAAGTCCAAGACAGATACAGGTCACCTGTCTGACACAAACTGGCATTCTAATTCCAGGATTTCACCTAGGAAATGCCTTGCCTTAGATCAAAAGCTACTGCCCAGGTATTTATAAAGGATAAGACCGAGCTGAGGACAGGCCCTGAAAAGCTAAGCAAATGACATCATGACACACCCAAATACAAGGTCATCAGAGAGCCACTGAAATACAGATCTTCCAAGTGTGAAAATGTCATAATGAAACCCATTGTTATTAGTAATTAACATGCACTAAAAATGCAGACCAAGCATTGTTGATGACATGGGAAAAACCTTCATGTTGTGTCAAGAAGAAAGAGCCTTAAGTGCTCAGTATATGTGCACTATCTTTGTACCACCTATGTAGATCAACAGATTAAAAGGGAGGGGCACAGGACAATTGTGGGAGTTGGTTCTCTTTCTACCATGTTGACCCTGGGGATCAAACTCAGATCCCCAGGCTTGGTGGCAGGTGCCCTAACCCACTGAGATACCTTGCCTACCCTTAATTTTCTCAATAATTTAATTTTTTTCACATTATCTAAATTGACTACTATTTTTGATTGAAGGTCTTGTGAACTTTCATTATCAGGAGAATATTTTAAAAGAAAACTAAGGGCTGGGCATGGTGGCACACGCCTTTAATCCCAGCACTTGGGAGGCAGAGGCAGGCAGATTTCTGTGAGTTCTACCAGCCTGGTCTACATAGTGAGTTCCAGGACAGCTGGGGCTACAGGGAGACCCTGTCTCAAAAAAAAAAAAAAAGAAAGAAAAGAAAACTAAGAAAAAAACTTTTATAACATCACAGGACTTTTATAAGTAAAACTTCCCTGCACACATCCCTACCTGACATGCTGAGGACACACAACATCCATGGTTTTCCTATGAAAGTACACAACTCACTTCCATGAGGAAATGTCTAATTGAAACTATGAGAAATACTGAAAAAAAATGTTTCACACTCTTAAAACATGTCTATCACAAAAGACGCAGATAAGGAGTTTGCCAGGGTTGACTTTGGTTGTCAACGTAACACAGCTGGGAAGAGGTACCTCAACTGGGAAATTTTCTCTATCGCGTTGGTGTGTGGCCATGTCTGTGGGGCATTTTCTTGATTGTTGGGTGATGTGAGTGAGAGGGTCCAGCCCACTGTGGGTGGTGCCAGCCCTGGGCAGTGGTCCTGGGTTGTAAAGAAAGCAGGCTGAGCACAGGCCAGAGGAGTATACCAGTAAACTGTGGTCTGTGCTTCAGTTCCTGCCTCCAGGTTCCTGCTTGAGTTCCATCTCTGGCTTCCTTTGATAAAGGACTGTAATGTAAGCTCAAATAAACCCTTTCCTCCCCTAGTTGGTTTTGGCCAGGATTTTATGATGGCAATAAAAAGCTAACTACAATAGAGCTACTTCAGATTTGAAAAGATTATAGGTAAAACACATTCCTAGACTGGGTCCTGAACTGGAAATGCTGTCTCTTTTTCTAAAAGGACATCATTAGGACAATTGATGAAATCTGACCAAAGTATACAGATTACAAAATTTAGAGTGGTTCAGTACTAGTATTGCATGAGTGTTAATGAACTTGATAACTGTACCATATTTCTAGGAAATACATGTAGAATACATAAAGATAAAGGCACATTTGTGCATCTTTCTTGTGTGTGTTTACGTGGGTGCATGTGTGGAGGCCAGAGGACAACCTCAGGTGGTATTCCTCAGGAGTCATCCACTCGTTTGCTTTTTCTTGGTCTTTATGAGACAGGGTCTCCCTGTAGCCCCCAGCTGGCCTAGAACTTACTATGTAGTCCAGGCTGGCCTTGAACTCACAGAGATCCACCTGCCTCCACCTCCCAAGTGCTGGGATTAAAGGTGTGCACCACCACACCCAGTTTCATTTGTTTTCTTTTTTAATTTTCAGTTTATTAAATGTGTGTATGATGTGTGTGTGTGTGTGT
This sequence comes from Nannospalax galili, assembly GCF_000622305.1. NCBI lineage: Eukaryota > Metazoa > Chordata > Mammalia > Rodentia > Spalacidae > Nannospalax > Nannospalax galili. The sequence goes on from NW_008357490.1 coordinate 479,907, forward strand.
GTGTGTGTGTGTGTGTGTATGTGTGTAGGCAAGAGGACAATTCTGTGGAGTTTTTCCTTCCACCTTTTATGTGGGTTCAGGGGATCAAACTCAGGTTGTCAGGCTTGAGCAGCAGGTACTTTTACCTGTTGAGTCATCTCACCAGCTCCACCTTATTTTTTGAGACAAGATCTTTCATTAGTCTGGAACTCACTGAGTAGGCTGGGCTAGTTGGCCAACAAGCCCCAGGGATCACCTGTCTTCACCACCTCGGTCCTAGAGTTACAGGCATGCAGCACAGTGCCTGGCTTTTTCATGTAGGTGCTGGGGACTGAACTCAGGTCCTCATGTTTGCACAGCACTGTCCTGACTGAGCTACCTCCCCTAACCTACTTTCAAATGTCAAAGGAAACACTAAAGTGCGTATGTGTAGAGAAAGAAAACTCTAAAGCAATGTAGTAAAAAGTTAACATCTGGGGATGCTACATGAAGGATATATGGTGAAGAGGAAAAATATATAATCTGTGTATTTAATATTGTTCACCACATGGGCTGTATACCCAATTTCTCTTCCCCGATTTTCTATTCCTGTGTTTTAGGACATAGTGACTGGCATGCAGTGCTTTTCTTGTAAATGCTTAACCACAGATGGCAGAAGCAGAACTGACAACGGAGGCTCAGGAGACCAGAAACACCAGTTATCTGATGGGACCCCTGTTCCCAATTGTCCTGTTTACTAAATTCCATTGCAAAAATGTTTAACCAGCTGCCGGTAAATCTGCCTTTGTCGTCAACTTTTAACTGCATAACCAGGAAAAGAATTTCCTGAGATTGTCTTCTATTTTATGACATATAAGTAACTGAGCTGTAAATCCATAGCTTGAAACCACCAATGAAATGATTGCTGAAGGATGATGTGTAAAACTCTCTAAAACCTACGAACTAAACTGGGTTGGGACCCAGAACCTCAGAGCATTAGCCCATCTGAGACCACTAGTGATAAATAAAATGACAAATGCTTGGTTTCTCTGCTGCCTGATTTTCCTTAACAATGGGAATTCTTGTGATCTTTGTAAATTTGAAATTTATTATGAACCCCCCATAATCCATATACTCCTACTTGTACACTTAAATATGTATGAATTACCCTACAGCCATCTTTCCATGTAATAAATGGATTCAGAGGCTATCTGCTTTTACTACTAAAAGTGTTATCAACGTGAGTCTATGCATTGAACTGCAATTTCCCAGGACTACCACCACAAAAATGTCACAAGTCCCAGTAGTCATCTGAAACCTCAGATAATACCCCAGCCACCAGGATTGGAGTGCATACTTTTCATCTGTCAAGTCCGCCTGCCTCTCGGTGTCATAAGGCCGATATTCCCTGTAGGACCTCCGCTCTGCTCTATCTAGTGCCACGTCTGTCCCCCGGCTGTCATTCCATCCTTGCTGCTCCCCTCTTCTGGTAATCCGCTTCTGGCCTATGAAGAAATCGGGAAAATCAGAAAGAGCTGGACACAACATCCACAAAAGTACCTAGGGAGCATTTAAAGGGACTTCACTCTACCAAAAACCAAGGTCACTGGAAGGCTCAACAGTTCAGAAAAGAAAACAGTTGCTCATTCAACTACTACCTAGTCTAATGATTAATAAAACTTATGTGTATAAGTGTTTTGCCTGCATCTATTTGTGTGTACCATGTTGTATGCCTGGTGCCTGTGGAGGCCAGAGGGCATTGGATACCCTGGAATTAGACTTATGGACAGTTGTAAGCTGCCATATGGGTGCTAGGAATCAAAATCAGGTCCTCTGCAAGAGCAGCATGTGCTCTTAACCCATCTCTCCAGCCCATTTCATTTTGAGACAGGGTATTACTATGGAGCCCAGGTCAACTTCGAACTCATGATCCTCTTGCCTTAGGTGTGTGTGCCACAATGCCTGACTAATTACAGGTATTTTTTTTCTGGTACATCTGTGACTGCTATTGAATATATTTTACTGACTAAACTACATTTCACAAAAGCATCTTTACCAAATCATGGTTGTAAGCCCCGTCTAGAAAATTAAAAGCTAAATAGTCTGTATCTCAGATCATGCTTTTAGAATCTCATCTACAAACAAGCCAAGAGCAACTACCGTTTATCATCAGCCGTGAAGGGTTTTGTTTTTACAGGGTAGTGTACATAATTTAGATTTTCCTGCTTTTCAACAGGATTTACAAATCTGGCGACATTCATCTCAGGTATGATAATTCTTATTGAAGAGTCAGCCAGTATTCAGCAGAGGACTGCTGTGTGCACTGAGAATCCAACCCCAGCAAGGGCAGGAACAAGGTGCTGGAACCACTCTAGTGCTTTCTTCTCTTTCAACTCTCCCTTTTCACTGCCCTCTAATTTTTATGCTTTAAGCTTTTTAATCCACGCCTATGTTTGAAGCCATCTAATAGTTGATAAATATGTTGTTGTGCAGAATTGCTCTACTTCTTAATTCATCTTCCAAAAATGTCTCTATACATTGAGAAGTTTCCTCTCAAACATTATATGCAACTTTTACTCTAGTGGCTTTCATTATTCTTAGCAGAAAATAACTCTTCACATTGATTATACAGCTATAAAATATTAAATTTCATCAAATAGGTATCTTTTTAAATATTTTATATTTACTTTTTATGTGTATGAATGTATCACCTGCATGTATGTAAGTGCACCCATGTCAAATAATGCCTGAAGAGATCAGAAGAGGGTGTCAGGTCCCCCAGAACTGGAGTTACAGACAGTTGTTTGCTACCATGTGGGTGCTGGGAACCAAACCTGGGTCCACTGCAAGAGCAACCAGAGATCTTAACTGCTGAGTCATCTCTCCAGCCCCCAAACAGGTATATATTTTTAAAAATAGATATATTTCTAACTGCTGAATTCCTCACTCACTCATAGACAGCATATATATGCATATATGTATATATGCTCTTAAGAAATACTGTCAATGGGCTAGAGAGATAGTTCAGTGGTTAAGAGCACTTGCAGCTCTTACAGAGGACCTGGGTTCAGTTCCCAGCACCCATATGGCAGCTCACAACCATCTGTAACTTCAGTTCCAAGAGATATGATGCCTTCTTCTGGCTTCCACAGGCACTGCATGTATATAGAATACTTACATGCAGCAAAACACATAAAATATTTTTAAAAAGAAAAGAATACAGGAAAGAAAGGCCTTTAATCCCAGCACTCATGAAGCAGAGACGCAGGGATCTCTGTGAGTTCCAGGGCCAACCTGGAACATAATGAGACTCTGACAAAAAAAAAAAAAAACCACAAGACCCCCCACACACACACCAAAACAAAAGAAATACAGGCATACACATATTTTCACACTAATATTTCCTATCTATGCTTTAGAGTCTATCACTTGTAAATATTGTCAGGTCTTATTTAAAGCAAATATCGTTTGTGATATCACTAACAAAAACATGAAACTGTTAGCAATTCATTACTTTTAATATAAAGTATTTTTCAAGTGTGGAAAAACTATACCACACACCTAAGTTCAGTCTGTTTTACATGTCCCATAACTAGAAATGTTTAAACCCAATTTGTACCAAGGAGTGAGATCACAATCTGAGTTGTAGTTATGTTTAGGAAATGGAAAGACTTCATCATAAAGGGAGCATTATGCTTTTATTGAAGAACTATACATTACCAAGAAACAAAAATTGGGGGTTGTAGAGATGGCTCAGTGGGTAAAGTGCTTGCTGTGCAAGTATGAGGACCTGAGTGTGGATCCCCAGAACCCACATAAAAGTCAAGCTGGGTAGTGTGTGCCTATAATTCCAGCACTGGGGAGGCAGAAACAGAAGGATCCTTGGGGCTCACTGGTCAGCTAATGTAGCTGAATGGATGAGTTCCACGTTTAGTGAGAGACATCTCCTAAAAACTAAGGTGAAGAGGGACTGAGGAAAACACCCAATGTCAACTTCTGGCCTCCACAAGCACACTTGCATATACATGCATACAAGAAATCAAAATTGGAAGAGGTGTTTAAAATATAAGGGATGAATTATCACCATGAAAATTAACATGTTGAAAGTTTTAAAGAGTTTGTCCACGACAGTCATCAAAATACCTGTGGATGGCACTTTTTCCTACCTTTCTTCAGTATAAAAAGAACTATTTGGGGGCTGGAGAGATGGCTCAGGTTAAGAGCACTGACTGCTCTTGCAGAGGACCCAGGTTCCATTTCCAGCACCCACATGGCAGCTAGGAACCGTCCTTAACACCAGTTCCAGGGGAATCTGAAGCCCTCTTCTGACCTCTGAGGCAATGCAAGACACGGGTGCACTCACATACATGCAGGCAATACACTCATACACAATTTCCTATTTGCAGCTCATTGGTTTCTCTCATTGAACTACAGAATTGTTAAGGTGCCTATTTATTCCAGCTTCTGTTTCCTCTAAGTTGTTTCTCACTGTAACAGTTAAACTGGAATTCCACAATCAAAACTTAAAATGACATTTACAGCATCCTTTATAGTAAAGTCTCTTCCAAAGCTTCTGTGTATAAACTGGAACTGTTAACTATAATAAAGATAATTATCAGCACCTCACACCTATTTCATTCTTCTAAACCCCTCAAAACAAAGATAATCAGTGGCATCCCCCTCCTCCACACACACACTTTGGTTCTAAGACACAACTGAAAGCATTTGCTTCTCTGTGCTGGATCAGCAGCTCCACAGAGACAATGTGGACATTGCATTTCACCAGCCCTTTCCAATAAAAAGCTGGCACACACAGTCTGATTGCTTACCTGACTAAAGCCCAGTGAGTAAACAGCATACAGTAAAATTTACAGTAAGATTACCTATAAAACACAACTGAGCTTTGGCTCATCCACTGTAGCCCTGAGTCTGGGAAAGCAAAGATGAAGTAAGTGATGATTCAAGGATGAATTTATTGGGCAAGGCTCACTCAAGGCTTTAAGTATATCATTAGACAGTCCAGAACATTAAACATCCATGGGAAAAATAATGACTTACACATTTTTTGATCAATAAATGCTTCTATTACATGGCAAATGTGTTTGATATATCTATACTAAGAAATCCACTCAGGACATTCAAACTAAGGTAAGTTTTTTGAGTGTAGAAAAGTACAGCCCTTCACATCAGTTAGGACTAATAACACCCCAAGAGTAGCTCTCTAACACCAATTACAGACACATTCAGTGCAGTTGCTACAGGAGCTGAAATTATTACAATGGTTGCTCCTGAAATTATGCATACTTGAAAAAAAGAATTCTAATGACAAAATTTCCATTCTAACTACAAAATTTACCATAGACCTCAAAAGCCAGATTGCCTAGACCCTGAACCGACAGGGAAAAAAATCTAGTTTACAGTTCCAAGTAGAAGTGAGTTGTAAGAAAGGAAATAGCAAGCACTGTGTGTGTGTATATGTCTCTGTGTGTGTGTGTTGTGTGTGTGTGTACATGAACACAACCTGGGTATTCACATCTCAGAAACCACTCACCTTATTTTTTGAGACTGACCTTCTCTGGGAACTGGGGCTTAGGTGGGGATGAACTCAGATCCTCATGCTTGCCAGACAAGCATTTTACTGATTAAACCTTCTCCAGCCCCACCTATGCTTTTATTATATAAACTTAGGCACATAAACTCATTATGAATAGTAGGAAACATAAGGGGTCTTAACTTTATACATTTTCGAGATCATTTTAAATATCCCTAACAGTTAAATGTGGTGGCACACACCTTTAATCCCAGGACTAGGGAGGCAGAGGCAGGGGGAGCTCTGTGAGATTAAGGCCAGCCTGGTATACATAATGAGTTAAAGGCCAGCTGGGGCTACAGGGAGAACCTGTCTCAAAAAGCCAAATGAATGAATAAATAATTTCCATAACAAGGGCTGAGGGTTCAAATTCAGCGGTAGATCACTAGCCCAGCATGCATGAGCCCTTCACCATAACAAAAATATATTTTAATTTCAGGACTAAAAGTCAATATTTTATTAGTAATTGCAGTTTGGTAGTCTTCTGAAGGTGACAATATTGTCGCTTGTTAAAGTAAATGGCCAGGTGTGGTGGCGCATGACTTTAATCCCAGCACTTGGGAGGCAAAGGCAGGCGGATCTCTGTGAGTTCGAGCCCAGCCTGGTCTACATAGTGAGTTCCAGGCCAGCTGGGGCTACAGGAAGACTCTGTCTCAAAGATTAAAAAAAAAAATTTTTTTAAGTAAATGGAGAGAAAAACCTTGGCCCTTCTCAATTCTTATCTTCCTATTTTTTCTAGCTACATTTAAGAGAAACACATAATACAAAATGTATAACACAGTTCATCTCAATTTTTTTTTTTTTTTTTTTTTTTTTTTTTTTTTTTGGTTTTTTTGAAACAGGGTCTCCCTTTACCCCCAGCTGTCCTGCGGTCCTGGAACTCACTATGTAGACCAGGTTGGCCTTGAACTCAAGAGATCCGCCTGCCTCTGCCTCCCGAGTGCTGGGATTGAAGGCCTACGCCACCACGACCAGCTAAACGTTTAAAGAGTCCTACCACCCTAGAGCATTTATAATCTCAACTTTATTGCAATGACTTGCTTTTTTTATTCTCAAGCAATGTCTTAACTATGTTACAGATAACAGTACATCACATTACCAGTTGTGTAAATCAAAGACTCAGAACTAAAGCTAGGGAGTGGAATGCCCAATTTTTCTCAAGCAAGGGATAAGGCAATCAAGCCTACTTGAACCCTCTGCCCACCCAGCGCTCAGACTACAGTCCTTAATCTCAACACTCATCAACCTATCCACCACCGCCTTATTACGGAAAAATGGGGCAAGCAGGTGACTGGAGTTAGGCTGCTGTGGCCCAGACAGTCCAGGTGACAGCCAATCAAGTCTGAATCAGCCTCCTACGCGCAGACAGCCCACCCAGCTGCCGGCCCGCCCTTCCGCTAAACTGGGAGGGGAACTTTGAACATTCCCACTGCAAAGGTTAAAACCTATTCTCCCGAAACAGCCTTGGGTTAATCACGTTACACATCCCACCCACGCCACCTGCTCCAACCGCAACTACCCCAGCTGACAGCATTTGGGGATGGAAAGAAGAGACAGGCCGGGGATTCGGCGCCCACCCCACCTGCCCCGGGATTGGGCCTCAAGTCACCGGCTGCCAGCACCCTCGGGTTGCCCAGGCCTCCCCGCATCTTCAAGGCCCCCGAGTCCCGACCCCGGCAGGATCCCATCTCGCGTCGCCTACAGACCTGAATCCCGCAAAGGCTGGCCGGGAAGATAGAAGCAGCCTCCAGCTTGCAGAACTGGGGATCCCGGCCTCGTGACCCCCAGGTTGCCTCAACAACTTTGCAAAGTTGTGCAGGCCTGGGTTCCAGTGTTGTGAACCCAGGACCTTGCGTCGGAATGGGCATTCAGAGGTGACCCCAGGGTCCCCTGCCCATTAGGAACCTAGGCTCTGTCCACTCTCCCGACCTGGAACGCATTGGTCCGGGGGGTGCGACCCCGGCCCCTCCACGGGGCAGGCCCCCCCCGAGACGGGTCCCAAAGCCCCCGGCCTTGCAGCTGGAGCTGTAACCTCGGTGCCCGGTCCGTCCTATCCCTCTCCCACGCCGTCCGATGCGTACCCGGAGGCTGCGGTCCGCCCCCTGGGCTGTCTGGCTGTTGTGCGCTGGGCGTCGCGAGGCTCTTGCGCTCCTTCTGGGACTCCCTGCGGCCGCCCGCGCCAGCTCGGTGGCCCGAGGCCCCGGCCGGGCTCCTGCCACCGCGGAGGGCCCCGCTCGAAAAAAAGCGCTCGGCCTCGCGTAGGATGTCGAATGGGTCCGACTCGTCGTCCAGCAGGTGGTGGAAGCGATTGGCCACGACGCAGCCGAACGTCTCCTGCATCGCGGCGCCCGCGGCGGCCACCGGGCTCCCCAGGGCGCCCTTCATGACGCCGCCGCTGCGGGCCCGCGGTGGGCAGCCCGGACCTGCGAGACTCAGCGAAGCCGGCGGCGAGGACCCATGCCGCACGCCGCCGCCCTCCCTGCCCTGCGGTCGGCTGCCGCCCCCCGGCGCGCCACAGCCAATCAGCGCACGTGAACACGCCCCTGGCCCGGCCGGCGTCTCCCAACGTCCAATCAGCGTCCGACTTCTGTGACGTCATGCGCCCTATTGCCCCGCCCCCTCTGGCTTGGCGGGGGAGGAGGCGGGACCGAGGGGCGGGGCTACAGGCTACAGGCCGGGTCCCGGGTGCTAGGGTGGACGTGAGGGCGTCCGTGGGCTCCTTCTGGGAGCAGGTCCTCTTTCCTCATCCGCCTCACTTCACTGAAGGTTATCTAGGCACCAGCCATTTAGCGCCTGCGTATTGAGCACTTAGCGTGAAGCTGGAGGAGAGGCCGGTGTTTTCAGAGTCGGTAGACTGAGGCAGAGGGCTAAAAGAGGCAGTGTTCTGAGTCGTCATACATCACAGGGACCTGGCCTAATCACGAAGCTTGGAAAGATGTGAGTTAGGTACCGACAGTTAAAGAAGGGGCCCAGGGGAGAAGGGGACCAACGGAGAAGGGGGTCAGGGGAGAAGGGGACCAGTGGAGAAGGGGGCCAGCGGAGAAGGGGGCCACGGGCAGAAGATCAAATGCAGGGGTCTTGGGATGGGAGAGAGCACAGCATATTCAAGCTCAAAGAAATAGACTCCTGGAAGAGACAAGTTTCAATTTGATGAGAATCACGACTTCGGGTTTGAACACGTGAGGTTTAGGGTCCTTTTTCACTTTTTTAAGACTTGCTTTCATGTTATGTGTATGAGTGTTTTGCCTGTGTGTACCTATGTGCAACCACGTCCCTGCCTGGTACCCACGAAGGCCAGAAAAAGGCATCGGATCTCCAGGAGCCAGAGTTACTGACGGGTGTGAGCCGCCTTGTGAGTGCTGGGCACCAAACCCAAGTCCACTGCAAGAACAGCAGGCGCTCTTAGCCCTCTCTCCAGCCCCTTGTTTTTCGTGTTTTTTTTTTAATGTTTTATCATTTTAATTTTATGTGTATGAGTATATATTGCCTGCATGTATGTAAGTGCACCTCCGTGGTGCAATGCCTACGGAGATCAGAAGAGGGCTTCGGATCCCCTAGAAGTGGAGTTATAGACCGTTGTTAGCTGCCATTGGGTGCTGGGAATGGAACCTGGGTCCTCTGCAAGAGTAGCAAATGCTCTTAGAGCTGAGCCAGCTCTCCAGCCCTCAGCCCTTTATTTTTCATTTGCGACATTCAACCAAGGCCTGCAACTCAGAGGAGAACCCTGGCCTAAGGGCTTCCTCCAGCAACTTTTGCAGCGTGGTGGAGGTGGCTCCTGGCTGCCCATCCTGCAGCCATTCTCTCTCGCAATTTGTTTTGTTCAAGCACCTGATGGCCGCAGGCCACAGAGTCATGGAGCCCTTTTCAACCTCAGTCTTCATCTTCAACTGTTCACTAGAAGTATCTTCCTTCCGGTATCAGCATTGCTAAGGACTGGGGAGGGCGGAAAATGGAGCGGAACAGGGCGGGGGGCGGGGGGATTCCGGGAAATGTTTTTTCTTGCACTTTAAAAGATGATTGAAAAGGAGTCTGTGATTTGGTTCTTGTACGTGAAGAAATCTTGATGTCTGGAGTTGCTTCCTTGACTATACGAGTGGAGAAAGCTTGGATGGTTGATGATGCAGAGGGACAGCCCACCCGGGAGCCCCCCTGCCCCAGATTTGTTTAAACTACGCTTAGTTGTGTTTCTTACATCCAAAAGCATCCGGCTGAGTGCTTCAAAACCAGCGTTGACTTTGAGTACCAAGTGGAAAGGGAATTTTTTCTTTGGCAACTTAATTTTTTTCCCCACTTACTTATTTTGGGGGTAGGAGGCATGCCACAATGTGGGTGTGGACATTAGAAGTCAGCTTTCAGGAGGTGGTTCTCTCCACCAATGTGGGATCTGGGGTTTGAACTCAAGGTCATCAAGCTTGGTGGCAAGCACCTTTATTCGCTGGTCCCATTCTCCCCCAAGTAGTCCCCCACCTCATGTCACATGTGAACAGAATAATTAAATCTAAGTGCTACAATGTCTGAGTTTGACTCAATCGACTTTTCTGTCCAAGGAAGTCAAGGGTGATTTCTGTCTCAAATTGCAGTTTGCGGTTTGTGTTCCCAGGACTTAACATGCAGGCGGCTGTACAGTAGGTTCTCCGTAAATAGTTGTTGAATGAAGATTTTAAGATACCTGGTCATTTCCTTCTTTGAATTAATAGAGATTATAATACCTGTACTTTTCAGCCAAAGTTGAAAGCAAGTACTTAAAAACTTGAAGTATTCTCAGAGGCACTGCTTACCATAGAAGTAATTCAAATGTGAGTTAACTGGTGACTGGATAAATAAAATGGGGTACAGCCACTTATTAGTTGGGCATAAAAAGAATAAAGTAGTGGGCCGGGAGTGGTGGTGCACACCTTTAGTCCCAGCACTTGGGAGGCAGAGGCAGGTGGATCTTTGTGAGTCCGGGGCCAGCCTGGTCTACATAGTTCCAGGACAGCTGGGGCTACAGGGAGACCCTGTCTCAAAAAGACAAAAAAAAAAAAAAAAAAAAAAAAGAATAAAGTATCAATTCATACTACAGCATTAGGTGAACCTTGGAACATTGTGCTAGTTAGATGTGACAGGCCACAGAGTGATCCATTTTTATGAATTTCCAGAATAGGCAAATCCGTATGTATTAATTACTTTCCCATTGTTGTGCCCACAATACCTGGCAGAAACAACTTAAGGAAGCAAAAATTTATTTTGACTCCCAGTATTTGAAGATTTCAGTCTGTCATGACAAGGAAGGCATGGTGATCAGTTCAATTTATGCTGTTGAAAGTGTGAGGTGGAGGCTGTTCACATCATCCTGGACCAAGAAAGCAGAGAGCGAAACAGGAATCAGGTAGGGATAACATCTGCCCATTCCCAAGGACTTATCCATGTAGGCCCTCCCTCCTAAAGGTTCTATAGCCTCCTAAAATGGCAGGCACTATCAGCTGAAGAACGTGCAAACATGCATTTAAACCATGAGCTTATGGGGGACATTTCAGCGTCAAACCTTAACACCATAGAAACAAAAAGCAAGTTAGTGATTGCCTGAGATAGGATAGAGGATGTTGGAAAGTAGCTACCTAAAGGGGACAAGTTTTCCTTTGGGGACAATGGAGATGTTCTGAAAATAAAAAGCAGTAGTAGTTTCAGAAAATCATCAATTTGATAAATGCCACCAAACTGCACTCTTTAAAATTGTAAAAATAGAAGCTGGAGAAATGACTCGGTGGTTAAGAGCACTGGCTGCTCTTCCAGAGGAACTGGGTTCAGTTCCTACATGGTGGCTAACAACCATCCTTAACTCCAGTTCCAGAGAATCCAGTGCCCTCTTCTGGCCTCCAGAGGCACCAGGCATGCACATGGTACACATAGGCACATGCAGGCAAAACACTCAGATAAAATTAAAATCTTTGAAAAATAAAATTGTAAAAATAATATTACATGTATTTTTCCATAGTTTTAGTGGGAGAAAAGAGCATGTACTTTGGACCCAGGCTAAGATTAAGTCCAGATTCTCCATTCATTAAGTCTGAGACCTTGGATATGCTCTTTGTTTCTGAGATTCAGCAGTCTTATATGTAAAATGGGGACATCACGGTTCCTGCTTCTAATAGTTATTGTGAGAACTGAATGCAATAATGCAAGTGGATGTTCAGCACAAAGTCAGTTCTCAACTGTTACCAAAGTCATTAGTATTATCCTTGCCATGTTTACCCAGGCTTAATAGCAGAGTCATCTCTTCAAGTTTCCCAAGATGCTTCACACAGTGGCCTCACCATATGCAGGAGAAGTGCTGCCTGGAGCCAGTGTTCTCTCTGGCATCTTGGGGCTGCCTCTTACCAAACTGTGATCCTGGGAAAGCACTTCCACATAAGAGAAGGGCCCATTGTCTCCTCACTGGAGCTCTGGACTCAGCCCACCTCCTGCTTCCTTCTGTGTTTGTTCAGCACAGCCATCCACACAGGTTCTTCAGGCATGCTTCACAAGCACTGAGTGCTAATTTCCAAATCACAGATGCCCACAACAGTGGTAAGCAAACCAATTCCAGTTGCTTCAGGAGTAAGAACATCTAGAAACAAGGAGTCTAATAGCTGGAGTAGCAGTGGGTTTCTAAAGGAGCTATTGATTAAGCAGCCTTATGGTTTTTGCTGATCATTTTTCTGCTGGGAGACTGCATCCTTAAATACATTCCTGAAACACAGCCCTGTTACATTAGCATACATTATTAGCAACATTATGATGAAAGGCTGTAAGTTTGGTAGACTGAGGTTTCTAATAATCCAAAAAAGAATCTTTAGCAATCACAATACCAAATACACATGAACTCACACACACACACACACACACACACACACACACACACACACATACCTGAGAGAGAGATAATAAACAAAAAAAAAAAAAATAGTGAGCACAATCCCAAAAACACACAAACTAACACACACACACACACACACACACACACACACACACACACACACAGAGGTAATATAGAAAAATAAAGCATACCAAAAGAGCAATAAATTGTACATGCTGAACACTATCAGCCCTTCCACAATCATTACACCCAGTCCGGTAATTATTTTTATTATCACCAATGGAAATGTAGGACAGCTTAACAGTATACAAAATGCAAGTTATGGTGAGTTACTTGGAAACAATGTAAATAAAATACACTGAAATCTTCCAAGTTGACTTGAAATTCACATAACCAAATAATGGAGACATGTAGTTACTACCTTTAATTATACATAGAAAAGGACACTCAAGCAGGGCCAAGGTGGGGGAAGAGAAGTGGGTTTCACCTTTAATACCTGAAAAGTTACCTTTTATTCAGTAAATGATTATGGACTTTTGATGAATGAATGTCTTGTTTGAAGTCTACATAGCGAGTTCCAGGCCAGCTGGGGCTACATGTAGGGAGATCCTGTCTCAAAAATAAATAAATACATACATAAATAAGTAAATAGTTGGGGGAGCTGGCTCAGTTGGTAAAGTGCCTGCTGTGCAAGTATGAGGGTTTGAGTTTGGATTCCTGGCACCCATGTTAAAAAACAAACAAAAAACAAATAAACAAACAAACAAAAAACAGGTGCCACAGTGCTATCTGTGCCACAGTGCTATCTGTAAACCCCAGTGCTGGGAGAAGGCTGGGGGATCCCAGGAGTTCATTCCAACGTAGATGAATCACTGTGAATTCCAGGTCTACTAAGAGACCCTGACTCAAAAAATAAGGTGGAGCAGCTGGAGAGATGGCTCAGGGGTTAAGAGCACTTGCTGCTCTTGCAGAGGACCTGGGTTTGGTTCCTAACACCCACTTGACAGCTGACAACTGTCCATAACTCCAGTTCCAGGGTATCTGATGCCCTCTTCTGACTTCCTTGGGCAATGCACATACAGGTGTACTTATATACATGTACACAAAACACTCCTACACATAAAATACAAATAAGTTAAAAAAAAAGTATTGGGGGGGACAGATGATGACTAGCAGAAGACAACCAATATCAACTTCTGGCCTCTACATGAACTCACATGTGTGAGCACCCTCATACATGTACACATACACATACACACGAGCACATATACATCACACATAGTTAATTTTTTTAAATAGAGGCATAATGACTCACACTGTAATCCCAGCACTGGGGAGCTGAGGTAGCAGGATTGCTATGAGTCTGAGGTCAGCCAGGGCTACATAATGAGTTCTAGGTCAGCCTGGGCTAGAGATTGAGACCCTGTCTCACAAAAAATAATAATAAAATTAAAATGCAACAAATTAATAACAGATGAGAAGCTGAGAAATCCATCATGTGATCTAATGGATGTGACACTGTTTCTTTTTTTCCTGAAAGTTATATCACACTCACTAATCACAACTAACTCGCCTTGCCTACTGGGTGACAGGCACCATTCTTAAGGCAGTCACTTTATTTGATCCTCACAGCATCCCTGTAACATGGATGCTTCTGCCTTCTCCATTTGAGTTGAATGCATTCTCTCTGAGTCAGGGAGCTTTCTCATGAGTGCAAGCAGTCTGGTTTACGTTGGCTTTATTGGCATTGTGCTTTCCACCAAGTACCAAGATAAAAATTGGGGTTGAAGCAGGATGTAGTCTCCTTAAAAACCTACATAAGCTTGGGCTAATCATCACCCTGCACTGAAAGCCCCCATTCTCAGAAAAACCCTAAAGGGACCTGTGTAGGGGTACATGATTACATCTCTAACCAAAATTACACAGGGAGCACTTATTAAGGTTCTAATGGGGCAGATGGGCTGCTTAACACTCCCCAAATATTTTTCTGCAGGGTTAACACTGGACTTTATCCAGTTTGATTCTGGACAAAGATGTTAACATACAGCTCTTTTGCATATGTTCTATTTCAGAAGTGTGTTCAAAAGTAAGCTAGCATTTCCCTTCTCCGTAGACCAGCAGTTTCCACCTCCCCTGAGAGCTTACTAGAAATGCAGAATTCAGGCCTACTCCAGACAATCAGAATCTGAATTTACAACACCCATAGGAAATGCCTGAACAGGAAATTTTGAAAAGTACTAAGCTGAAGTGAAAATACAAACTCAACAAGCAACTGGATCCGCCAGGATCCTCTGATGGAGGCCCTGTCATTTGTGGCTGAAGCCTTTTAGCCTTATCTACTGCCTGATACATTTGAGAAGTTTAACCTGGGATCTGGGCATATGTTTGAAAAAGATGGCCTAGAGACTGGGGATGTGGCTCTGTTGGTAGAGTGCTTTCCTGGCATGTATGAAACCCTGGGTTCCATCCCTAGCACCACATAAACCAAGAATAGTAACTCATACTGGTAATCCCAGGACTCAAGAGATGAAGGCAAGAGGATCAGAGTTCAAGGTCACAGTAGGCTCTAGATCCAAATTCAAAGCCAACATAGGATATATGAGACCCTTTCTCAAAAAGGGGTCTTCCTCTGGGAGGGAGGGAGGGAGGGAGGGAGGGAGGGAGGAAAGAAGACCTTATTAGAGGGATAGAAATCCTTTGGCTGGAACCCAGGTCCATGTGTCCTGGGGCTTTAGCTATCCTGACACTGCTCAAGTTGGAAGCAGAGAAGAGTAGAAGCCTGGAAGTGGGGCCAGGTAGAGGAGAACAAAGTGTCCTCTGCAGAAGCAGGGTGAGCAAGCTGCCCCAGAACTAGGAAAAGCTCTGTCCTATCCAGTGTCTTTCCAGCCTCCTGTACTGGTAGGGCTCAATATTCTGTTATCGTCAGAAGAAAAAGTATCTTAAGAGTGCAGATCCCTTCTCATAGAGCAGGCAACTAAGGGTACATTTGGAGCTGCCAGGCAATATCTTTTTGCTTGTTTGTTTTGGGGACAGTGTCTTGTTTTGTAAGTCTGGCTGGCTTTGTACATGCTGTGTATACTAGGCTGGCCTCAAACTTGTGGTAATCCTCCTGCCTCAGCCTCCCAAGTGCTGGCATTATAGGTGTGTGCCACCATGCCTGGCCCATTACTCAAGTGTTTCATTGTATAGAGCCTGCTTCCAACTTTGGGTATTAGTGTTCCCATTTCCATCATTCTCAATACTGCTGTGAGTGACTCTAGGTGCATAAATGGTCATATTTGAATGATTATTCCAAGACAATTTTCAATCAAGGATAGGGATGAGGAGACATTTTTCATTCCATTCTTGGGCTAATCAATCAAAGCAAGTAAAAGCTGACAGAAAAAAAAATGTGGAATTCAGAAACTGCCTGGGTTGTAGAGGTGGCCACTGCTGCTTTCTAAGAATTACTATAGCATCAGCTGGGTATGCTGGCACATGCCTTTATCCCAGCACTCAGGAGGCAGAGGCAGGGGGATTCTGTGAGTTCAAGGCCAGCCTGGTCTACAAAGCAAGTTCCAGGCCAGCTGGGGCTACAAGGAGACTGTTTCCATTGCTGTAACAAAACATTCTGACCAATACCAAGTTGGGGAGGAAAGGGTTTATTTGTCTTACATATCCTGGGTCACAGTTCATCTGGGAGCCCAAGGTAGGAACTCAGGGCAGGAACCTGGAGGCAGGAGCTGGAGCACAGGCCATGGAGGAATGCTGCTTACTGGCTTGCTACCCTGGCCCCTGCTCAGCCTGCTTTCTTATGCAATACAGGCCCACCTGCCCAGGGGTGGCACCACCCACAGTGGGCTGGGCCCTCCCACATCACTCATCAAGAAGATGCCCCTCAGACAGGGCCACAGGCCAGTCCAGTAGAGGCAATTCCCCGATTGAGGCTCCCTCAATCCAAGTGTGTCAAGTTGACACTAAACCTATCCAGCACAGAGACCTTATCTCAAAAAGACCAAAAAGATAAAAGAAAAAAAAAAAAAGAAAAGAAAAAGAATTACTATAGCATCAGGAAGATGAAGATGAAGACCCAAGGTTTCATCTGATCTGAATGGTGACTGAAGCCAAGCTCTTGTGATTCAAGTCTCTCCGAGCATGGCATCCCCTGCTACCCTGGGACTGTCAATGTCCTTTCAAATCCTTCTTTATTAAGCAATTGTTTCCCCCTTGGGAGATTAACTTATTCTAGATGGGAATGTCTTTTAATTTGATTTGTCATGTTAGACCCAACATTTCTAGACGTTTGTAAATAGAACAAGAAATTGTAGAAGACTCTGTTCTCTACATGGAAGACTTACTTGTCCTATATTTTCCTGTCTCCTCACTAGACAGCATTCCTAACTAGACACCATTCAAAGTCACCCCATTAGTGCTCACTCTTGGAGACATACCTCATTCCTTTAATTAACCATGCATCCACATCATTCTTGGCAAGCTTTACAAGCATCCTGCAAGACAGTGTTATCATCATTCTGTGCACAAAGGGAACAATCAAAAGTCTAGTCAGTTTGCCTGAGGTCACAGAAAGAGCAAATTAGTAAAGCTCCACTTGGAACCAGATTTCTCAGTCTAATCCTGGAACACTGCCATGTCTAGAAGAGGACAGAAGCAGTCAAGAGGAGAAGGTCCAGTAGGCATGCTGTGTCCTGTGTCAGCTCAAGCAGCCTTACCCATGTGCTCAAAGACCCCTCTATGAAAGTCCTTATCTGTCTGGCCCTAGTGGCTGGCATGCCTCCAGAGACCTTTCTCTGGTCCCTGACTATCGCTCCATGCATACACAGGCTCTCCTGTCAGTTTTTACTCCTGAATAAGAACTGTCTTTGGAGTTACAAGGGAGGGCAGTGTTGCTTCTGAAAGGATGGGCCCTTTCGTCATGGTAACTCTTAGAGGTAGAACCTAGCTGGATGCTTAGTGGAGACTCTCCAGCTGTACTGAGCTCCAGCTGTGTTTGGCCTTGTCTGATACAGAGCAGAATGGAGAGCACCCCCACATTCTTTCCTTTGATTCCTAATGCTCAGCAGACACTGCTTACCCTTGATTTGTTATTTTCCTTTAAGATTTCTAAAAAATATTTTATTATTTTTATTTTATGTGTATGCATGTATTGCCTGTATGTAGATAAGTGCACCCGTGTCGTGCAGTGCCCATGGAGGACAGAAGAGGCTGTCGGATACCCTGGAACTGGAGTTTTCCTTTAAGATTTCTAAAAAATATTTTATTTACTATTTTTATTTTATGTGTATGCATGTATTGCCTGCATGTAGGTAAGGGCACCTGTGTCGTGCAATGCCCACGGAGGAGAGAAGAAGCTGTTGGATCCCCTGGAACTGGAGTTAAGACAGTTGTTAGCTGCCATGTGGGTGCTGGGATTTGAACCTGGGTCTTCTGCAAGAACAACCAGTGTTCTTAACCACTGAGCCATCTCTCCAGCCCCCTCCTTTAAGATATTTTAAAAAGTCAGCACTTGGGAGGCAGAGGCAGGCAGATCTCTGTGAGTTCAAGCTCCTCCTCCTCCTCCCCCTCCTCCTCCTCCAATATTAGTTTTCCTTGCCTGTAGATATTGTTTTAAATATAAATTCTTCCCCCCTCCGTGTGTCTGTGTGTTTGAGTCAATGCCATGTGTGTAGGTATCTGCAGAGGCAAGAAGAGGGCATCAGATCTCTTGGAGCTGGAATTACAGGCAGCTGTTGTGGGTGAATTTAACTTAGGTCCTCTGCAAGAGCAATACTTGCTCTTAACTGCTGAGCCGTCTTCTGGCCCCATCTTTTGATTGCTTATATTTTTTTCTGATTATAAATTATTAGACAGACAGACAGGCACACACACACACACACACACATACACACACACACACTGAAAAAGATCCTTAAACATCATCCAACTGGTCTTAAGTAAGGCAAGCTCTGGAGACCTCAAAAATTGTGGATGGCATTTGAAATGAGGACAGTCTTGTTCCCTCTTACTCTGCACTTGACAAACTCATTGTAGTTGATATCAGAAGTTTTGAGTGGATGGAGAAGTGTGGAAGATTGTGCCCTTAACCTTGAGTTTGGCTAGCTCATGATCAGGTAAGAATCCATACTTACTGATCATACCCCAGTGTCTCCTGCTGCCTTCACCATCTTCAGAGCTCTGTGTTCCCAAAACATCCTGCTTTTTTCTTACCTCAGTGACTTCACCTACTAGTTCCTCTGCGTAACTTGCTCTTCCTCGTTCATCTTGAAGTGTGCCTCTACTTCAAGGCTGTTCCTTTTCCCACCATAAAGTATTGGTCCTTCCATTTTCTGTGATTTCACATTTCATATGGCATGTCATATGGCTTTTCTATTTGATTATGGAACAAACACAAACTATCATAATACAGGTGAAACATTGTTGCAACTAATTTCTGAAGATGGCTCAGATGAACTACCCTTCCATTATCTACATGCAGATGCTCCTTACAAGAGCTGCATAAATCCATGGTAAGATGAAAATACAAATACATTTAATGTACCTATGTACCTAACCCACTAACATCATAGCCTATCTTACTTTAAATGTCCCCAAAACACGTACAATAGCCCATGATTAAGCTGGGAGTGATTAAGCTGGGAATGATGTAATCCCAGCACTCAAGAAACTAAGGTGTGTCATCAGTTCAAGGCTACATTGTGAGACCCTATCACCAAAACCTAAACCAAAACAAAAACAAATAGGGCCAACTAAGATGGCTCAGGGGTGAAGGCTGACAAACGTGATTTCCATCCCTGGGGCCCACAAGATGGAAGGAGAGAACCAACTCCCACAGGTTGTCCTCTGGTTTCTCCACTCACACTACACCCATACATACCCATGCACCCCCCCACACACACAAAATAATTTTTTTTGGTCATTTTGAGACAGGGTCTCCCTGTAGCCCCAGCTGGCCTGGAACTCACTATGTAGACCAGGCTGGACTTGAACTCACAGAGATCCGCCTGCCTCTGCCTCCTGAGTGCTGGGATTAAAGGCATGTGCCACTATGCCTGGCAATTTTTTAAAAAATATTATTTTTATTTTATGTGTATGAGTGTATTGCTTGCACAGATGTGAGTACACCTGTGTCATGCGGTGCCTTGGAGGTCAGAAGAGGGCTTTGGATTCCCCCAGAACTGGAGTTACTGATGGTTGTTAGCTGCCATGTGGGTGCTGGGAATCGAACCCGGATCCTCTGCAAGAGCAATCAGTGCTCTTAACCTCTGAGCCATCTCCTCAGTCCCTACAAAATAATTTTTAAAAACCAAATAACCCTTCAGTTGGACAAAATCATCTAACACAAAACCTCGTTTATAATAAAGTGTTCAATATCCCTTGTAATTTATCAGCAATGTACTAAAAGTGAAACAGAATGGTTGTACAAGTATGCTTTCATGTCATCATAAGGTTGGAAAGTCATCGTCAAAGAACCATAAGTTATGAACTGTCTATATTCATGGACTCCCTTCCTTCACTGAGAGACTGGCTGTGAGTTGTATTAATCCATAGGATGTAATGAAAATAAATGATGCTGTGACAATTCTGGGTCCAATCCTGAAGAGTAATGGTTGGTCAATTTCTGATTCATTTTCTTGTCACTTTCCCTAATGTAACTGGTTGCTATGCTGTGAGGAAGCCCAAACAGCTCCATGGAAAGGCTGCATGGAGGGGCTAAAGGAGTGGCTAGTTGGATAAGAGCACTTGCTGTACAAGCACGAGGACCTGAGTTTGAATCCCTGGGAGACATGTAAAGCTCTGGGCTTCGTTAGGCCTTGAATGCTGTAACCCAGTACGGTAGGGGGTAGAGACAGGAGGATAGCTGGGGCTTGCTGGCTGCCACCTTAGCTCCACGTTCGGTGAAAGAGTCTGTGTCAAGGGAATAAGGTAAACAGTGATAGAGCCAGGATACTGTGTCCTTCTCTGGCCTCTGTGCACATGCAGGTTGGGCCACCCATGCATACATACATGTGCATATACCATATACACATACCATCCCCTCCCACACACACACTTAAGGGTGCATGGAAAGAAGCTCCAGGACTATGCTGGGAAAGGAGAAAGGACCCCATTCGTGCATCACTGGCAAGCTTCCAGATGACTTTAGCTCAACCTGTCATCTGATTCCACCTACCTGAGACACACCAAGCAAGACCAGCAGAGCAGCGCGTTTGAATTCAATCAGCCAGTAATCACAAGATAATAGCATGTTTGTGGCTTCAAGGCACAGAGTTATGAGCTTGGAGATCAATGGTCTGAGATATGGGCGATGCAAAGACACCCAATGCCTTTGATGCTTCTAATTCCGTCTCAGTCAAGAGGAAGACAGATAAACACTGTGAGCAAGAAGCGTATCTATCACAAAAGGCAGTTCAGCACAACAGACATCCAGCTAAAAAAACATTTGTTCTAATTGTTTTCCCCTGGGCAAGATCTCATGACGTATATAGTTAAGCTGGCTGTGTATAGGTTTTTTTTTAAGCATCTATAAGAGGAAGACCCTGTATTGGTTGACTTTATTGCCCATCGGCTGACCAGGATTCTTTTTCCCTACCCAGATAGCGTGACATCAAGAGCTGATCCTTGGCTGGTTTTGTATGTTTCTGCATTTGACTGTGGTGGGTTTTGTATGTCTCTGCTTTTGACACAAGTGAGTGCGCGCAGCAGTAAGCAAGAGCAGCAGCAGGTGGCGCCCTCTAATGTTTCAGCTCTAGTGTTACAGTACAGGCCTAGGGTTCTAGGACCCAGGGAAGCTGAGATTCTTCAATATTTGACAGCAACTGGTGTTACTTCTGGGGAGGCCCTGGAGAGTGGTCAATGTTGTATCTGCCAGGCTAGGAGTATCTGAGACCCTTGGCCCTAAAAACCTGAGACTCTTCTTGAGTCCAGGGCTCAAGTTTCTCTTCTCTGGGTCTTTCACACCTCCTATCCTCTTCACTCTTAGCTCTCTTACTGTCTCTCCTTCCCCTACCCTCCTTGTTCCTGTCCTGGTTGCTCTCTTGAACAGTTTGACTCTCCCCTGCTGCTAGGGACTTTGTTACATCTACCGCTGTTCTGGAGGCCGCTGCCCTTCCCCTTTTGCTGCTGCTGTTTCTATTGCTGCCGGCGCCTATCGCGGCTCTGCCTCTCTTGCAGCGGCTTCACTGCCTCTGCATGGCTCCCATGAGGGCAGTGGATTCTCTGAACTGGAGACAGTTGTTAGCCTCCATGTGGGCGCTGGGAATTCAACCCAGACCCTTTACAAAAGCATTAAGTGCTCTTAACCACTAGGCCATCTCTCCAGCCCTGACTGCTGTTTCTGAGTCAGCATTCCAGCTTCTAGCTGCTGCAGTTTTCTTTGAGTTACCAGCTCAGCCTGCTCTTTCAAAAGTAGGCAATGAAAGATCAATTTAGAGAAGCCTTTTTATCAGGCCTAACGTTGCAATACTAGGGAGGCCCGACAGGATCGTTTTTCCATCCAGCTCACCAAGTGAGCCCAACAGCCTGACTCTAACCAGAGAAGGGGTGTTCAGAGCTTTCATGCAAATGAAGGATTGTGTTTACAGGAATAGTGGCATTGTCCCTTTTGTCCCATTCATAGCAGTCCCTCTGGTAGGCTACCACAGGAAGTGCGCCCCCTGTAGCCTGGCGGTGATAGTCAAAGATCATCTAGAGTTCACTGATGCTTGTGAAAGCAAAGTCTGGTGGGGGCCTTGGATGGTTGGGGCTGCACCTTCCGGAGCCCAGAGCAAGAGGATGGGATTGTCGTGTAGTTTCCTCGGGTCATTGCAGTGTTTAAAGAGCTGCCATCAGGGTAGTGCCACTGACTAATTGACTAAAAGTCCTTTTGCTCAAGTCAGTGAACAGCAAGCGAGAGTCCAACAGGCTGCCAATCAGAGTCAACTTGCCCATCTCCCAATGTCTTTTCTTGCTCATAGGAAAATAACATCAGAAAGAGTGTTTATTATAAGAACTTAAATAGCATCATTAATACTAATAGTGATTTTTAACTGATTTTACGAATACTTTAACAATTTTTAACACCCTGCCATTGCCCCAGAGAGATGTAGGTCTCCCTCAAGTGTCAGCTTTAACCTTGCTGTGATCAAAGCAACTCACAGAAAAAGACTTCAAGGAGGAAGTCTTTGGCTCATGGTTTCAGAAAGTTCATTCAGCCAGTGGTTGCTTTACCCTATAGACTTCAGCAGAACATCATGGTGGCAGGATTGTGTACCAATGACTGTTCATTTATGGGTGTGTGTGTGTGTGTGTGTGTGTGTGTGTGGCTATGTGTATATATGTATGTGTCTGTGTATATATGTGTATGTGTGTGTCTTATATATTATATGTGTGTATGTGTGTATACTCTTTTGGGTCTCACTCATA
>NW_008357490.1:502989-521348 GCF_000622305.1 Nannospalax galili
AAAAAAAACTTCTATAATAAAGGAATATATATATATATTTCCACTGTAAAATATTCAAATAATACAGAAATATACCAAGAAAATAAGTTTCTTTTCTTTTATTGTTCTTGTTTGTTTCTTTGTTTGTTTGTTTGAGACAGGTTCTTGTAGCCTTGTAGTCCACTCTGGCCTCAAACTCACTATGTAATCAAAGCTGACCTTGAACTGATCTTCCTGCTTCCACTTCCCAAGAACTGGGATTACAGGTGTGCCCCACCACACTGGACTCCTTTAATTTCTTTTTTTGTTTTTTGTTTGGGGGATATTTTTTGTTTGTTCTGAGACAGAGTCTTCCTGTAGTCCCAACTGGGTTGGAACTTGCTATGCAGACCAGGCAGGCTTTGAGCTCAAAGAGACCCACCTGCCTCTGCCTCCCAAGTACCAGGGTTAAAGGCACACACCCACCACACCAGGCTTCCCTTCAATTCTTTATATATCACATACTGTCTCTCTTAGAGCTTACGTGTGTGTGTATGTGTGTGTGCTTCAGACTGAACACAGGACTTTAAGCATGCCAGGCACATACTCTACCACCAAGTAACACCTCTCACCCTCAAATATACTTTATTTAAATGTATGTATATACATCTGTGTCTGTGTGTATGAATTGCCACGTGTGTCCTGATATTCTTGAAGGCTGTTGAATATATAGGCAGTTGTGAGCCACCTGACCTGGGTGCTGGGAATCAAACTTGAGACTTCTGAAGAGCAGCAAGTGCTCTTAACTGCTGAGCTATCTCTCCAACCCCCTCTTTCCACTTTAAGTGAACACTGACAAAAGGGGAAATAACTGTTATATGCGCGGTGCAACAAGGGTGACCAGTATGTATTTGGCAATTAATATTTGTTGGACATGTTTAGGAGGGAGCCAGAATAGGAAAAGTTCTTACTTTCAGACTGGAAATGCTTCACATTGGCTGGCTTATTTTTCTAGAGGAACGATCCTCAGTTTAGGTCTGAAAAACACTAGGCATTTTTCTAAAAGTCAAGACATGTTTCACGACAGTAGAAAAGTACTTTGCAGACTTCTATGCACATAAGCTTGAAACTTTGTAACAAACCAGTGATTTCCTAGACAAATTTGGATTACCAAAACTGAACCCATTAAAATTAGAATTTAAAATAACAGTATAGAAAGAAAGAAGTTATTAAGTGACTTCAAGGAAAAACATCATGGCCCAGATGATTTCATAGGGTGTATAGTCTAGACTGTTAAAAAGGAGGGATAAAGCCAGGTGTAGTGGCGCACGCCTTTAATCCCAGCACATGGGAGGCAGAGGCAGACAGATCTCTGTGAGTTCAAGGCCAGCCTGGTCTACATAGTGAGTTCCAGGTCAGCTGGGGCTACAGCAGGGAGACTGTGTCTCAAAAACAAAAAACAAAAAAAGGGAGAAGGAGGGAATATTACCAATTCTCTCTCTCTCTCTCTCTCTCTCTCTCTGTGTGTGTGTTGATGGGGAGACACAAGTGCCACAGCACTTGTGTCACAGAACCAAGATGCCATGAAGGGAATGATTGACAGATTTAACTGTATAAAAATGCAAAACACCTGGAAAACAAAAGACACCATAAACAACATGAAGTGACGTCGTAAAAGAAAATAGTCACAGCGTTGTAACTGACAATGAATAAATGTGAAGAACCTATAAGTACTTGTACAAATTCCTGAGAAAAAAGGCAATTTTCTTTTAGTTTCAATTTTATTTATTTATTTTTGTTATTATTTTATTTTATTTTTATTTTTATTTTTTTGGTCTTTTTGAGACAAGGTCTCCCTGTAGCCCCAGCTGGCCTGGAACTCACAATGTAGACCAGGCTAGCCTCAAACTCATGGATATCTGCCTGCCTCTGCCTCCTGAGTGCTGGGATTAAAGGCATGTGCCACCATGCCCAGTCTTTATTTATTATTTTTATTTTATGTATATGAGTATATTGCCTGCATGTATGTAAGTGTACCCATGTCATGCAATGCCTGCAGAGGACATTTGATCCCCTGGAACTGGAGTTATAGATGGTTGTTAGCCGCATATGGGTGCTGGGAATTGAACCCAGGTCCTCTGCAAGAGCAGTCAGTACTCTTAACCGCTGAGCCATCTCTCCAGTCCCATAGTTTTAATTTTTTTAAATTTTATTTATTAGTGTTAGAAATAAAATCCAAGGTCCAAGGACCTCATCAGTGCTACACAAAGAACAGCAGACAAAGTGTAAGTAACTCAGCAAGGCAGATTTTACTTTTGCAAAAGGGTGACCTACATGATCAGTCAGAGCAGCAAGTACACAGGGGACCCAGAAGCTGGAGGGGCTTTTATCCCTAATGCAAATTACCTGTGTCTTTTCCCCATTGACTGGGGTCTGACTTCACAGTCTTTCCCTGTTGGCTAGTTTAAAGAATCAATGCAAAGGGAGAAGAGCTCCGGAAATGCACAGGACTTTCCTTTAACAAAAGTCTTACAGGATTACAGAGTGTGGTGTGATTAAAAGATTCAAGATTCAAGTAATTAAAAGATTCAAGTTAAAAGTTTCAAGTTTTACAGAGTTTGAAAGAAAAGACAAATATCTTTCTTTTTTTAAAAAAAAAGTTTTATCTTTTCATGTGTATATGAATGTATTGCCTGCATGTATGTGAGTGCACCTGTGTCGTTCAATGCCATGGAGGTCAGAAGAGGGTGTTAGATTCCCCTGGAAATGGAATTAAGGACAGTTTTTAGCCACCATGTGGGTACTAGGAATCGAACCTGGGTCCTCTGCAAGAGCAGTCAGTGCTCTTAACGCTGAGCCCTGTCTCCAGCCTGTATCTACTGTTTCTTACATTATTGTGTGTGTGTGTGTGTGTGTGTGTGTGTGTTTCTGTGTGTGTGCACACACATGCATGTGTAGGTGTACATGCCACAGTAAGAATGTGGAGGTCAGAGAACAACTTTCAAGAGTTAATTCTCTCCTTCCACCATGGGTTCCTGGGATTGAACTCAGGCAAGCTCTTTTACCAGCTGAGTCGTCTTACTGGCCCTTTTCTTTCTTTTTTGAGCTGACCTCTAACTTGGTTGAGTAACTGAGGGCTGTAAAGAATGGAATCTACCACTAGGTGGACATATGCCCTGTCTCCTCCCTTAATCCCCAGGTCAGGGACCTGGCTAGATGACCACTCCTAAGAAGGTGAATTCACCTTAAGGCAATGTACTTTTCCTTCCCAGAATTCCTGCCCTATGGTGCAGTCCCAACCAGCCACCAAGAGAGGTTTGGCTGGGTCTGCCTACCTTTCTGACGCCAGACTCAGAAAGTCAGCTATTTATATTTCTTCTTTTTCTTTTAGATTCTGGCCAGAGCCTAAATATCCTCTTGAGCTCCCTAACTAAATTTGGACTTTCTTACCCTTTTTCTAGAGCTCCCTCCCTGGCCCTGTGCCTACCCCAGGTGGCTGACCTCCACCACACCTTATCTCAGGCAGCATGACTTTGGTTCCTTCTCCCTTCTCTTCCTCCTTTCTAGGCAGCTTTGAGACTTTCAGCTTGCCTGTCCTGGGGTTTTCCTTTTTAAACTCTAATAAATTGTCCTCTAGCTTCTGTTTGAATATGTTTTTAATTCTTTTGTTAATGAAATTAAGAGTCCCGGGAGGGGACCTGATTTCCCAGGTATCTGAAGACGGCTCTCCTGGGACTTCCCAAGATCTCCAGTAATGCTTCTTTCCTGCCTTTTAATTGGTTAGTTGGCAGAGAAAATAAATCTGTTCTTGCACCCCTAGATGGTATCAGGATGACTTTGAACTGCTGATCTTCCTGCCTCCACCTCCTCAGTACTGGAATTACAGGCCCACAACACTATACCTGGTTTATGTGGCATTGGGGATCCCACCCAGGATTCATGCATACTAGGCAAGCACTCTACCAACTGAACTGCATCCCCACCCTATTATATGATAGACTGTTTTGAAGTAGATAAAATGTATGAAGCAAAGTTTAATATACAATGTAGGAAGATCCCCAGACCATTTTTCCAAGTGAAAACCAGATCAACAGGACCAGTGTAATAGGACCAGTTGGACCTCATTTATATATTAAAAACAAAAAAAATAGACATTGAGATGAAATAGGAAAAAAAATCACAATACCTATTGTTGTGCCAAATTCTACCACCCCCACGCACACACCTGTGCTCTCTCTCTGGGATCCCAGGACCATGAGGTCCCTTCGCCCCGACAGACAAAACCAACACAATACATTCTACTCAGGTTTTTGTATAGTTTATGACGTCTGGGCGAGGGTTACTTACAAAGGCATGAACACCTGTTGGCCCTTTTTCTACATCTCAACTAAGCTTTGAGATTCATTGCCCACCACTGCCACCAAGATGGCCACTACTTTCTACTTCTGGGCTTCCTCAGCATCTGTCCATAGACCCACCCCCTCATGTAATTGAAGCTGACCAGTTGGGTGGAAGGGGTGACTGTCTTCTCCTCTGTTTACAGGGTCTCTTAGGGTCCAGTGCTAGCTTCTTCAGAAGTCATACCTACCCAACACCCATTATGCATTTAAAGTTTTTTATTTTTATTTTTTGTGTATGAATGTTTTGCCTGTATGTATGTAAGTGCACCACATGTGTGCAATGCCCACAAAGGTCAGAAGAGGGCATCAGATCCCCTGGAACTGGAGTTACAGAAAGTTGTGAGCTGCCATGTAAGGTTCTGGGAACTGATCCTGGGTCCTCTGCAAGAGCAACCAATGTTCTTAACCTCTGAGCCATCTCTCTAGCCTGCACCATGTATTTTATATGCTCAAGTTTGTAATTCATTTTTAAAAGTCAGGAAGATACTACCAAATATAACACGGCTTTGTCTGGGGAGGGTCTCAGAAAATGAATTTGAAAGAAGA
Organism: Nannospalax galili; assembly: GCF_000622305.1. Lineage (NCBI taxonomy): Eukaryota > Metazoa > Chordata > Mammalia > Rodentia > Spalacidae > Nannospalax > Nannospalax galili. The sequence goes on from NW_008357490.1 coordinate 507,894, forward strand.
TGTTTGACTTTGTTACTGAGACATCAGTGAGAGCTTTAGGGACAAAGTTTCATGAGAGTCAAGGGATCAGAAATAAAACTGAAGAAGTGATGAATGGGAAGTGGGAAGTTGTGGGAAATGTGAGATAGATTGTTTTTTCTCTCAAAGGGTTAAATAAGATAGAGAAATGCCATTTTGAGACGATTGGTCCAAGTCCCTCATGATACAGCAGATCATTAAATCAAAATCTCCGATCAAGTTTCATTTTCTCCTAGAAACCATGCTGTGATGTATTAGCCAAATGTGTAAGACTGTGAGGCTGAGTTCTGATTAATCAGAGTGACCCAGAGGACTTCCTGCTCGGTGTGCTTAGTTGTGCTTAATTTTCATGGCTACACTTACCTTTCGTCTTGCTGAAATATTTTGGATTGTGTGTTCATTTTCTTGAGGCCTCCATACCCATTTCTAACAAAAAAGGAAAGTGAGGAGTATTAAAAACTGAGACGTGAAGTCTCAGGGAAAACATGCTCGAAATGTAACATGAACATAAGGAGCAGCCAGGAGGCAGCCAGTGATGTCTGAGATAAAGGGAATCCTGAATGGAGGGTCAGGGGAAATGGTCCCACTGGTAAAGTGTACGAGGACCTAAGTTTGGATCTCTAGCACTCGTGTGAAAAGCAGAGCACTTAGACCCATATTTGTAATCCCAATGCAAGGGATTGCAAATTGGAGGAATCTGAGTGCTCACTGGCCAACCAGTCTAGGCAATTAGTGAGCTCCAGGTTCAGTGAGAGACTCTGGATAAAAAAATATCTCTTATATGTTGTCATGTTAAGTTTGCTAGTATTGAGAAGTTTTGCATCTATATTTACAGTGCATGTATAACTTCTACTCTTACAATGTCTTTGTATGATTTGGTATCAAGGTGATAATGGTTTCATTGAATGAACCAGCATTTCCTTCTGTTCTACATTGTGGAAGGATTTGTAAAATACTGGTGTTCATTTCTTTTAAAAAAAAAATTTGGTAGAAGTCCCCCAAAAGTCATCTGTGTCTTGTTTTTTTGTGTGTGAGAAATCTGATGTGTGAATGTGTGGATATGAGCATGCCATGGTGTGTTTGGAGGTCAGAGGGCAACTTGAAGGAGACCATTCTCTCCTACCATATGAGTTCCAGGAACCAAACTCAGGTCTATCAGACTTAGTGGCAGGCACCTTTACCCATCTTGCCAGCCCAGCATTTTCCATTGTTTTTTATTAAGAATTCCCAAATATGGAGGGGATGGAGAGATGGCTCAGCAGTTAAGAGCACTGGCTGTTCTTCCAGAGGACTGGGCTTCAATTCCCAACACCCATATGGCAGCTAACAATGGCCTATAACTCCAGTTCCAAGGGATCCGATGCCTTCTTCTGACCTCTGCAGGCATTGCACGACATGGGTACACTTACACACATGCAGGCAATACACTCATACATGTAAAATAAAAACAAAATAAAAATAAAAGAATTCCCAAATAATTGCCAACTGAATATGTTCTGAAAATAATATAATCACAATCTATTGTATTTTTGTTTTAATAATAGGAAAAGCTTTTAAAACATCTTTATTGAAAGAGCAATTCAAAGAAACAAGTTAACTCTACCATTTCATTTTGATACAATTCTTATGTCATTAGAAATGATTTGCTTACTTGAGAACTGTCAAAAGTGGAGCAGAAAGCATTGCTTTTGTCTTATTCTCAATGTATTTTTCCCCATTTCATTTTTTGAAGTTCTTTTTTTAAGTTTCAAAGATGTTAAGTGTTCATGTGTTCTGGTTTTCACAGGTCTTATGCAACATATGTCAAATATACCCTGAGTATTTCATATTTTTAATTCTATTGTAAATGGTACCTTTTATGAATGGACTTTCCTTTTAGAACAGTTGTATATTTACAGAGAAATTGAGCAACTAATACAAGATTCCTAAAGGGCCCTGCATAGTTTCCCATTACTAACGTTCATGAGGTGTGTTTGTTCCAAGTAATGAATAAGGAACTTATTGTTAGATAGAGACTGTTAGATTTAGGAGCACAGAAAAAGGAAAGAGTTCAGAGTTTAGAAAAGAGCCAGAGCCAGACCTGCAACAGGCAAGGAATGTGTTCCTTTATTCAGGTCACAGACTGAGGGGCAGAAGCTTCCACATCTGCATTGAAGGGAGCAGGATTTGTACTCACACAGGAACTCTGCTTGGTGCCAGGGTCTACTGTCCTTGACTGATAGACAGTCTTTCTCCCAAGATTATTTTCTCAGGCAGGTGAACTGTCATAGCGCAGTAAAGGAGACAGATTGGCTCCACAGTCTCCTTCAGTCCTAAGAGTGACCAGTTGATAAGGCTTGAGCAAGGCCAACCTGCCAATTTAGGGCCAGTTGGCCATTTTAAGGGATTTAGTGTTTTATTGCTTCACTAATGAGGCTTATGGCTCTCCTGCAATTCACACATTCTATCATAGTCCATAGCTCATTCAGACTTACTTGGTTTTACCCACTGTTGACTTTTGATCTTGAATTCCATCCAAGGTACCATGTGTCCATGTAGCAAGGGTCATGTCTCCTTTGCACATCTTGACTGTGACAGTTTTTCTGGCATTCCTTGCATTTAATGATCATAACTTTTCTTATGTAAACATTCTTTTTCATTTTGTTTTAAAATTAGAATGCACAATAATGAGTTTGTTATCACACACACACACACACACACACGCACACACACACACACCATGTACTTTGCCCATTGTCACCCCGTTGCCGTCTCTTGTTCTCCCCTGGCTCCTTTAGGTTTTTCTCTCACCATAGAGTCCTCCTTCTACTTTTATGCCTGATATATATACATATTTAAAACTGAGCTTCTACATGTGAGAGAAAATATGTGACGTTTGTTTTCCTGAGTCTGGTTTATTTCATTTAACACAATCTTCAGTTCCATTGAATTTCCTACAAATGACATAATTTTTTCTTCTCTATGAGTGAATAGGACACCATTGGGAATACATATCACATTTTTATCCATTCATCTGTTAACAGACATGTGGGTTGTTTCCATATCATGTCTAATGTGAATAGCACTGCAACAAACATGGCTGTGCAGCCATCTCTGTAGTCTGCTGACTTAGATTCCTTTGTGTGTATACCCAGGAGTGCTATAGCTGGATCATAAGGTAATTATATCTTTAGATTTTAGGGACTGCCATACTATAGTGACTAATTTATAGCCTTTAAACATTTTTTAAGAATTATTAATTTTATTTTTTTATGTGTATGAGTGTATTGCCTGCATGTAGGTAAGTGCACCCATGTCATGCAATGCTGCGGAGGTCAGAAGAGGGCTTCGGATTCCCCTGGAACTGGAGTTAAGGATGGTAGCTGCCATGTGGGTGTTGGGAATAGAACCCGGGTCCTCTGCAAGAGCAGCCAATGCTGTTAACTCCTGAGCTATGTCTCCAGCCCGATTTACATTCCTTTTAAAAACTATTTTATTTTTAATTATGTGCGTGTGTGTGTGTGTGTTAGCATTTCTGTACTTTCCAGTAATAAAGACAGATACTTCTGACAGATTGCATGCATTTCCTGCACCAGTTTGGCATCAGCCATTTTCCCAAGAGACTTGGTTCCTATTATTAAAGACTGAGATTGCAACCCAAAATACAATGGGAAGGTTATGGTTTTTTTTTTTTTTTTCTTTTTTTTCCACAGTGTCTCACTGTGTAGCTCTGGCTGGTCTGGAACTCACTGTATAGACCAGGGTAACCTTGAACTCACAAAGACCCACCTGTGTCTGCCTCCCCAGTGCTGGGATTAAAGGTGTGCACCACCACTCCCAGTCTAAGGTGATGGTTTTTTAAATATGATATCAAAACCATAAGTAACTTACATTTCATTGAATTTAATACTTTTATTCAGTAAATGATACTATGAAGAAAGTGAAACACAACCCACAGCATGGAAGAAAATATTTGGAAATCTTATCTCTAATAAAAGTCTAGTATTTAGAATATGTACAACTTAGCAATAAAAACATAGCCCAACTAAAACTAAGTAGAAAATTTCAGTAAACATTTCTCCACAAGAGGTTTACAACTGCTCAAAAAGCACATGAAAAGGTGCTCAGGAGCTGGAGAGATGGATCAGTGGTTAAGAGCACTGGCTGTTCTTGCAGAAGACCTGGGTTCAAATCCCAGCACCCACATGTCAGCTAAGAACTGTCTGTTATTCCAGTTCCAGGGGATCGGACGCCTCTTCTGACCTCTGAGGGCACTGCATGACACAGGTGCACTTACATACATGCAGGCAATACATGCATACACATAAACATGCATACACATAAAATAAAAATAATAAATTTAAATTTTTTTTAAAAAAGAAAAGATGCTCAGTACCATTCGATGTAAAGAAAATGTCACTGACACGATGGACAGCGCAGCATCTTTGATAGGATGACTATAATTTTGATTCCTTCACTATATTTTTCCTGTTTTTCAATTTTCTTCTCTCTGTGTGTATGAGACTTGAATGTATGTAGGCATGTTTTTATGTGGGTGGGCACACATGTATGGGCGTACATGCACATATGTGTGCATGCATGTTGATATCATAAATGATCCTCAATCACTCTTCCAGCTTATTCATTAAGGCAGTTTCTCTCCATCAAACCCAGAGCTTGTCAATATGGCTAGTCTCCCTAGCTTGCTCTGGGGATCCCCTGGGATGACTGCCATTTGAAAAGAAAATAAAGTAGATATTAGTGAAAAGGTGGAGAGACTAGGACCTGTATAGATTATTGGTGGGGATATAAAATGGTGAGTCACTGTGGAAAGCAGCTTTGCAATTCCTCAAAAAATTAAACTTCAGAGTTTCCATATGGCCTTCCACTTCATGTAGATGCGTTGGGTGCTGAATTAGGAGAATTTGGAAATTCCTTAGGAGCCAAAAATGAAGACTTATGTAAATGTGTGATATGTGCAAGTAAGAGAATAGAAGTACACTTACAAACAAAAGCTTGCACAGATGACCACAGCAAGATGACTAACACTAATCCTAATTTGGATGCTGCCCAAATGTTCATCAACTGATGGATGGGAGAACTTTTAAAGATTTTTTAAAAATATTATGTTGATTTGAGAATTTCATACAATGTACTTTGAGAATATTCAGACTTCTTCCCCCTCTACCCCTTCTAACTACCTGCTTCCCAACTTCATATCCTCTATTATTGTTTTTGTTTTTGTTTGTTTGTTTTTAAGACAAGCTCTCCCTGTAGCCCCATCTGTCCTAGAACTCCATTATATAAACCAGGGTGGCCTCGGTCTCACATAGATCTGCCTACCTCTGCCTTCCAAGTGCTGGGATTAAAGGCACGTGCTACCATGCCCAGCTTGTCATTTTTTTTAAAGGCCTATTGAGTCTAATCTGTTTCCCAAGTGCTCTTAGATGTGGGTATATCCCTTGGAGTCTGGTCAGCTTATCAGGCATCATACCAATAAGGGAAACTGACTCTCTCTCTCTCCTAGCAGCTACCAATTGCCAAGGCTGGGGCATTCTGGCCACTTTTCCCATCCATGCTATGTCGTTGTCTGGTTTGGGTTTTGCACAGGCCTTGTACATGTTATCATAAGTGCTGTGTGTTCACATGTGCAAATACCCTGTGTTGTCCAAAAACAATTTCCTTGTATTCATCCATCACCTCTGGCTCTTATGATCTTTCTGTTCCCTCTTCCACAATGAATCCTGAGCCTTGGGAAGAGAGGGTATGGTATAGTTGTCCCATTTAGGACTGAGGACTCCCAAGTCTTTTATTTTCTGCACATTGACCAGTTATACGTCTCTGTGTTAATCATCAACTGCAAGAAGAACCTTCTCTGACAAGAGTTGAGAGATACTAATCTATGGGTGTAACGATTTGTCATTATTAGTTGGTTTAATACTATGTCCATGTAGTAGAATGATAGTAGTAGGTTCTTCCCTATGGCCTGTGACCTATCTAGACAGATTCTTGGCCATAACAGTGTCAGGTATGAACTCTCTATTGTGACACAGGCCTTAAATTCAATTAGAAGGTTATTGATCACTCCCATATTTGTGCCACTACTGAACCAACGGGCATATTTTCCCACGCTACTTGTTATTGTTGCTTGCAGCATTCACAGCTGGGTAAAGCTGATGATTCTCTGTCAGTAACACACACAGCATCTTTTAGTACTGTGAAAATTAGTCAGCAGAGATAAAGCTTTGAAGTCAGTACCAACTTAATTTTTCCCTGTTTGTTCTGAGACTCAAGTATATAGTGTCTCAAGTATATAAGTAGATTAGTATATCTCAACTCTTATCAGAGAAGGTTCTTCTTGCAGTCAATGATGATTAACACAGAAATATACAACTGGTCGATGTGCAGAAAATAAAAGACTTGGGAGTCCTCTATCCTAAATGGGACAACTATACCATACCCTCTCCTCCCAAGGCTCAGGATTCATTGTGGAAGAGGGAGCAGAAAGATTGTAAGAGCCAGAGGTGGTGGATGAATAAAGCAATAGGCTCTTACCATCAAGTACTGGTGGGTTATCAAGTACAGTGGCAATAGCTAGTATTGTTTGAGGATCTATTGGATCTCTTTGGTCAAAAATTTCAAAAGAGGGAGTCCATTCCTAGCATTAGGCTTTTCAGTTCCTAGCCTGTGGCATATATTAGCACCATTGAATCCCTCTTATTGGTTAACTACATTTAAGCTCATTGTGTAGGATATATGTGTATATGGAGAGAAGCTTCTATTATGGGTTTCCACGTGACAATTTCAAAAGGCTTTTAGTGTTATTTATCCCTCCCCTTACTCCCTCTCCCCTACCCTCCAATTCCCCATCCTGTTAAACCCACCTTATTGATTATTCCTCTTTCCTATTTATATCACTGCATTCTATCTCCCCTCCCATGGACACCCCCACCCCCTGCCTTGGCCACTATTCCTTTCCTGATCTCTAAGGATTTTCCAATTGAAACACATCCATAAAGACTAAAAGCTAACATTCACTTAGGAGAGAGAACATATGTTGTTTACCTTTCTGGGAATGGGGACCCTCATTTAGAATGATTGTTTCCAGTTCCAGCCATTTACCTGAAAATTTCATAATTTTGTTTTTCTTAATGGCTGAATAATATTCCATTGTGTAAATGTACCACAGTTTCATTATCCATTCAGCAGATGATTGACATCTAGGTTGTTTCCATTTCTTGATATTGTGAATAGGGCAGCAATGAAAGTGGATGAATAGGTACTTCTGTAGTAGGATACAGAGTCCTTTGCGTGTATGTCCAAGAATGGTAAAGCTGGATCATGTGAGAAATATAGTTTTAGCTTTTTGAGGAATCTTCACACTGATTTCTATAGTGACTGCATCAGTTTGCACTCCCCCTAGCAGAGAAAAAGTGTCCCATTTTCCCCACAATCTTACCAACATTTGTCATTTGTTGTTTGGATCTTAGTCATTCTGATCTGGGGCAAGATAAAAATCCCAAGGTGTGGGAGACAGGCTTGAGCCTAGGGGGATATTGCAACTGTCAGGGTCACATGGTTTCCAGGAATCTAGGCTCTGTAATTTGAAACCCAGTATGCTAATGAGGCATCCTACCCTTTATTCTGTGATAGGATGTTAAGTCTGTCATGCTAATAGGATGATGGTAATAAGGTATGCTACTTGCTGTGCTGTGATAGGACGCTAAACCTGTTATGCTAACAAAGTATCCTACTTGCTGTGCTGTGATAGGACCACTACCCGTATATAAGCTTGTGCTTTCCTGCAGTAAAGCAGATCTGTGTCATTGAACCTGATATCCTGTGTCTGACTTTGGCTCCGCTGACAGGCTCCTTTGACAGTCTCCTCACCAGCCCTGGGGTCCAGGACGGGCAGAAGCGGCAATGACAGGAGGCAGAACAGGGCAAGCAGAAGAGCGGCCTCAGCCCAGGGCAGGCAGAAGAGCGGCCTCAGCCCAGGGCAGGCAGAAGAGCGGCCACAGCCCGGGGTGAGTGGAGGAGCAGTCTGGACGCCCGTGAGCATGAAGGAGCGGCACCCACAAGAACAGAGAAGTGGCCGCTGCTGGCGGTGACCGTACCAAGGTAGTTTTAATTTGCATTTTCCTGAAGGTTAAGGATTTTTAACATTTAAAAAATATTTCTCCTGGGCATGGTGGCGCATGCCTTTAATTCCAGCACTAGGGAGGCAGAAGGAGGAGGATCTCTGCAAGTTCAAGGCCAGCCTAATCTACATAGTGAGTTCCAGGACAGTTGGGGCTACGGGGAGATCCTGTCTCAAAAAGACCAAAAAAAAAAAAAAAAAAAAAAAAATTCTCAGCTATTTGTTTCATCATTTGAAAACTCTATGTTTAGTCCCTTCCCCCTATTTTTAATTAGGTTGTCTGCTTTTTTGATATTTAGGTTTTTAAAAAATTCTCTGTATATTCTAGATACTAATCTCCTGTCTGATGTATTGCTGGAACAGATTGCTTTTCCCATTCTGTATTTTGCTTCTTTTCTTGAATGATGATGTCCTTGACTGTACAGATGCTTTTTAGTTTCATGAGGTCCTTTTTGTCAATTGCTGGTCTTAATGCTTAAGCTATAGAAGTCCTATTGAGAAAGTCCTTTCCTGTGCCTCTAAGTTCCAGTGTATTCCTTACATTCACCTCTATCAAATTCAGAGTATTGGGTCTTATGTTGAGATCCTTGATACATTGAGAATAGAGTTTTGTGCATGGTGAGATAGGGTTCTAGTTTCATTCTGCTACATGCAACTATCCAATTTGACCAGCATCATTTATAGAACATGCTGTTTTTTCTCCAGTGTGTAGTTGTGACTCTTTTGTCAAAAATCAGGTGGCTGTAAATGTGTAGATTTAAGGCAGGGTCCTCAATTCTATTCTACTGATTAATGGGTCTTTTTTAAATGCCAGTACCATGTTGTTTTTATTACTACAGCTCTAGTATAACTTGAGATAAGGAATGGCAATGCCTCCAGTTCTTTTATTGTTCAGGATTATTTTGGCTATCCTGGATTTTTGTGTTTCCATATGAAATTTGAGGTTGCCTTTTCAATTTCTGTGAAAATTTGTGTTGGAATTTAATGTGGATTGTGTTGAATTGGGGTAGACTGCTTTTGGTAGGATGGTCAACTTCACAATATTAATCTTACCAATCTATGAGCATGGGAGGTCTTTCTACCTTCTGACATCTTCTGCAGTTTCTTCAGTGTCTTAAAGTTTCTGTTATACAAGTCCTTCAATTCTATGGTTTTTGAGGTTATTGTGAATGGGATCATTTCCCTGATTTCTTTCTTGGAATGTTTGCTGTTGGTATATAGAAAGGCGACTGATTTTTGTGTGTTAATTTTATATCCTGCTACATTGCTGAATTTGTTTATCAGCTCTGGGGATTTTTGGGCAAAGTTTTTAGGGCCTTTTATGTGCAGAATAATATCATCTGCAAATAAGGATACACTGACTTCTTCCTTTCCAGTTTGTATCCCCTTTTCTCCTACGTTTCTTATTGCTGCAGGTAAGATTTCAAGTGTGATATTGGACAAGAATGTAGAGACTGGATATCTTTGTTCTGATTTTAATGGGAATATTTTGAGTTTTGCTCCATTTAGTATGAGGTTGGCTGGGGGCTTCTTGTATATTGGCTTTATTATTTTGAGATATGTCCCCTGTGTCCTTAAATTCTCCATGACTTTTATCATAAATGAATGTTGGATTTTGTCAAAGGCCTTTCCTGCATCCAATGAGATGGTAATGCGTTCCTGTCTTTGAGCTTGTTTATGTAGTAGATTACATTTATTGAATTATGTATATTGAACCATCCCTGTGCTCTAGGGTGAATCTGACTTGATCATGGTGGATAATTTTTTTTTATTTGTTCTTGCATTTGGTTTGTGAATATTTTATGGAGAAATTTTGTGTATATGTTTATCAGAGAGATTGGCATAAAATTTTCTTTTTTCATTGGGTCTTTGGTTTTAGTATCAGACTAATTAATACTGGCTTCATAGGAAGACTTTGGGAGTGTTCCTTCTTTTTCTGTTTCACAAAGTAATTTGAGGAGTATTGGTATTAATTCTTTTTTGAAGGGTTGGTAGTATTCTGTGATGAATTCATCTGGTCCTGGGCTTTTTAGTTGGGAGATTTTAAATTACTGCTACTATCTCATTGGTTGTTATAGGTCTGTTTAAATTCTTTATGACAGTTTGATTTAACTTTGGTAGTGTATATATATCTAGAAATTTATCCATTTCTTTTAGATTTTCCAGTTTAGTGGAATATAAATTTTTTAAAAATATTTTATTTATAGCCGGGTGTGGTGGCACATGCCTTTAATCCCAGCACTTGGGAGGCAGAGGCAGGTGGATCTCCTTGAGTTCAAGGCCGGCCTGGTCTACACAGTGAGTTACAGGACAGCTGGGCTACAGGGAGACCCTGTCTCAAAAAAGACAAAAAAATTTTTTTTATTTATTATTTTTATTGTATGTGTATGAGTGTACTGCATGCATGTGTGTAAGTGCACTTGTGTCGTGCAATGCCCATGGAAGACAGAAGAGGCCATCAGATCCCCTGGAACTGGAGTTATGGATAGTTGTTAGCTGCCGTGTGGGTGCTGGGATTCGAACCTGGGTCTTCTGCAAGAACAGCCAGTGTTCTTAACCACTGAGCCATCTTTTCAGCCCCGGAATATAAATTTTTGGAGTATATCCTTATGGTTTTCTGAATTTCCTTGGGGTCTTTTGCAATGTTTCCCATTTCATTTCTGAGTTTATTAGTTTGGGTCCTTTCTCTTTTTTTGGTAAATTTGGCTAAAGGTTTGTGAAATTTATTAATCTTTTTAAAGAACCAATTCTTTGTTTCATTAGGTCTTTATATTGTTTTCTTCATTTCTATTTCATTCATTTCAGCCTTGGTTTTATCTCTCCCCATCTATTCATTTTCGGGGCTGTTTGTTCTTAGTTTTCTAAGACCTTCAGGTTCATCATTACGTTGTTAATATGAGATGTCTCTAATTTTCTGATGTAAAGACTTAGGGCTACAAATTTTCCTCTTAGGACTGCCTTCATACCTATCTATGACCCATAGAGTTTGGTATGTTACAGTTTCTATTTTCATTCAGTTCTAGGAATTTTTTAAATTTCCTTCTTGATTTTGCCCTTGATCCAATTTTCATTCAGTAGTGTACTGTTTAGTTTCCATGAGTTTGTGTCTTTTTTCCCATTTCTACTGTTGTTGATATCTAGCTTTAGTCCTCTGAAGTCAGATAGAATATGGGATGCTATTTCAATTTTCCTATATTTGTAGACACTTGCTTTGTGTCCTAATATGTGGTCAGTTTTGGAGAAAGTTCCATGGATTGCTGAAAAAAAAAAGCATACTCTTTGGTATGTAGGTAAAATGTTCTATAAATGTCTGCTAGGTTCATTTGATTTATGATGTCATTTAACTCCAGGGTTTATCACTTAGTTTTTGTTTGAATTACCTGTCTTTTGGTGATAGTGGGGTATTGAAGTCACCCACTATCACTATGTTGGAATCATTGTGTGATTTTAGATCCAATAGAGTTTTTTTTTAATTGGGCACTCCTGTGTATGGTACATATATATTTAGGATTATAGTATCATCTTCGTGTATTTCTCTTTAATGAGTATTAAGTGACCTTCCCTAACTCTTCTGACTAGCTTTAGTTTGAAATCTATTTCGTCAGATATTACAATAGATTTACCTGCTTGTTTCTTAGTTACAGTTTCTTGACCTAACTCTTTCCATGCTTTTATCCTAAAGTGGTTTCAGTCACTGATGATGAGGTATGCTATTGGAGACATCAAATCAATAGATTCTTTTTCTAATCCAATCAGTTAGTGTGTGTCTTTTTATTGGGGATGAGATCATTAATATTGAGAGTTATTATTGACTAATGTTTATTAATTCCTGTTATGTTGGTATTGTGTTGTTTTTTTTTAAGATCTCTTTTGGTTAACTGTTATGAAATTGTTTATTCTTTTTGGCCTCTTGAGAGTGTTTAATCTTTTCAGGCTGAACTATTCCATCAAATAGTCTCTGTAGAGCTGGTTTCATGGACATAGATTCCTTAAATCTGTTTTTTATCATGGATAGGTTTTTCTCTTTCAATTAAAGCTGATAGTTTTCTGGATATTGTAGTGTGGGCTGGCATCTGCATTCTAAGACTTGTCCAAGCCCTTCGTTACTTTCATAATCTCCATTGAAAAGTCAGCCGTTATTTTGATGGTACTGCCTTTATACGGGACTTGATCTTTCTCTCTTGCAGCTTTCAATATATTTTCTTTGTTCTATGCATTTAGTGTTTTTGACTGTTACATAATGAGGGGAGTTTCTTTTCTGGTCCTGTTTTCTATATTTCTCATACCTTGATAGGTGTCTCTTTCCTTTGATTTGGGAAGTTTTCTTCTCTGATTTTGTTAAAAATAAGTTCTGTGCACTGCATCTTGTTTCCCCTGTAGCCTGAGTACTTCCACTCTCTCCCTTGCACCCTGTGCCCCTTCTAGCCTTGGGCCCAGGCCCACTCCTGCTCTTCTGCCTCAGATCTCTAGACTAGCTTCTTAACCCAGACTAATCCTCTAGTGTAGTTTGTTAGACCCTCCACAGGTTGTCCCCACCTCCAACTTGCCCTTGGCCTCCTGATTTGCCAGACACAGACCTGCCTGCCTACTACCCTGGTAACTCAGATCCCATTACTGTGTCTTGATTCCTCTGCAGCCTGAGAACCTCCACTGTACCCCCACACCCTCTTCCCCTTCTAGCCTTGGGCCCAGGCCTGCTCCTGCTCTCCCACCTCAGATTTCTTGATTACCCTTTTAGTCCAGACCTGCTCACTGTGTCTGGATTCTTTGTACCCAGACTAGGTCAATTCTGTCCCCCTCTTCGTGTTTCTGACCCTCCTCTTGGTCTGCCTGCCACAGATCTGCCTACTACCCAGACCAGTCTACTATCCTTTGAGAACCTGAAACACATATCAACTAACTTTTCATAGCTGAGCAAAAGAAAACCAAACTATACCAACAATATAAACAGAAACAAACTTCAACTAAACAAAGGCAGAACAAAATTTCTTATCGGACATACAGCCAACAAAAGACATCTATATGTCTAAACGGCAGTACAAATAATATGAAAAACCAAGAGACTCTGTTCCTAACAAAACCCATCAGCCCTACAGAAGTGCGCTACAACACAGAAGAGCCCCACAACACGGAATTTTTTAAAAAATCATAAACATTATCAAAGAACTTAAAATACAGAGAAACAACTCAGAGAACTCAGAGGATAGACAAAAACTTGTGACAGAAGTTCAAGAAAATACAAATGTGCAGCTGAATGAAATAACAAAAACAATTCAGGACTTGAAAAGTGAATTCACAAAAGAGATAGAAATATTGAA
>NW_008357490.1:521427-528545 GCF_000622305.1 Nannospalax galili
AAACCCAGGCCAAAATAAAGATGAAATTGAAAAACTCATAAGTCAATTTGAGACAATAGGAGAAAGCCTCACAAGTAGAATGAATGAAACAGAAGACAGAATATCAAGACTGGATGACAAAGTTGAAGAACTGGACTCTTCAAGCAAAAATTATGAAAAAAAAATGAAAACACAGCAATAGAATAGGCAGGAAATGTGGGGCACCATGAAAAGATCAAATCTATATGTTATAGACATACAGGAAGGAGAATAATCTCAGACCAATCACATTGAACAGATCTTCAACAAGATTATAGAAGAAAACGCCCCTAAATTAAGGAAAGGCATACCTACATAGATTGAAGAAGCATATAGAACACCAATGTTAAGACATCTGAAATAAATGACATCTTAAATCAAATGGACTTAACAAATCTACAGACTATTCCACTCAAGCACCAAAAATACACTTTCTACTCATCAGTCCATGCAAGTTTTTCTCTAAAATTGACCATGTACTGGGACACAAAACAAACCTCAACAAATACAAAAAAATGTAAATAGCTCTCATGCATTCTATCAGACCACAGTGCTATAAAGCAAAAGAAGCTCTAGTAGCTGCAAGAACTCATGGAGTTAAACACCGCATGCCTGAATGATGAATGGGTCAAAGAAGAAATTAAGAAAGAAATAAAAGTATCCCTGGAACTAAGCAAAAATGACAATACAACACAACAAAACCTCTGGGACACATTAAAAGCAGTCCTAAGGGGAAATTTATAGCTCTAAGTGCCTATATCAAAAAATCAGAAAGAACACAAATAAATGACTTAACAATACAACTCAAGATGCTGGGAAGGAAGAACAAACCAAATCCAAACCTAGCAGATGAGAAGAAATAACAAAAATCAGATCAGAAATTAGTGTAATAGAAAAAAAAGAAAACAATATAAAGAATTAATGAATCTAAGAGCTGGTTCTTTGAGCAACTAAACAAGACAGATAGGCCCAAATTAATAAAATCAGAGAAAAAAGTGGAAACATCACGACATCAAAAAAAAAAAAAAAAAAATCCAGACCATTATAATCTAGAATATCTCAACAGATGCACAAAATGGCTTTGAGAAAATCCAACATCAATTCATGTTAAAGGTCCTAGAGGGAATTGTGCTGGAGGGAACATACCTCAATGTAATTAAAGCCATATACAACAAATCCACGACCAGCATCATTCTAGATAGAGAAAAACTGGAAGCATTCCCACTAAAATCAGGAACCAGACAAGGCTGTCTACTATCTCCACTCCTTTTCAATATAGTGTTTGAAACTCTTGCTAGAGCAGTAAGACAAGAGAAGGAAATTAAAGGAGTACTAATTGGAAGAGTACTATCACTGTTTGAAGACAATACAATATTATATACAAGAGAGCTCCAAAATTCTACCAGAAAACTGCTAGAAATGATTAATACTTTCAGTAAGTGGCAGGTTACAAAATCAACTTAGAAAAATCAGTAGCCTTTCTATACACTAATAACAAGCAATTGGAAAAAGCATTCAAGGAAACCCTCCCATTCACAAAAGCCTCAAAAAATATCCAAGATAAACCCAACCAAAGACATTAAAGATCACTTAATGAAAAATTTAAATCTTTAAAGAAAGAGCTAGAGGAAGACACCAGGAGATGGAAGGAACTACTGTGTGCATGGATTAGTAGAATTAATATTGTGAAAATGATCATCTTACTAAAAGTATTGTATAGATTCAGTGCAATGCCAATCAAAATCCCCATGACATTCTTCACAGAGCTAGAAAAAAAAAATCTAAAATTCATATGGAATCACAAAAGACCACAGATAGCCAAAGCAATCTTGGGCAAAAAGAGCAATCCTGAGGGGATTAGCATACCAGATCTCAGACTAGATTACAGAGCTATAGTCATAAATCAGCATGATACTGGCACAAAAACAGATATGTAGATTAATGGAATACAACAAAAGATCCAAACGTTAGTGCATGCAATTTCAGCCATCTGATAGTTGACAAAGGGGCCAACAACACATAATGGAAGAAAGGCAGAATCTTCAACAAATGGTGTGGGCAAAACTGGATCTCTACCTGTAGAAGAATGAAACTGGACCTTTATCTTTCACCCTGCAAAAAAGTCAACTCCAAACATATCAAAGACCTCAATATAAAACCTGAAACTGCTAAAAGAAAACATAGGCAGTACCCTATGAGACATAAGTGTAAGAAAGGATTTTCTACCTCGAAAATCACTTGCTCAGGCATTAAAGTCAACAATCAACAAGTAGGACCTCATTAAGCTACAAATCTTCTGTACAGCAAAATAAATAACCAAGGAAGTGAAGAGGAAACCCACTGAGTAGGAGAAAATCTTTACCTGCTACACATCTGACCAAGAATTACTATCCAGAATATACAAAGAACTCAAAAAACAGACAAGAAAATAAATGACCCAGTAAAAAATGGGCTAAGCGCTTAAACAGAGAGCTCTCAAATGAAGAAATAAAAATGGCTAAGAAACACCTTAAAAAGTGCTTAACATCATTAGTAATTACTCCAGTCAGATCAAGAAAACAAAAGACACAGAATGCTGGCGAGGATGTGGAGAAAGGGGAATGCTCATTCACTGCTGATGGGAATGCAAACTCATGCAACTTTTCCATCCACTATGGAAAGCAATGTGGAGAACTCTTAAAAAATTAAAACTGAATCTATCATATAATCTGGTTATACCACTCCTTGGCATATACCCAAAGGACTCATTCTACTGTAGAGATACCTGTACATCCATGTTTGCTGCTGTTCTTTTTACAATAGCTGAGAAATGAAAACAACCTAAATGTCCCTCAGTTGACAAATGGGTAATGAAAAGGTGGTACATTTACACAATGGAGTTCTACTCAGCAGTAAGAAAAATGAAATTATGAAAATTTCATGTAAATGGATAGAACTAGAAACTGTTACACTAAGTAAAGTAACACAGACTTAGAAAAGCAAGTGACGTATGTTCTCCATCATCTGTGGGTCATAGCAGCAAACCCTTTTATGCAAGTATATATACTAATATAACAGCAGAAGCCAGGAAAATGGAAAGGAAGCACAGAGCTAAACAGAAAAGAAGAGCCTGAAAGGGGGAGAAAGTAGGAAATAGATGTTACTAAGGAGGAAATGGGGGAAATGGGGGTATTCTACTGGGAAGGGGAGTAGGAAAGGACATACAAGGAACCATCAGGGTAAAGGGGAAGAAGGAACTCAAGAGAGGGGGGGATAACAGGAGACAGTTATTATCAAGGGGCAATTAGGGCCACTTAAACCATAGAGGGAAGAGAGAGGTTAGACAATGAGAAAGAGAAGAGAGATAAATAAAGCTTACATGCTGTAAAAGGTCACAGGGAAATGTATTAACTGACCCCCCCCTGGAAAATACACATACAATATCTGAACCCAAGTTCAGAAGCCTATATAACAAGGAGCACAATGCCAGACAGAGAAACTTCCCTTTGAGTTGTTGGTCCGGGTAGTCCATGAGGCTCCCAAAATAACACAGGTTTTTTGCCACAGCCTTTGATTATCTCCCAGAACTTGAAGGTAAGACCCTATTGCTGAAGACTGGACATCAGACATAAGACTTGGAGCAAGGGAACTAGAACAGACCTGGCAGTCTTCTCCCTGAACACTAGCTCTCATAGTTCTAGAGGATACTATGCAAGTTGCTAAGGGAGAAAAATCAATCAACCAGTCCAACCCAGCTCTAAAGCGTAATAACCACAAAGACTGGCACAGCAAACTATCCCTATTAGTGCAGTAGTGGCACTTTTATCTAGGGGATAATCAACAGCTATCTAGGTGAACTTAAAGCCTTCTCAGTGGGAGGGAACTCATGGGTGGCACTGTAAATACAGCCAAATACAAATGGCTGGAGAGGTCATAGATCCTAGGTAAAGCCCTATCTTTGTCATATCTCAAGACAAATGAAATTTCTTACTGTATGCTAAATATGGATCCTTATATTTAAAGACAAGCATACCATAAACTAATCAAAGAAGCTTCTTTTTGCAACAGATGGAGGCTATTACAAAGTCTACAATGGATCACACACAGAGAATGTGTCTGAGAGATGCCCAGCTCTAAATTATACACCTACAGTGGAACCTCTATACCTAAGGCTCATGGAACTTATTGGAACAGGGTGCAGAGAGAATACTAACACATTAACACATCCTTCAACTCTCACCAGTGAAATTTTCTCATAAAACAGAGTGCAATGCACACAGAAGGCCACAACTTTCTAAATTTTAGAGAATAAGAGACTGCAGAGTGTGTGTCCCTGGATAGGACTCCTATATTAAACCTCACTTACCCACGGCTCAGGAAGCATTGCAGAAGAGGGGCCAGAAATATTGTAAGAGCCAGGGTTGAATTAACATAAGGAAACAGAGGTTTTCAGGCCACTGGGAGCTTGCTCAGATGAACTGGAAACAATGGTGGCAGCATGCACAAGACCCAGGCAGATTCCCACGCTTCAACACAGACCCATAATCAAGGGAATCAAGGATTATGGATTGAAATCACTATGACTTAGAGCTAAAATAAACCTTTCCCCTTTAAGTTCTTCATGCTATATATTTAATTCCAGCGATGCAAAATCTGACTAATATAGACAATTGGTACCATGAGTGGGGTTGTTGCCATGACTACACCTGATGATGTGCTTCAGAAGACTTTGGAACTGATTTGGATGAGGAATTTAAAAATTTGGAGAGGTGGGCCAGAGAATACTAGAAAGCTGCAAGTAGAGTTTAATGGGTGCTCATGGTATGAGTTCAGAAGGCCGGTATATTAGTTACTTTTCTGATGCTATGAAAAAGCCATCTACCAAAGCAGCTTATAGAAAGAAGAGTTTATTTATCTTATGGTTCACAGAGGATTAGATTCCATAATAGCCAGGAGACATGGCAGGTGGTGGTCAGAGCAGAAAGATGAGTGATCTCATTTTCAAGCAGGCACAGGAAGTAGAGTGATACTGGAAATCTGTCAAGGCTCAAGAGCTCTCAAAGCCTGTCCCCAATGACTTGCTTCCTCCATCATGACCACACTTTCTAAGGCCTCCCAAAACAGTGCCACTAACTGGGGACAAAATATCCAACATAAATGTGGACAGGAAAGACTGTTCTCATATTGCTTTAGTTGGAAGAAGAACTCTGCTATGAGTTGTTCTAGAGACCATTCCTTTTGCAAAACTTATGGCAAAATATAACAAAACAAAGTAGCAAAAAAATTTTTGTCTCTACTTTGTCCACAACCTGACATTTTATGGAAAGTGGAGTTTAGCGTGATGGACTAAATAATCAGGATATTTCAGAACAGTCCAACATTCAATTGTGGTATGGATATTGCTCACTGCTGTTTAGTTAAGTTTACAGTGAGAGTTGGATCAAAAAAAGAGCAACAGACTTGAAAAATTTGTCATTTGATCAGAAAACCCACTACAAAGTTGAGTCTAACAAAGTCATGGCTTCTGATTATATTAATCCCATTAAAAAGAAGGCATGTACTTTGCATTAGAACAATAAGAAAGATGTCTCTAGGGCATTTCAGAAACTGGCCAGTTTCTACCCATTGCAGGCTCAAGAGTGTGAAGTGTAAACTCACTTGAAAATCTTGAGGAAGGAACACTTCTATAGTGCCCTTTCATGCTACTGATGAAGCTGCTACCCCAGGATTTCTTTCCATCCTCAGCCCCCCAAAACTCCGAAACCAGAACAGCCTCCATCTTAAGGTGCCCAACTACTACTCAAATTGTCAGAAAACCTTGGCATCATCCACCTGATGCTGGTTTTATAATCATGCAGAGTGCAAGAGTTACAGATTCATGGAAGTTTCTACTCAAAACTTAAAGGAAAGGCTAAGAGACCAGACAATGTGTGGCCAGATTGAAGTCTCTGTGGGGATCCTCTGAGTGTGTAAAGAGTGAAGCTGAAGATGCAATGGAGAACCACAAAGTTGGAGATGACAGAAACGAGGAATCTCTCAATGAAAGCTGAAGGCAGTGAGTGGAACCAGCCTGAGACAGGCTTTGTGAACAAGGCCACAGGGATAAGGTGTTCAACTACCGAGAGGTCTCGTCATGGATGCTGGACATGAAGCTATAGGATTCAATAGTTTCCCTGATAGTTTCAGTCTTGCTTTGGTCCCATCCTTCTTTTCTATATGCTAGTTCTTCCCTTTGGGAATGTCAAGTTGACACAGTCATTTAATCTTGGAAGCATGCAACTTGCTTATTATTCTACAGTGACTCACAGCTAAGAGTTTGTGTTGAATATCAGAAGTCACTTTGCACTTGCACTTTAAAAAAAAATTTAGACTCTATGCATTTATTAATAATTATCATGTCTGTAATGAAGGGTAAGGGAACACTATGACCCAGTGCAAAATATCACAACTTCTTCACAGCAGTCATCTCACAGTTCCTTGGACTTCTGAAGGTAGTATCCACCTGCATAGGCCATTGGTGGCCACCCCTGCTCACAGGGACATCACTTTTGCCTAGAGCTCATCCTCCTGCCCTGGCTGAAGACAGGCTGAGTCCTTTCTCTTTGGATGGAGGCTTTCTGCCAAAGTCGTTTATACGGATTCTCTTCTTTTGGCAGCCCTGTCCCCCAAATAGCCCTTTTCATCTTCTCCTGAGCCAAAAGTGGGGGAGGAGGGAGAAAGGGCTTTTGTCTTTTTAAAAATTATTTGTTTAATAACCACATACATAAAGAAGCATTTCATTACAACAGCATTGACATGTTCAATAACAATTTCCAGAGCTAAGATGCATCTCTTTCAAAATTGGCTGTAAATTTTTAGGTTTACAGTGGAATTAATACAGTTACACAATATTGTACTCAGTATAAACCCTGTAAGACAGAAAAGTAAATGAGTTTTTAACCTTTAAAAAAGATCTCCATTTCATTTTAAAATATACTGCTTCTTACAGAAAGACTCATTGTTTTTGCTAATAACACTGAGATGTTGGCGCTAAATAACTTTTTTTTTTTTTGTCTTTTTGAGACAGGGTCTCCCTGTAGCCCCAGCTGTCCTGGAACTCACTATGCAGACCAGGCTGGCCC
>NW_008357490.1:529466-532253 GCF_000622305.1 Nannospalax galili
AGAAGGTATCGCCTGTCTGGCATTGTTTCTTGTTATGTAGCATTTAGCTGTACATATAGACTCTTAAAAATTATATTGATCCCATTAATCTTTGGTTATACTTTCCTTTTGGGTGTTTAAGACCCTACAGTTGGCCCAGATAAAATAATTTATCTACTCTTAAGGTTGAGGATCTGTTCCTCAGGGGTCACATGGGCTTGGGAGGAGACCCTGGCTTCTTTCTTTTACCAGTTCCGTCTATGTGAAGATAAGTCAAAGGTCCTGCTCAACCATGGCTGGCTTTGCTTGGAAGCATGGAGGAAATGATTTGTCTGTGCCCTCCTCTTTGTAGACTGGACACTGGTTCAGGTCCATCTGGTGGGGTCTCCACGGCCTCCTTGCTCAAGAGGACAGGTGACTCACCATAGTTACATGACATTTTGAGAGATGCTGATAGTCCCCTGGAACTTAGTCGACCTAGGAGGGCAAGGAGTAAAACTGTCCTTTATGTCCCCCTGACCAAAGTAGTATAGGCCTCAAAATATGGCTGTTAAACATCCAAGGTTAGTTCCACCAGTTTAGTACTTTTACATTTTGGTTGTTAGTCTTAGCCTTTAACAGCTGTGCTATCCCTCCAGCCCTGTGGTACTTTTAATTACCATATGCCATGTAGATAGAGCTTGGGCAAAGACCAAACACTCTCTGATAAATCTTGCCTAGGCATATATTACATTCTTTGATCTGGTTGTATGTATAATTTGTCAGTAGGTTGTTGGCCTAATATGGTTCCCTCTAGTTTTCTAAAACTAGCTAGGCATTGTTTATCTCTTACATGGTCTAACCCTTCTACCATGGTTTCCCCATTTAAGGTGCCCCTGTTTTTTCCATTTCTCCCTTAATAATACCCTTCTCCTATGGTCCCACCTCTCTTGAGCTCCTTTCCCTTTATTCCCTAGTTTCCTTGTATAATCTTCCCTCCCCCTCCCCTTAAAATAATCCCATTGTTATCCATATCTCCCTTGTTAACACCTGTTTCCTATTGTTCCTCTTTCAGATTCTTTCTTTTCCTTTACTTCCCTGGTTACTCTTCATCATCCTGGTTCCTGTAGTTATGTCTGGATACATATTCACTTATAAGGATTTGGTGCTAGGATCCACACATGAGGGAAAACATACACGCCATTTTTTTTTCTGAGTCTGTGTTACTTCACTTAGTAAAACAGTTTCTAGTTCCATCCATTTACCTGAAAATTTCGTGATTTCATCTTTCTTTACTGCTGAGTAAAATTCTATCATATAAATGTACCACATTTTCATTATCCACTCATCAATTGAGAGGCACATAGGTTGCTTCCATCTCTTAGCTATTGTGAAAAGAGCAGCAACAAACATAGATGTACAAGTGTCTCTGCAATAGGATGAGTTCTTTGGGTAGATGCCAAGGAGTGGTATAACTGGGTCAAATGGTAGGTTCATTTGTAGCTTTTTAAGAGTTCTCCACACTGCTCTCCATAGGGGTTGAAAAAGCTTGCAGTCTCACCTGCAGTGGATGAGCATTCCTCTTTCCCCACATCCTCTCCAACATTTGGTATCATTTGTTCTCTTGACCTCAGCCAGTCTGACTAGGGTAAAAGTTTTCAAACTAAAAAGTTTGCATTTCCCTAATTACCAGTGATGTTGAACACCTTTTAAGCAGCTTCTTAGCCATTTTTATTTCTTCTTTTGAGAACTCTCTGCTCAGTTCCTTAGCCCATCTTTTCATTGGGTGGAAATCTTAAAGTGGCTCTAATACACATTTCCCTAATTACTAGTGATGTTGAACACCTTTTAAGAGGCTTCTTAGCTATCTTTATTTCTTCTTTTGAGAACTCTCTGTTCAGTTCCTTAGCCCATCTTTTAATTGGGTTACTTCCTTTCTTTAATCTTTGTTTTTCTGAGTTCATTATATATTCTGGATGTTAAACCTCTGTCAGACGTGTCATTGGTGAAGATTTTCTCCCATTCTGTGGGTTTTCTCTTCACTTCCTTGGTTGCTTCTTTTAATATACAGAAGCTTTTTAGTTTAATAAGGTCCCATTTGTTGATTCTAGATCTTGTTTCCTGGGCAGTTGATGTTCGGTTTAGAAAATCCTTTCCTACACCTATATCTTGTAGGTTATTGCCAATGTTTTCTTCTAACAGTTTCAGAGTTTCAGGCTTCACACTGAGGTCTTTGAGCCATTTGGAGTTGACTTTCGTGCAAGATGAAAGATAGGCGTTTAGTTTCATTCTTCTACAGGTGGAGATCCAGTTTTGTCAGCACCATTTGCTAAACATGCTCTTTCCTCCAGTGAATGCTCTTGGCTCCTTTGTCAAATATCAGGTGGCTGAAATTGAATGTACTCATATTTGGGTCTTTAATTTTGTTCCTTTGATCTATGGGCCTATTTTTCTGCCAGTACCATGTTGTTTTTATGACTATAGCTCTGTAATACAGTTTAATATCTAGTATCTCCCAAGTATTGCTCTTAGTGCTCAGGGTTGCTTTGGCTATCCAAGGTCTTTCATGCTTCCATATGAAGCTTAGGAAGTTTTTTTCCAATTCTGTGAAAAATGTCATGGGGAATTTTGTTGGCATTGCATTGAATCTATAAATGGCTTTTGGTAGGACAGTCATTTTCCCAATATTAATTCTTCCAATCCATGAGCATGGGAAGTCCTTCCATCTTCTGATGTCTTCCTCAATCTCTTTCTTTAAAGATTTAAAATTTTCGTTGTATAGGTCTTTATTTTCTTTGGTCAGGTTTATTTGCAGCTGTTGTGAACAGG
>NW_008357490.1:533086-535445 GCF_000622305.1 Nannospalax galili
AGGTATGGGTCTATAGTTTTCTTTTTTGGTTGTATCTTTAGGGTAAGCTGTTAATCTCTTCTTGGTTTAGCTTTGGTGGTTCCCATACTTTTAGGTACCCAACCATTTCTTTTAGGTTTTCAAATATAGTAGTATATCGGTTTTTAAAGTATTCCCTTATAATATTCTGGCTCTCTTTGATGTCTGTTGTGATGTTTCCCCTTTCATCTCTGATTTTGTTGATTTGGAGGTGCTCTTTCTTTCTTTTGGTTAACTGGGCTAGCAGTCTATCAATCTTGTTTATCTTCTCTAAGAACCAGCTCTTGGATTTGTTGATACTTTGTATTGTTTTCTTTGTTTCTGTTTCATTAATTTCTGTTCTGATTTTTGTTATTTCTTCTTGTCTGCTGGATTTGGGTTTAATTTGCTGTTGCTTTTCAAGTGTCTTGAGTTGCAATGTTAAGTCATTTATTTGTGATCTTTCTGATTTTTTAATGTAGGCACTTAGAGCTATAAACTTCCCTCTAAGGAGTGCTTTCAGTGTGTCCCAGAGGTTTTGTTGTGTTGTATTGTACTTTTCCTTTAGTTCAAGGAATACTTTTATTTCTGTCTTAATTTCTCCTTTGACCCATTCATCATTCAGGAGTGTGGTTTTTAATCTCCATGTGTTCATGTGGTTACTGGGGATTCTTCCGGTATTGATTTTCAGCTTTATTGCACTGTGGTCTGATAGAATGCATGGAATTATTTCAATCTTTTTGCATTTGTTGAGGTTTATTTTGTGCTCCAGTACATGGTCGATTTTGGAGAAGGTTCCATGGGGCACTGAATAGAAAGTATATTCTTTGGTGCTTGGGTGGAATATTTGGTAGATGTCTGTTAGGTCCATTTGATATATGGTATTGTTTAATTCAGATGTCTCTTTGTTAATTCCCTGTCCTGTTGACCTATCTAATGGTGACAATGGGATATTGAAGTCCCCTACTATTAATGAGTTGGGATTAATTTGTGCCTTAAAGTCCTGTAGTACTGTTTTTATGAAGTTGGGTGCACCAGAGTTTGGTGAATATATGTTCATGATTGTAATATCATGTATGAGTTTGTGCATTCTGTCACCATTGCTCTAAGTTTATATGAACAAGTTCCCAGCTGCCTGGAAGAGTCTGCTCCCTTGTAGACATCCACCAATTAGAATTGGAACACCTGCTTTTTTCTTAGTACCATTCGCTTGGTATATTTTTTTTCCACCCTTTCACCTTAAGGTAATGCCTGTCCTTGAATGTGAGATGAGTTCCTTGCAGGCAACAAAAAGGTGGGTTTTGTTTCTTAATCCATTCAACCAGTCTGTATCTTTTGACTGGAGAGTTTAGTCTATTAATATTTAAAGTTAGTAATGAAAGATGTGTATTGAATCCTGTTCACGTTCTTGATATAGCTGTGCATTTCCACAGTTGTACTTTTACTGAATTTCTTTCCATCACCCCTTGTGTATAGTCGTTCCTTTCTTCAGTACTTTGTATTGCTTCAAGAACTCTCTGAAGGGCTGGTTTTGTAGGCATGAATTCTTTCAGCCCATTTATGTCATGGAAGATTTTTCTTTCCCCTTCAACTATGATAGACATTTTGGCTGGGTAAAGTAATCTGGGTTGGTATCTGTGGTCATTTAGACCTGGGAATACTTTGGTCCAGGCTCTTCTGGTTTTCATAGTTTGCACTGAAAAGTCAGCTGTAATCCTGATGGGTTTTCCTTTATATGTGATTTGTTGTTTTTCTTTTGCAGCTTTCAGTATTGTGTCTCTGTTCTGAACGTTTAGTGTTTTTACTATGAGGTGCCATGGAGAGTTTCTTTTCTGGTCCTGCCTATTTCGTGTTCTCTATGCTTCTTGTATATGTATGGGCATGTCTTTTTTTAATTTGGGGAAATTTTCTTTTACAATCCTGTTGAAGATCTGTTCCATACCATTATCTTGAGTTTCTTATCCTTCCTGTATGCCTATGATTCGTAAGTTTGGGTTTTTTAAAAAAATATTTTATTATTTTTATTTTATGTGTGTGCGTGTATTGCCTGCATGTATGTGAGTGCACCCATGTCACGCAATGCCCGAGGAGGTCAGAGAGGTGGTCAGATACCCTGGAACTGGAGTTACGGACAGTTGTTAGCTGCCATGTGGGTGCTGGGATTCAAACCTAGGTCTTCTGCAAGAACAACCAGTGTTCTTAACCACTCAGCCATCTCTCCAGCCCAAGTTTGGTTTTTTATGGTGTCACACAATTCCTGCATATTCCCTTCTTGTGTTTTTAAAATTTTTTTCATAATCTTTGCTTGAGTGGTCTAATTTGTCCACTTTATCTTCCGGTCTTGAAATTCTGTTTTCCATTT